>NC_053399.1:84040083-84352583 GCF_905171765.1 Bufo bufo
AGCGTTTGGTGTCCCTACCAGTCTGTCCCTGCTCCACACTGCAACCTCTCCCTACACTGGCAAAAGACTGAATGTAAAATGGCGTCCAGATCAGGTTTATTTATAAGGTAGGGGTATGTTCATGTGCTGAAACATCTCAATTGGCTGTCCTGTACCACCTGATGGATGTGTCATGGGTCAAAGTTCTTCACAATGTAAAAGAATATGGCGCCGGTGGACATCGCCATATGTTCACCCGTTCGAACTGCGAACGAGCAAAGTTCGCTGTGAAAGGACCACCGGGCGAACCGCAAGGCCATCTCTATCCATGAACATATCAAGGAGACTGTAGGTGAGAGGACACCTATCACGTACAGTCTCCTTTGCCTGATGCCAGTTAACTTTTCTTGCATTTTTGCTCTGCAGATAAAAATACCAGAGCAGATGCTCTGTTTCATTCCTTTGACTCTGCTGATTGTATGGAGGTGCCCCAGCACATCATAGAGTCAGCCTGTATCACCCCAGTTGCTCTGGGATGACAGCTGAAGGACATCCTATCAGACAAGACATTTTTTCTTTCTGCCAAGAGGAGACAGATACTGGTCTGGCATCATTGCTGAATAGTCGCGAGCCTTCCTGGTCTCTGTAAAATCTATGATTTCATAACCTGCTTCTATTTGTGGCCTTCTGTGTTCAAGTACATTCTGGATTTTGTTTAAGCCTGTATGACTTGCGCCTAAAACAAAACCCTGAAGCAAAAACCTGTGAGATTTCTTATTTCATTGCCTGGGCCCGAAGCTCTGTGGCAGCATAATGCTATTGATTTTATCACTGATCTGCTGTCTTCCTCTGGCTGCATGGTCATATCAGTGGTAGTGGATCATTTTTTGAAAATGGCCCACTTTGTGCACCTGTATGGTTTACTGTTGGCCAACCTCCTACCTAATTTAGTCCTAGAAAGTATCTTCTGTCTTCAATAATTCTCTTTGAATATTGTATCTGACCGGGGAGTTCAGTTTATGTCCAAGTTCTGGAGAGCTGTTTACAGACTTCTGGGTGTCAAATTGGACTTCTTATCTGTTTATCATGTGCCGACAAGTGCACAAGTAAAGTACTTAAAACAGGTCTTAAACAACTATTTGCATCACTTCTCCAATGCACATCATGGTGATTTTGCTGAGTGAAGTAGCAGGTCTCCACCTCAATTCTCACCTGGGGACAAGGTGTGGCATTATCTTCTAGGAACATAAGACTAAATGTGCCTTCATACAAGATGACACTTAATTTCCTCAGCCGCTTCGAGGCGATAAAGCAATTGAACCCGGTCAGTTACAAATTGCGTCTTCCTGCCTCTCAATGGAAACCTAATTCATTTCATGTCTCCCTACTCAAAACAATGATCTTCAAATGCAAATCCAGACGATCGATTTCGGCTGCCTCCTGGTCAGTTCTGAAGATGTGAATGAGATGAGGGACATTTTGAGCAAGAAGAAGTGTGGTCCTTAGGAGAGATATTGGGAGTCTCTGAAGAGCATTTGTGTCTAGTACTTCTGAAGAACTTCCAGAAAAAAGTCCAGTCCAAAGAGGGCATAAGGGGGGTACTTTTACACAGACAACTGTGCCCACCACTGTCTTTTGAGTGGACATGGGCTCCAGGTTACTCTCTCGGCTTCTCCCTTTGCTGTCCAAATTGTCTGGACAGACTAATACTCCTCTGCTCATCAGCAGCGGGCTCGACCGTTGACGTTCTACGTGTCAACACGTGCACCCCAGTCTTCACCAGCCAATGGATGGCCACCTAAGGGTACTTGAGCAATAGTTAGTTTAGTTTGCTAGTTCCCTACAAAGATGTGTTATTCTATTTGTCTGCCCGTGTACCAACTTCTGTTTGTTTACAGACTCTGACCCTTTGCTGCCTGCCCTGATCTCTGCCTGTTTCTAATTATGAGTATAGCTTGACCTCTTGGTCCTTAGCAATGGTGTCAAAAATACATCATTAAAAACATTACATAAAAATAGGGTGGTCATAGGATATAAAGGGAGCTGAGGTGGTTACAGAGTTCCATACAAACAGTACGACATACAATTAATCTCACTGTAAATAACTATAAAAAGAAATAGTGCATATACAATAATGATACTAAAAACTCCGAGACACAGCAAACCTTTTGCTTGTGCTTCTTCTAGAGGTCAAGAAGGGCAAGTGAAATGGTAATACTGTTGGAGTTTCTCATTAAGTTTGAGAGTTGGTAATTAACTTCCTTACACCTGAATCGGGTTCTGTTATCAACTTGTTTAGCCTGGTGTTTGTTGAGAGGGGCATTTGATTGTAATGCCTTTAAATAGCTTTAGTTTTTGTGCCGCGCTTCCTCTGGGGGCATGAAGTGCGGCGGAATGTACGTCGGGGTTGCTCCACTCCCCTCAGCTCTTGGTCTGTATGTTTTATTAATTATAGCGTCATCTCACTTCATACCTCTGCATATTGTTTGCATATATTCTCTGATTAACAATATGGAGATCACTTGTTCTCCTTATATAGTCACAACCAGTGATGGTTGGTTCATCATTTTATAACGATATATATGATGCTTGGATGACATTTTGGGTAATATATTTTAAAACTATTTGGTCTGATTGACAAGTGATAGCTAGGGTCATACTTACCCGTACCAGTGATTCTATATATTTTTATTGAACAAATGTGACATACTTGGAGACCTATAGACTGGGGGAAGGGGGGGTTCTTCACCTTCTCTGCAGTGATTTTACATATATTTAGTTATTTATGTATGTTTGTCATATGTGACATAATAAAAGGCTTTTGTACTATATGTGTGGAATTTGTGATTTGGTTTTGTTCATATATGTATAGTAGGAAAAATAAGTATTTAATATACTGGCGATTTTGCATGTTTTCCCCACCTAAAAAGAATGGAGAGGTCTGTCATTTTTATCATAGGTTCAATTCAACTGTGAGAGACAGAATAAAAAAAATCCAGAAAATCACATTGTATGATTTTAAATAATGAATTTGCATTTTATAGAAATAAACATTTGAAACATGTAAGGGGTTCCGAAGGTGCACTCGGTCTCCCATTAGCCGCAGACCTGCTTCTTAGCTTCTGGAGCGAGGATCTGTATTTGACCTCGTTCCCAGGGCGGCTTTGCTAGCTGGGAGGCCCCCTGCTCCTAAGTCTGCCTTGAGCACTGAGCTGATCACTCGGTGCTCGACTGGTTGGTCTGTCGGTCATGTGACACTGGCCACGTCACATGACCCTCACTCCCCACTATAAATACAGGTTGCCTGTTAATTTAGGTTCCACCTGTGACTTTGTCTTCCTGGCGTACTTACTTCCTGCTGAATTCCTGACGATCCTCTGCCTGCTCCTTGTGTACTTTGCTGCTCTCCTGGTATTCTGACCCCGGCCTCCTCCTGACGATCCTCTGCTGACTCCTTTGGTACTTCACGACTCTCCTGGTATTTATGACCCGGCTTCTCCTGACAATTCTCTGCTTGCTCCATTTGTACTTTGTAGCTTTCCTGGTATTGACTCGGTCCGTTCACGTTCTGTTGTTTGTCTGTCTGTCATCCCTGCACTTATTCCAAGCTAGGGATTGCCGTCCAGTTGTCCCCTGTTATTAGGACTCGCGAGGCAAGTAGGCAGGACCAGGAGTAAGGGTGGAGCGCAGTGGTCACTTCCCTTCCCCCTGTGTGTGTATGTACGCGACCGTTACAAAACAATAGAAAAACAGAACTTAATATTTGGTACAAAAACCTTTGTTTGCAATTACAGAGGTCAGACATTTTCTGTAGTTCTTGACCAAGTTTGCACACACTGAAGCAGAGATTTTGGCCCACTCCTCATACAGATCTTCTCCAGATCTTTCAATTTCGGGGCTGTTGCTGGTCTACATTGAGTTTCAGCTCACTCCAAAGATTTTCGATTGGGTTAAGGTCTGTAGACTGGCTAGGCCACTGCAGGACCTTGAAATGCTTGTAATGGAGCCACTCCTTAGTTTCCCTAGCTGTGTGTTTTGGGTCATTGTCATGCTGGAAGACCCGCCACAACCTATCTTCAATGCTCTTACTGAGGGAAGAAGGTTGTTGGCCAAAATCTCGCGATGGCCCCATCCATTCTCCCTATAATAAAATAAATTCTTTCTGTCCCCTTTGCAGAAAAGCCTTCCCAAAGTATGATGTTTCCACCCCCATGCTTCATGGTTGCGACAGTGTTCTTGGGGTTGTAGTCATCCTTCTTCTTCCTCCAAACACAGCAAGTGACAGTTGATACCAAAAAGTTATATTTTGGTCTCATCTGACCACATGACCTTCTCCCATGCCTCCTCTGGATCATCCATATGGTCACTGGTGAACTTCAAACAGGCCTGTACGTGTGCTGGCATGAGAAGGGGGACCTTGCGTGCCCTTCAGTATTTTAATCCATGTTGGCGTAGTGTGTTACTGAGACTGTGGTCCCAGCTCTTTTCAGCTCATTGACCAAGTCCTCCCGTGTAGTTCTGGGCTGATTCCTGACCTTTCTCAGAATTATCCTTACCCCACGAGGCGAGATTCTGCATGGAGCTCCAGACCGAGAAAGATTGACAGTCATCTTGTTTTTTCCATTATCTAATAATTGCACCAACAGTTGTTGCCCTCTTACCAAGCTGCTTGCCTATTGTCCTGTAGCCCATACCAGCCTTGTGCAGGTCTACAATTTTCTCCCTGGGGTCCTTAGACAGCTCTTTGGTCTTGGCCATGGTGGAGAAGTGGGAGTTTGATTGATTGAGTGTGTGGACAGGTGTCTTTTATACAGGTAACAAGTTCAAACAGGTACAGTTAATATAGGTAATGAGTGCAGAGTAGGAGGGCTTCTGAAAGACAAGCTAACACGTCTGTGAGGGCCAGAATTCTTGCTATTTTGTAGGTGATCAAATACTTATTTCATGCAATAAAATGCAAATTAATTATAAAAAAATGATACAATGTGATTTTTTGGATTTTTTTTTGGATTCTGTCTCTCACAGTTGAAGTGTACCTACGATAAAAATTACAGACCTCTCCATTCTTTGTAGGTAGGAAAACGTGCAAAATCGCCAGTATGTTAAATACTAATTTCCCCCACTGTGTATTATCTGCATGAATAATTCCTTTCTTCTCATATTATTATGGCTTTTCTCTTGCAGGTCAGATGATATGACCACTATCTAATTTCATGCAAATGTTATTTGCATTTTGCTCCACATGAAATGAAAAGATTGACACTAAGTTTGTATTTTCGTCTTCTAATAGACCAGAAGGAAAATGTTGGCACTGGATATATTTTTCATAATTACAGACATTTTCAATTTTTTTTTCTTATTTTCAAGCTCCACCTTAATCTTTATCGTTTGTATTGTGGACTTTAAGAAGAACCAAGCTCTTCATGAAAGTGAGATAATTATAGCTGGCATGAGTCTGTGCAGTCTCTTGAAAGGGATGATTAAAATTGTATGGCAGGTGATGAACATAACTGATATATTTGAATCAGGTATAACCTATGACTCAGTTAATCTTGTGATAACCTTTTGTAGTCTTTGGTTCTCCACCTGGCTCTCTGTTCATTTTTGCCTGAAGATTGTCAAGGTCAACCAAGGATTTTATATCCATCTTCAGAAATTTTTTCCTAAGAATATAATATGGATTCTAATATTATCTGCTGTTGGATCTGTGATTGTGAGTCTTCCAGTTGCATTTAACACATCTGAGGAACTATTGTTAACTACTCAACCCAACATTTCTATTGTTTCAAGGAACATGTTCTTCAAGACTGATATTAGCCAAGTTATATATTTCACACTGACCTTCCTTTCAGTGGTCTTATCCTTCAGCTCATGTTTCACCATTGTTTATACCCTTTGTAGACACATCAAAACCACAAAAACCAATTCTGAGAGTTTTAGAAGTTCCAGCGCAGAAGCTCACATCCGTGCAGCCAAAATCGTAACCTCTCTTTTCTTTATTAGCCTTATGTTTTTCATTATTCGTACAATGCTAAATTCTAAAACAAGCAATGCAATATTATTGCAAAGTTTATTTTCTCTCAATAATCTTTGTGGTGTTCTTGGCTACTGCTGGCTGATAAAAGGAAACCGTAGATTTGACAAAGCACTAAAAGATATAATGAACTATTTCCAAAACAGAGGGACATCTATTAAATCAATAATAGTTTAAAGGGGCATTCCCATCTAGGGATGTTATGGTTTGTTGATAGAATTTGCCATGACGTACTGCTAGTTGAGGATCCAATATATTTCACACTAAATAACCAGTTAAATCTTCAGGTTATTAAAGTCATGTAGATACCTAATAATCATAATTTTTAGGTGTAATATTTCTTATCCTGAATTGCCTTTTTGGTGTGGATGGGTGTGTAGGGGGGTTTGTTAATGTTTTTAGTAAAAAATAAATAAATATATATATATTTACACACTTTTGTCCACATTAAACTACAGTTTTACAACATAATGTCCCCCAAGTGGTCATAAAAAAATCTCCTGGGACATCAATACGTTTGTGTTATTTTATTGTTCAGTTTTTTATGTTACTGTGGCATCAGTTATTTACTTTGTAGATATCTTGTTGCATCCTTGTTTATTGGTACCTTTTTATGTTAATTGGAGTCTACTATCAGAAATTAACCTATTGTTTAAAACAAGTGTTTTGTTTAAAATAATTTGTAAAAGTTCTTGATTATGTTTTCTCATTTTAACGTCATTACCTTTATTTAAAAAAATCCTGAAATCTTGCAGTTTTCAGTTATACCACTAAGGGCTCATTCACACAGCTGTAGGTAAGCCGTTCCGTGCATTGGGGACCACAATTTGCGGTCCCCAATGCACGGGCAACCTCCGTACGGCCGCTGGGATGAATCCAGACCGATTCAACTTGAATGGGTCTGCATTCGTCCTTTCCGCAAAAAGATAGAGCAAGTTTTATCTTTTTGCGGAACGGAAGTACGGACCAGAACCCAATGGAAGCACTCCGTAGTGCTTCTGTAGTGTTCCATTCCGTGATTCCGTTCTGCATCTCCACTTAAATGGGTCCACATCCGTGATGCGGAATGCACACTGAACGGATCCGCAATACGACAACGGCCAGCACACGTTCATGTGCATGAGCCCTAAGTCTAATACTATACTGACAGTTTGACACCATCTTTCATGTAGAGATCACTTCTAAGTAGTCATCTCATCATCATAAAAGGCCAGTTTTACAATGAAAGGTAAAGCCTTTACTATAAAACTTGAGAATAATAACATATCATCCACCATTTACAGTAGGTGACAGACACAGGTCAAGGAGCAAAGAATTTAATAAGTCTTCTCCAGACTACTGTTCCTATGGTCCATGTGGCTATGGTATATCATGTCCCTGAACTACTGTCAAAAATAGAATAAAGAAATCTACAATTTGAAAAAAAACAACAACAATAGTTTACTTCTACAAATAACCCAGAAATATTTCAATGTCAATTGAAATGCTAAATTGTTTTACAATAGTTTAGCTTCAAATTCAAATACATTTTCTGCATGAGTCTTTCCTTCGCTCTTATATTATGGTGGCTTTTCTCTTTCAGGTCAGATGATATGACCGCTATCTAATTTCAGGCAAATGTTATTTGCATTTAGCTCCATATGAAATGAAAAGATTGACATTTATGCCTCATTCACACAGCTCGGTCAGTGATTTCCATCAGTAATTTTAACCCAAAACCAGGTGCAGCTCTAAACACAGAACAGGTGCAGATCTTTCCCTTATACCTTATTTCTGTGAAGGCTCCAATCACTGACCTAAACACTGACGTGTGAATGAGGCTTTAGTTTGTGATTTTGCTGATCTACCACAAGGAAGATGTTGCTCTTGAATATATTTTTCATAATTATAATCACTATAAAGGTATTTTTCTTATTTCCAAGCTCCTCCTTTGTCCTTATTGTTTGTATTCTGGACTTGAAGAAGAACCGATCTCTTTATAAAAGTGAGATGATTATAGCCGTCATCAGTGCGTGGAACCTCATTAAAACAAACTGATACATTGAGTCTGATATAATCTATTGCACAGTTAAAGGGGTTCTCTGGGAAGTATTACTTTATTATAAATATAATCCCAAATGGCATTCATTAGTTATAATGGCTCATTTTGTCTGGGGAGCAATCATCTGGGGAAATAAAATGGCCGCCGTCCTATTAGTACACACAAAACCTGTCCTAATCATACAGCAGGACAAGTTACTTCACAAAATTGAGCTAAAGAGCTGCCTCATCCTCCTCTCTGCTCTGCTTGTCAGGGGTTATGATCCTGAATACAGTTTAATATGCTCTTCAGCTGAATCTCTGTAGGAATGGAGTTCATGAGGAGACATGAAGTACAGAGAGGACGGACAGGACAGACTGTGGTAATGGAGACTGTAAACAGGTGCTGCTGCTCATTAGCCTCATGCCCACCTCCTCTCTATATTTCATGTCTCCTCATGAACTCCATTCCTACAGAGATTCATGTATTCAGGATTATAATCCCTGACAAGCAGAGTAGAGAGGAGGAGGAGGCAGCTCTTTAGCTCAGTGTTGTGAAGTAACTTGTCCTGTTGTGTGATTAGGACAGGTTTTGTGTGCACTAGAAGAACGGCAGCCATTTATTTTCCCTGATGATTGCTCCTCAGTAGAGATGGCCTTGCGGTTCGCCCGGCGGTCGTTTCGCAGCGAACTTTGCCCGTTTGCGATTCCCTGAACATATGGCAATATTCGCATCCGCCATATTCTTTTACATTGTGAAGAACTTTGACCTTTGACACATCCATTAGGTGGTACAGGTACAGTAACATTATTAAAGGTTACGTTTTATCTTTATGTATATTCTAATGGATTGCCTTCCTTGTACAATGTTATATTATACTTTCTAACATGGAAAGTATATTATAGTGCATTTGAATTGCGCGGCAGTTGTGTGCGGTTCTGCTGCGATACTGCAGCTATATAGAGGGACAAGCGTTATTGGAACAAATATTTTCTACTGATGTGATTAACCAGTTGCTCCCCAAAAAAACTGATTGAAGCAGGGGTGGTATATACCAATAATATACTTTATATATAGTGCATTTAGGTAGCGCAACAGGGCACTTTTAAGAGAATTTCCCTTTAAGATGCATAAAAATGTTCCCTGATTAAGACACATATTTTTTGTTGGCATTTTTGTCATTGATCCCCCTCTGGTATGTCACTGTCCATGTTGTGGGACTATTTGTGCACTTTTACTAAGTATTTGGTGGCTGAAAATATGAGCTGAAGGTTTTTCAGGTTCGCCTGCCATTAAAGTGAATCGGGCCCGCCACGAACTTGCGGTTCGCGAACATTTGATCTCGTTCGCGCGTTCGCATTCGTGAACCGTCCCGGTCGATGTTTGTCCATCACTACTCCTCAGACAAAATGAGCCATTATAACTAATGAAAGGTATTTGGAAATATATTTATAATAAAGTAATATTTAAGCATTTTCAGTATTTTTATTTTCTTAATTACCAGAGAACCTCTTTAATCTTATGGTGACCTTTTAGTAATATTTGATTCTTCACATGGCTTTGTGTTCATATTCCTCTTGAAGATTGTCAGGGTCAAACAAACATTTTACATTTATTTTTAGGAAAACTTTTTTGTGAGAATATAATATGGATTCCTAATAATGTCTGTTTCAATGATTTTTATTGGTTTAATAATAAGGAATCTACAAAATACAAAATAAACTTTTTGTAGAACAAGAAACATTGTTACAACAAGACCTTTCTCAATTCTTAATAGTGCTTCATTTTGGTAAAATTGATGCAGTAAGGTCCGTCAATCATAGAAAAACTGTGGCTTATATTGACACATTGATCTGATGAAGTGATGATAAGTTAACAGTAAGGCAAAGCTGAGGTTGTAGTCAGTTTATTATTTATAGGCTTATTGTATGTCTATGTGTGATTTTTTGAGAATCTGTGAACTGCGATGTTTAAGGCACTTCCCAGAAAATTTTATGTTATGTAAATGAAAATAAAGAGCAAAAATTAATGAAAAAAGATCAGTAGGAAGAGTAAAAAAGAAAAAAGAAACAAAGGGAAGAGAAACAGTTAACCAAGAGTGGTCCACCTAGCTAGGAACATGGTGGGGGTCAGCAACCTTCGGCACTCCTTGTGTGGTGAAACTACAACTTCTCAGAACTCCCATAGAAGTGAACGGAGCATGCTGGGAGTTGTAGTTTCACAATAGCTGGAGTGCCAGAGGTTGCTGACCCCTGTTATAGATTATACATTCATCTGTTACATATAGCTCCTCAGCGCCCAAGTTTGTAAGTATTTTTAGCTGACATTTTTTCGAATCTACCGTTGGTATTCACTTTCCTTATTATATGAGAAGTATCTGGGATCATGGTTGATTTCCAGTTGCCTGCTATGCTCTGTAGTGAGGATTTCTAATAATTATAGATGAGTTAATTTCTCAAAAGTTTGATTCGGCTGATCTGTCGAATTTCTATTATTCCATTATTGGGCAGACTAGATCGGCCAAATGGTTCTTATCTGCCAACAGATAAACAACAACAATAGTTTACTTCTACAAAAATTTGCCTCGTGGTGAATTAATAGTTTACTTCTACAAAAATTTGCCTCGTGGTGAATTAATTCGTAACAAAGTGCATTTTTTAGCGGGTGCAATGACTGGGAGCTGCGATAGATGCGATGTACCCCTCAGATGCTGTGTTCATACATGAAGTGTAAAATTAACAATACATGTTTTATTTTTTTATCAAACTTGCCATCTCAATTTGCTCGCGACGGGCCGCCAGCCTCAATCTTGCTTGAAGATCTCGGCCGAAATGCTGTGCGGCACGACATTACGTCATCACGCCGGCTGGCTTGGTGACGTATGACATCATCCGGCCAGCCGGCGTGATGTTGTAAACTCGCGCCGCACGGGATTACGGCCGAGATCTTCAAGCAAGATGGATTCTGGCGGCCCGTCGTGAGCAAATGGAGGAAGTAAGTTTGAATTTTTTTGTATTATATACTATTTCAGGTTAAATCGATTCGTTGACACGAAGCACGAGGAAATTCGGCTTCTAGGCGAATCAAATTTATCCTAAAATTCGGATCGAATTTCACTTCGTGGGATCTGATTCGCTCATCTCTACCCAGGAACCGCTTTGCAACCCCCCCCCCCCCTCCAGTGGCTAGTCAAAATGGCTCTCGCAGCCGCTCTGTCCGTTTTGTACACTGTCCCTGCAAATAATGTCATTGTGCAATACTGTTGAGGGGCCCCTGTCAATAACATTTTTAGATCGGGCCCAAAAGCAGCCACTTCCCCTGCTTACCCTATAGCTACGGCCCTGCATACATTACTATTTGGGATGGATAAAAAGTGCCTTAACAATAAATCTCAATAATTTAACAATTTCAAAAAATGAACACATTTGGTAATAATTAACCGTTTTCAGTAGTCCTCTAGTGCAGCGGTTTCCAAACACTGGGCCACGGACCAGTACCAGGACGTGGATCATCTGGTACTGGTACATGGGGAATGCCGGAGTTGAACGGCAGGGACAGGAACTATTAGTTCCTATGACCCGCCTCTGCCTAGCGGGCTTCAGGCTATGTGTCAGTACTAAGGTGCAGGATGGTCATGATGAAATCATTGCAACCTCTTGCGGCGGGTCACAGGTGGTATGATGACATCATCACGCCACCAGAGATCCAGTGCAGGAGGTCGCAATGATGCTCATGACTCCCTGTACCATAATGCAAGGAGCTGGGGCAGCAAGCTGGAAAAGACCTGCATCGCAGATCATTGGAGGGAGGTGAGTATTTAGTTTTTAGTTTTTTTGAGTTGTGAATACTACTGGGGGCACTAAGAAGCAGGGGGTGGTGCATTATTTACTAGGCAGCAGTATATATAAAGAGGCATTACTGTGAGAGGGGGCCATATTTAAAGAGATCACTACTGGGGGGGGGGCACTGTGTTTAAAGAGGCCACAGCTGGGGGGCACTTTATGTAAAGAGGGCACTACTGGAGGGCACTATATGTGAAGAGGCCGCTACTGGGGGGCCCTTATGTAAACAGGTCACTACTGGGAGGCACTTAACGCAAAGAGACCACTACAGGGGGGGAAACTTTATGTAAACAGGGCACTACAGGGTGCACTATATGTGAAGAGGGCACTACTGGGGGGAACTACATGGGAAGAGGACACTACTGGGGACATTATATGTGAAAAGGGCACTACTTAGGGACACTATATGCGAAGAGGGCACTACTGGGGGGCCCTTATGTAAACAGGTCACTACTGGGAGGCACTTAAAGCAAAGAGACCACTACAGGGGGGAAACTTTATGTAAACAGGGCACTACAGGGTGCACTATATGTGAAGAGGGCCCTACTGGGGGGAACTAGATGGGAAGAGGACACTACTGGGGACATTATATGTGAAAAGGGCACTACTTATGGGCACTATATGCGAAGAGGGCACTACTGGAGGGCATTATATGTACATTGGGCACTACTGGGAGGGCAATATATCAACTAGGACCTAAATGGGGATGATTACTAAGTAGGGGCATAAAAGGAGGCATTTATACTACATAGGTGTGATCTGTATGTTCAATTATGCAGACAGAAGTTGTGGTCAGGAGATGTCATCAGGGTGATCTGTGCAGGACTGAGAAAAAAGGAAATAGAATGACTCCATCCATAGGAGACATCACCTGAACGTGGAGGCCTTGACCGTATTAATAATTACTGCAGGGAAATTATTTTGAATGAAACCAGTTCTTGGTGCAAAAAAGGTCCACTGCTATAGGGCACTGCATCCGATAAGTTGGGGTTGCCCTGTGGAACGCCAAACAAAAACACTCCAGAGCTTGGCCAAGTTCGGCTGCAGCTAGCTCTGTGCTAGTATCTCTCATTTGGCAGTTTTTCTCCACCCTGCTCGAAGACAACAGCATTGCCCTGTGCAAGAGCTGCAAGAATAAAATGAGCTTTGGGCAGTCAAACACAAACTATAGGGCACCAGAGCTCTATTGAACCACATGAAGCGGAATCACCTCATCCAGTAGGAAAACAGAGGTGGGCTCCAGATAGCGCAACAAGAATGTGCTCCTTCTCCTGGTATCCTTTGCGGCAGCCTGGCCGTATCTACATGCAGTATGGTGTCCTGTGGTGTCAGTAACTTGTAGACAGAGGTGCGACTACAGCACTCATCCAAAAAGCCTTCAGTGGGTGCACGTCCCAGGATGATTTCTTCCACCCCAGAAATCTGTATAGGTCCTCAATATTTTGTTTGAGACAGCACACCAGATGATCTTCAAAAAATGGATATTTTTATTGAATTTTCAACATGAGTGGTACATGTTATAGCAATGTTTCGGGCCCAAATTTGGTGCCTTTCATCAAGCTGTGTGCTGCAGATGTCCAGTTTCACGGCGTGCGTGGGCCCGAAACGTTGCTATAACATGTACAATATAAATTTTTTGAAGATCATCTGGTGTGCTGTTTCAAACTAAATATTGAGGTCCTGTGGTGGAATCATCATTATCATCAGGTATTACTTCTCCCACTCAGGCTCCTCTTCTTCTGATTTGTTGTCAGCCATTTGCTCCTTGCATTTGTCGCTGTGCAAGGTGCAAGTCATGGTGGACAACTGAAGCAGCTGTTACTGGCAGGATCAGTAGGTCTTTAACTGCCCAGTGGTTCAATGTTTTTTGTGCCAGTGGCGAGGCAGCACCCCAGCAACAAGGCCACGTTCTTTTGACATCTTCACATTTGTGTTGGTCTAGCTCCCTCTCCAGGCACTTATCTGCTTCCTCCTTGGACATCCTTCCATCCCCAACAGCAGTAGGGCAGAGCTTTGCTCCCCCTCCCTCCTGTCACGTGTCAAGTCAAGCGTTACCATGCTGTATTGGAACTGATCATCCTGGGTTAAAGTAGCCACACAGCCAAAGAGCATAAAGTAGTAAACATCCTGGGCAAGGTGGTTAGCGACAATGGCCGCAACATAGTGTCCTGGACTCCTGGACTTGGAGAAACAGAACGGCCTGCCGCAACAACATTTCATCCTCGACATTCCAACTTGCTGGAATTCAACATTGCACATACTAGAGTGTCTACTGTATATGAGCAGTGTAAATCCCTGAATGATTTTGTCATGCACCAGACTGCCTCAACAGAGAACATGTGTTGTTTCAAGGTCAGGTAGTGGCGGCCTATCAGAGACATTTGTCGGAGGTGCTTAGGCACTTCGAAGAGGCCACAAAATTTGACAGTAGGGACAACTGGGGCATCAACAATCTCATCTCCATTATATTTATCTTAGAACAGACACAGAAGCAGGGGATGGCAGATCAAGAAAAATAACTAATACATCTTGCTGTCCTCCCTGGAGCTGATCACCCACAAGGAGAAATTCCAATGGGGAGGATGAGGATGAAGAGCTGCCACTGTAGCAGAAGGAGGAATTGGAGGTGGAAGAGCAGGAGGATGATGATGTAACATGAAATCGTGTATGATATAGCAACTATAACAGCCTTAAAATAAACAGAACAAATACTTGATTAGTTTTGCTGCGATAAATTTCAAAGACTAGAGAGAAAAGAATAAAATTAAATAAAATATACGACTCGGAATATACCCTAATGTTATAGAGACTAGAATACTTGCATGTGGAGGTCTAAATTGAATTCCTTGATATGGTCGCTAGAGGGCACCAGAGTAAAAGGAAAAAAAGCTAATTACATTAATTGCAATATTGTACGGTCGGTATGAAACAGTTTTTACATAAAAAATACAAAACTTTTGTAAAACTTATTTTTTTTATGTAATATGCCAAAAATGCACAAAATTCTTGTAATATACTTTATTGATCAATTTTGTGCTTTCCATAATTATGGAGCAGGCTCAAGCAGGAGCCCGATCCACTAAATCCTTGCATAGCACTAATAATGGACGAACATCGGCCGGGACGGTTCCGGAACGCGCGAACGCGATCAAATGTTCGCGAACTACAAGTTCGCGGCGGGCCCCATTCACTTTAATGGCAGGCACACCTTAAAAACCTTCAGCTCATATTTGCACCCACCAAATACTTAGTTAAAGTGCACAAATAGTCCCACAACATGGACAGTGACATACCAGAGGGGGATCAATGACAAAAATCCCAACAAAAAATATGTGTCTTAATTAGGGAACATTTTTATGCGTCTTAAAAGGGAAATTTTCTTAAATGTGCCATGTTGCACTCCCTAAATGCACTATATAGAAAGTATATTATTGGTATATACTACCCCTGCTTCAATCACTTTTTTTGGGGGGGGGGGACTGCTATATCACACCAGTAGAAATTATTTGTTCCAATAACGCTTGTCCCTCTATATATCTGCGGTATCGCCGCAGAACCGCACACGACTGCTGCACAATAAAAATGCACTATAATATACTTTCTATGTTAGAAAGTATAATATAACATTGTACAAGGAAGGCAATCCATTAGAATATACATAAAGATAAAACTTAACCTTTAGTAATGTTACTATTAAAAGATATCCCTCAAAATGAAAATAAATCAAATTATTAAAGTTAAGCAAAAAGCATAGATGTGGTAGGGAATAACAGAAACAAATCAGAAACCATATGTCCTACCACAATCCGGGGGGTTCCAGTGCACATCGATGAATCCCGGAGGGAAAGCAAAAAACATCTATCCCTGGGCTAGATGATGATGTGGTATTGAAGGACAGAGTGGGCAAAGAATTGTCCCTGATATTGCCCTACAGGTGGTGCTAATCTGGCCCGGATAGCCTAACCACAGACCAACCGCCCTGATAAGAGCGACCCCGTCCGGAACCTTACCCTATATAAAAATGGCCCTAGTAATCCCCTAGGCCCCTGACTTCCAGGTGATCACTATATATATCTATCTATGTGTTTTTGGCTCATTATAAAAGTATATTATAAGTATATTGCACCCCTCTGTGTATCACACCTATCGATAGCACACCTATACTAGTGCTTAAAAGGACTTTTGTGGCCCTATTAGCTAGCGTTAGGTGTCCCTAACAGCCTGTCCCTGCTCCACACAGCAACCTCTCCCTACACTGGCAAAACACAGAATGTAAAATGGCTGCCAGATCGGATTCTTTTATAGTGTGGGGGTGTGTCCATGTGCTGAAATGTCTCAATTGGCTGTCCTGTACCACCTGATGGATGTGTCATGGGTCAAAGTTCGGCGCAATGCAAAAGAATATGGCGCCGGGTTAGCCATCTCTAGTCATGTAGTTCCTGGGTAGTGTGACCAACATACTACATTTCATACAGTGGGATGCGAAAGTTTGGGCAACCTTGTTAATCGTCATGATTTTCCTGTATAAATCGTTGGTTGTTACGATAAAAAATGTCAGTTAAATATATCATACAGGAGACACACACAGTGATATTTGAGAAGTGAAATGAAGTTTATTGGATTTACAGAAAGTGTGCTATAATTGTTTAAACAAAATTAGGCAGGTGCATAAATTTGGGCACCACAAAAAAGAAATGAAATCAATATTTAGTAGATCCTCCTTTTGCAGAAATTACAGCCTCTAAACGCTTCCTGTAGGTTCCAATGAGAGTCTGGATTCTGGTTGAAGGTATTTTGGACCATTCCTCTTTACAAAACATCTTTAGTTCATTCAGGTTTGATGGCTTCCGAGCATGGACAGCTCTCTTTAAGTCACACCACAGATTTTCAATTATATTCAGGTCTGGGGACTGAGATGGCCATTCCAGAATGTTGTACTTGTTCCTCTGCATAAATGCCTCAGTGGATTTTTTTTTTTTTGTAAATTCTTTATTTCTGAAGATTTTTCAATAGGTAACAGACATGAAAAGATCTACACAGAGTAATGTAGTACATGAGATACATGAAGTGCCAAAGGCTCGCCACAATAGTCATGCAATGAAGGAGCGCAATAAAGCATGTGTTGAATAGTTTGACTGCTAGGTATAATACAGTCTTATAAGGCACAATGTGTATCTGGATGCCAAACCATATGTTGATCAAATATGTAGCAAATATCTGATTTGGCTAACAGTAGGTATCTGTATAGTCGATCCAAACATAACATAATAAAACACATAAAACTAAAACTTAACTGATGGGTTGTCTCAGCTCAGAATAAAAGGCCTGGGAGTATTCTTGTAACAAGTTCGTAGGGTATGTTGTAGGTCAAGTTATTTGAAGTCACGCTAGAGTGTGTTTGTTGAAGCACATATTTATGGGGGAAAAGGTTCACTAAACGTAATATTTAGAAGTAAGGAGTAAGGAATTGAGTTCCCTTTTGTAAAGATACTTATGGGTCTAAATACTGGCACAGCTAGAGGCTGTTCATGAGTATACTCGTGAAGGAAGGGGGTATTCAGTCTAACTATAGTTCTTATAGAAGTCCATCCATGGTTGCCATATTTTCAGAAAATTTTTCCTATTTCCCCTTTCCCAGCCAACCATCTCTTCCATAAGGCATATCTGGTGTACTTTTTCTAACCACTCTCTAATGGTGGGAGGATCCGTATTTTTCCATTTGACGGGAACAACAAATTTAGCTGCTCCTATCATGTGTGTGATTAAATTGTTAGCGGAGGGTTTAAAGCCTCCATGTGGTAACCATAGGAGTATAAGTGCTGGTGCTAAAGAAATACAAGAACTACAGACTTTGTTAATAATTTGTTCCACTTCTTTCCAGAAGTTGGAAATAGCTTTACAGGACCACCAGATGTGTGAAATGGTTCCACATTCATCTTGACAACGCCAACACTTATCTGAGGGCGATAGATGTGCTCTATATAGGAAATCTGGGGTTCTGTACCATCTGGATATGATTTTGAAGGAGTTCTCCCGTATGCGGATACACCTTGAAAATCCATGAGAGTGTCTCAAGACCACATTAGCGTCTTTATCTGAAAGGGTCATTTGCAGCTCTCGTTCCCAAGCTTTTAAGTAAGTGGGCTTATCACCTGAAGAGTCTAATATAAGTTGGGAGTATATCTTGGATAGAGTTTTTATGGGGGGGGTAGGGAAGTAGTATATAATTTTCAAGCCAGGTGGGATCTATTTGGGTCTCCGCATATATCTTTTTATATTTTTTGCAACTGAGTTCTAGGTCTATTTCAGCTAATCTAGTATAGAAGAGCTTAGGAATGTAGGTTTGGATCTTGGTGAGAAACTCTTGGAGATTATTGGCTTTAACCAGGTCAGATATTTTTAGATCTGAAAGAAAAGACCAGGCTCTATGAAAGTCGTTTCCATTTCTATTAAGATAGAACGGAAGGACGGAGAGTGGGGCTATAGGGGATAGTTTGTTAGTAGACATTGATAGGGCCCCCGAGCTGTTACAATATTGGAGCATACAATGTGTCAGGGCACTAAGAGGGTATTTTTTTTTTCTAGTTGGGGAGGCTACCCAGAAGTTATGGGCAATGTCCTCACCCAATATAGCTTTCTCTAAAGCTACATGCATTGAATCGTTGTGAGGTTTGGTCAATTCAATCCATCTCTCTAACTGGATAGCATGAAGATAAGTTTTTAGATCTGGTAAGGATAAGCCCCCTCCACTTGCCTTCCTAATAAGTAAGGGATATGCTAGTCGTGGCCTTTTTTTGGACCAGAGGAAATTGCTGAAAAGGGATCGGAAGTCAGAGAAGAACTTGTTTGTCAGTGAAATGGGTAAACATCTCAGGGTATAAAGGATCTGTGGGAGGACGTAAGTAGCCAGTAGATTTTTCCTTCCTAACCATGAGAGAAAGGGTAACTTGACGGAAGCCAAGAAGGTTTTGATTTTGTTAAACAAAGGGGTATAGTTAAGTCTAAATAAATGTGAGGGGTTTGCCGGAATCATAATTCCCAAATGTTTAATAGCTTCTTTAGGCCATTGGAAAGAAGTGTGCTTTCTAATCTCTATCATGTGTTTTCCCGGTGCTGAGATATTGAGTATCTCGGATTTGTCATAGTTGACCTTAAAATTCGAGACTTCTCCAAAGTCCGTGAATATTTTTATCACCTCTGGAATTGCAACCGCTGGGTTTGTGATGAAAAGGAGCAAATCGTCCGCAAAGGCTGCCAATGAATGTGTTTTCCCCTTCACTTGGAGTCCCCTGATAATTTCAGAAGATCTTAATTTGCAAAGGAGAATCTCAAGGGTTAAGATGAACAGAGCCGGAGAGAGAGGGCAGCCCTGCCTTGTTCCATTGGAGATGTTGAAGGGCGGAGGTAAAGTACCATTAATAAGGACTCTGGCTGAGGGATGCGAGTAAAGCGAGAAAATGGCAGAAACAAACAGAGGGGGAAAGCCAAAATGACTCAAGGCATTTTCAATAAAAGACCAATTGACCCTGTCGAATGCTTTTTCAGCATCGGTACCCAACAGGGTCAATGGGATCTCATGTTTTTTTGCGTAGTATATGGCGTGTAAGACCCTGCTAACATTATGTTTGCCCTCCCGCCCCTTAACAAAACCCACTTGTTCCTCGCCAATAAGTTTGGGGAGTAGCTTTGCTATTCTACAACTTAAAAGTTTAGCCCATATTTTGACATCTACATTAAGTAGGGATATTGGTCTATAGCTGCTGCATTTAGCGGGGTCCTTCCCTTCTTTGGGGATCACTGTTATGTGAGCGATTAGTGATTGTGGGGGGAGAGAGGTGCCTTTTAACAAGGAATTACATAAATCTGCTAGTTGTGGGGCAAGAGTTTTTTTGAACTTTTTGTAGTATATCGCAGGTAGTCCATCTGGACCTGGGGACTTCCCTGATGGAGTACTAGCTAAGACCTCTAATATTTCCTCAACCGTTACCGGAGTCAACAACATTTCTTTTTCTGTTGAATCTAGGGTCGGGACTTTGGTTGTCTCAAGGAAGGATTTAATATTGGCCAATGTGAGTTCTGGGTTATTGGATTCTAGGTTATAAAGGGAAGAGTAAAATTTTGTGAATTCCTCAGCAATCGCTGGTGTGTTGGAAAGCTGGTGTCCCTTTTCGGATTTGATTCCTTGTATAAAGGTTTTCTCTCTCTGTCCCTTGATCATTTGGGAAAGCAATTTAGAGCCTCTGTCACCATGCATATAAATCTTGTATTTGGCCGCCCTAAGGGCCTTGGCTGATTTGATGTTTAGTAAATCTTTCAGCTGTGTTCTCAGTTTTGTAAGTTCCTTATAATGGGCATCTGTGGCGTCTCTCTTAGAGATATTCTCCAAAACAGAGATTTGGTTTAGGACGGAGTCTACTTGAAGCGTCCTTTGTCTGCGCACCCATGTGCCCAGGGATATAAGCTCTCCCCTTATGTACGCCTTATGTGCCTCCCATATCATGGCCTTATCCATAAGAGGGGTGCAGTTCAGCTCAAAGAAGGTCTCAAGTTTCCCCTCTAGTTTAAGTCTGTCTCTGTCATTTTCCAGGAGGGTCTCGTTAAGTCTCCAAGACCATGCTTTAGGAGGGAGGCCCTTCAACTGGAAGACCAAAGAGACAGGGGCGTGGTCAGATACTGTAATCTGCCCAATAGATGAGGATTTAATCCTCTCCAGGACATGATTAGAGAGGAAGAGGTAGTCTAGGCGCTGAAAGGATCCATGAACAGCTGAGAAGAACGTGAAGTCTCGGACGCTAGGGTGAATCAATCTCCAAGTATCTGTAATGTGATGTTCAGAGAGAGACCTCCGTAATTTACAGAGTTGTGCATCAGAGTATTTGGGGGCTCCAGAGGTGGAATCCAAGGGGTGATCCAAGGCTAGGTTCAAGTCACCTCCCAGAATCAATATTCCTTCCCTAAAGACTTTAAGTAGCTTTAATACTTTAAGCAACCAGGGAATTTGTTTGGTGTTTGGGGCATATATGTTGACTAAGGTCAGCTTATTACCAAAGAGCGTACCCTTCAGGAACAAAAATCTGCTCTCAGGGTCAACATGCTGTGCCGTAATCTGAAAAGGAATATTTGCACCAATGCCAATGGACACCCCTCTGGAGGCTGAAGAATGGGAGCTGTGAATCCATTTTGGGTAGGATTTAGTGAAAAGGGTTGGGATATGGTTGTGCCTGAAATGTGTCTCCTGCAGGAACAGGAGGTCTGCCCTCTCTCTCTTAAGCATCTGATAGACCTGGCTTCTCTTCTGGGGAATGTTAAGCCCATTTACGTTTAGTGAAGTTACCTTCAAAGAATCCATGAGGTGTGAAAGATTATGCGTCCATACCAGCTGTTGCAACCCAGAGGATCAAAAATTTCTGAGAACAATTCCCATCTTGGAGAAACTATAAACAATATAAAATATATAAAATCAAGATTAAGCATATTAATACTCAAAGAGAACATGTAATTAACAGCCCTCACTGGGGAGGGTATTCAGAGGAGAAGGTGGCCAAGGAGGGATTGGCCGGAGAAGAGTAGGGAGAAAGTTAGAAAAAGAGGTAGGAGAGGGGGGGTGAGAGAACTATGAAATACGCAAAGCCTGTTTAGGCCTCTCACAGCACAGGCTTATTATTAAGGCAGTAGGTTCCACCACAATAAAAGCTGGGCGGACGGGCCCGTCCTAAATACGGGTCTCCCCCGCAATACTTAAGCCATGGGGTATGAATATAAGGAAAAAGAGAAAGAAAAAGAAAAAGAAAAAGAAAAGAAAAGGAGAACAATCTTGAAACAGGTAAAGTGCTGTTCTTCAGGGACAAATTAATGTGGTGTACTGAGGTCCCAAGAAGAGCCGAGACATAAAACGTACCATTACCTTCTCACTAGGATTAAGGTGAACCTTAAACAGGATCTAATGAGGTTGTTCCCTAAGGGAGCGCTATATCATAGGGGGTAGGCAGTATATGAGAAGGCAATGGTAGTGTCATGGATCATAAGATAACAACTTAAAACAGGGAGAATATAGACGGTGCTTGAGAGTCTATTTAACTGCTCCTGGGAACAGTGTATGTGACATCTCGAACTCCGGACATCTCCCGAGGCAAGTTAAACATTCTTAAGTGATGGCGAGAACCTTCAAGTGTCCTGAAGCTCCGCTTGCCGTTTCTTCGCTTGCGGTGATTTGAATTTTTTAGTTAGCTTCCATTCTTCAAGCACAGGAAGCGTAGGTAGCTTTAGGTCCTCAGTCATAGGCAACCAGGAGGAGATATTTAAAGGATCAATCTGCAAAGCGTCCCACATTTTGGTGAGGTCTGCTGGGTGTCGGACTGTAACTTGTTTTCCATTTATGGTGGCACATAGACCAAAAGGAAAGAGCCAGCGCAGAGGGTGTCTTCTCTCTCTAAGGAGATCGGTGAGCGGCTTGAGTTGTCTGCGCTTCGCCAGGGTGCTTGCTGCTAGATCCTGATATAGCTGTATTTTGGCGTTCTCAACTGTCAGATCACCTTTATGCCTGGCGGCAGCTAAGATGGCGGCCGTGTCTACAAAACTCAGTAAGCCACATATAATGTCTCGCGGCGGTGCTTCTGGTGGTGGCTTAGGTCTAAGGGCCCTGTGGGCTCTCTCTACAACTATTTTCTCTGCCCTATCTTGTCCCAGTAAGGAGGAGAAGAGTTGACTGACCGTGTCTAAGATGTCCTCTCTTTGCACACTTTCAGGAACACCTCTGATGCGAATATTCTTTCTACGACTCCTGTTCTCCTGATCTTCCAGGTACAGGTAGGTGGTATTCAGATGTTCGCGGATCTCTTCCACTGTCGATTGCATCGCACGACTGTGTTTGGTTATGGCGAGCTGGGAGTCTTCCAGAGCTGCCACTCTGTGTCCTGTCTGTTTAAACTCCGTTTTTATGGCGGATAATTCTCTCAGGACCGGCTCAAAAGCGAGAGCCAGTGACTCCTTAAGAAAAGCTCTGGTGATGGGTGTCGAGCCACGTTCGCTGCGTGTCTCGGACATAGTGCAGGAGCCTTCGTCATCTGAATCCTCAGTGCATGTAGCAGTGGCGGCGGCGGCATCCAGCGCCATCTTGGATCTGACTGCCGGAGAAGATAACTTCTTTTTTAGGAACTTGTCCAGGTCAGATTGACCTCTGGCGTGTTTGGGCGTCATCAGCATTTCTTTAGGCTTGTCCCTGTTAGTTTTCCCCATAATAAAGCAGGGTGGGAACCTGTCAAATAGCTTCTAATGGAGTGCTGCTGTGAGGAGCTCTCAGCTCAGGCGGCCATCTCCTTCAGCGGCTAGCTCCGCCCCCGCCTCAGTGGATTTTGAGCAGTGTTTAGGGTCGTTGTCTTGTTGAAAGATCCAGCCCCGGCGCAGCTTCAGCTTTGTCACTGATTCCTGGACATTGGTCTCCAGAATCTGCTGATACTAAGTGGAATCCATGCGTCCCTCAACTTTGACAAGATTCCCAGTCCCTGCACTGGTCACACAGCCCCATAGCATGAAGGAACCACCACCATATTTTACTGTAGGTAGCAGGTGTTTTTCTTGGAATGCTGTGTTCTTTTTCCTCCATGCATAACGCCCCTTGTTATGGCCAAATAACTAAATTTTAGTTTCATCCGTCCACAGCACCTTATTCCAAAATGAAGCTGGCTTGTCCAAATGTACTTTAGTCCACCTCAAGTGGCACTTTTTGTGCTGTGGGCGGAGAAAAGGCTTCTTCTGCATCACTCTCGCATACAGCATCTCCTTGTGTAAAGTGCGCCGAATGGTTGAACGATGCACAGTGACTCCATCTGCAGCAAGATGATGTTGTAGGTCTTTGGTGCTGGTCTGTGGGTTGACTCTGACTGTTCTCACCATTCGTCGCTTCTGTCTATCTGAGATTTTTCTTGGTCTGCCTTAACTTGAACTGAGCCTATGGTCTTCCATTTCCTCAATATGTTCCTAACTGTGGAAACAGACAGCTGAAATCTCTGAGACAGCTTTCTGTATCCTCCCCCTAAAGTTTAGGGCCTAAACCATGATAGTGAACAATCTTTGTCTTCAGGTCATTTGAGAGTTGTTTTGAGACCCCCATGTTGCTACTCTTCAGAGAAAATTAAAAGAGGAGGGAAACTTACAATTGACCCCCTTAAATACTCCTTCTCATAATTGGACTGAGTCTGCTTGTATAGAACCTACCATTAGCCATCTGGCTCCAGGAGAAGTATATGGTGGGTTCAGCATGCATGTTGGTACTTGCATCCCTGGATCCGATGAAAGCTGTAATGGCACCGGACGGGGTTACAAGCAAAGTGTACTTGGCTTGCATGCTGACCTGCATTCCCTGGATTTTATGTGGCTGTCATGGCCCATGAACAGGTAGGAACAAGAGTTAGGGACCACTCATGAGACAACCTTGACGCGGTGAGTGGCTTACTATGCTTTGGCCAAAATATAAACCAATGTCTCGTCCAGCATGGAGGGCAGAGTGCTGGATGTAGTGTGCGATCACATTTGCATTTTCCGTTTGTATATGTATTTCGCCATAGTGATGTGCACCTACAGGCAGGTTGTGCTGACCCAACCCCTTATTTTTTTCTTTGTAGTATATATTGGAGGCGTGGCGATCTCCTTGGAGTCATTGCACACCTGACCAGTTAATCTGTCCTTGAGGCTGGTTTTAAAGTCAGTATAAAACTGAGTCTGCTTGTATAGAACCTACCATTAGCCATCTGGCTCCAGGAGAAGTATATGGTGGGTTCAGCATGCATGTTGGTACTTGCATCCCTGGATCCGATGAAAGCTGTAATGGCACCGGACGGGGTTACAAGCAAAGTGTACTTGGCTTGCATGCTGACCTGCATTCCCTGGATTTTATGTGGCTGTCATGGCCCATGAACAGGTAGGAACAAGAGTTAGGGACCACTCATGAGACGACCTTGACGCGGTGAGTGGCTTACTATGCTTTGGCCAAAATATAAACCAATGTCTCATCCAGCATGGAGGGCAGAGTGCTGGATGTAGTGTGCGATCACATTTGCATTTTCCGTTTGTATATGTATTTCGCCATAGTGATCTGCACCTACAGGCAGGTTGTGCTGACCCAACCCCTTATTTTTTTCTTTGTAGTATATATTGGAGGCGTGGCGATCTCCTTGGAGTCATTGCACACCTGACCAGTTAATCTGTCCTTGAGGCTGGTTTTAAAGTCAGTATAAAACTGAGTCTGCTTGTATAGAACCTACCATTAGCCATCTGGCTCCAGGAGAAGTATATGGTGGGTTCAGCATGCATGTTGGTACTTGCATCCCTGGATCCGATGAAAGCTGTAATGGCACCGGACGGGGTTACAAGCAAAGTGTACTTGGCTTGCATGCTGACCTGCATTCCCTGGATTTTATGTGGCTGTCATGGCCCATGAACAGGTAGGAACAAGAGTTAGGGACCACTCATGAGACAACCTTGACGCGGTGAGTGGCTTACTATGCTTTGGCCAAAATATAAACCAATGTCTCGTCCAGCATGGAGGGCAGAGTGCTGGATGTAGTGTGCGATCACATTTGCATTTTCCGTTTGTATATGTATTTCGCCATAGTGATGTGCACCTACAGGCAGGTTGTGCTGACCCAACCCCTTATTTTTTTCTTTGTAGTATATATTGGAGGCGTGGCGATCTCCTTGGAGTCATTGCACACCTGACCAGTTAATCTGTCCTTGAGGCTGGTTTTAAAGTCAGTATAAAACTGAGTCTGCTTGTATAGAACCTACCATTAGCCATCTGGCTCCAGGAGAAGTATATGGTGGGTTCAGCATGCATGTTGGTACTTGCATCCCTGGATCCGATGAAAGCTGTAATGGCACCGGACGGGGTTACAAGCAAAGTGTACTTGGCTTGCATGCTGACCTGCATTCCCTGGATTTTATGTGGCTGTCATGGCCCATGAACAGGTAGGAACAAGAGTTAGGGACCACTCATGAGACGACCTTGACGCGGTGAGTGGCTTACTATGCTTTGGCCAAAATATAAACCAATGTCTCATCCAGCATGGAGGGCAGAGTGCTGGATGTAGTGTGCGATCACATTTGCATTTTCCGTTTGTATATGTATTTCGCCATAGTGATGTGCACCTACAGGCAGGTTGTGCTGACCCAACCCCTTATTTTTTTCTTTGTAGTATATATTGGAGGCGTGGCGATCTCCTTGGAGTCATTGCACACCTGACCAGTTAATCTGTCCTTGAGGCTGGTTTTAAAGTCAGTATAAAACTGAGTCTGCTTGTATAGAACCTACCATTAGCCATCTGGCTCCAGGAGAAGTATATGGTGGGTTCAGCATGCATGTTGGTACTTGCATCCCTGGATCCGATGAAAGCTGTAATGGCACCGGACGGGGTTACAAGCAAAGTGTACTTGGCTTGCATGCTGACCTGCATTCCCTGGATTTTATGTGGCTGTCATGGCCCATGAACAGGTAGGAACAAGAGTTAGGGACCACTCATGAGACAACCTTGACGCGGTGAGTGGCTTACTATGCTTTGGCCAAAATACACTGCTCAAAAAAATAAAGGGAACACAAAAATAACACATCCTAGATCTGAATTAATTAAATATTCTTCTGAAATACTTTGTTCTTTACATAGTTGAATGTGCTGACAACAAAATCACACAAAAATAAAAAAATGGAAATCAAATTTTTTAACCCATGGAGGTCTGGATTTGGAGTCACACTCAAAATTAAAGTGGAAAAACACACTACAGGCTGATCCAACTTTGATGTAATGTCCTTAAAACAAGTCAAAATGAGGCTCAGTAGTGTGTGTGGCCTCCACGTGCCTGTATGACCTCCCTACAACGCCTGTGCATGCTCCTGATGAGGTGGCGGACGGTCTCCTGAGGGATCTCCTCACAGACCTGGACTAAAGCATCTGCCAACTCCTGGACAGTCTGTGGTGCAACGTGACGTTGGTGGATAGAGCGAGACATGATGTCCCAGATGTGCTCAATTGGATTCAGGTCTGGGGAACGGGCGGGCCAGTCCATAGCATCAATGCCTTCATCTTGCAGGAACTGCTGACACACTCCAGCCACATGAGGTCTAGCATTGTCTTGCATTAGGAGGAACCCAGGGCCAACCACACCAGCATATGGTCTCACAAGGGGTCTGAGGATCTCATCTCGGTACCTAATGGCAGTCAGGCTACCTCTGGCGAGCACATGGAGGGCTGTGCGGCCCTCCAAAGAAATGCCACCCCACACCATTACTGACCCAACGCCAAACCGGTCATGCTGGAGGATGTTGCAGGCAGCAGAACGTTCTCCACGGTGTCTCCAGACTCTGTCACATCTGTCACATGCTCAGTGTGAACCTGCTTTCATCTGTGAAAAGCACAGGGCACCAGTGGGGAATTTGGCAATCTTGGTGTTCTCTGGCAAATGCCAAACGTCCTGCACGGTGTTGGGCTGTAAGCACAACCCCCACCTGTGGACGTCGGGCCCTCATATCACCCTCATGAAGTCTGTTTCTGACTGTTTGAGTAGACACATGCACATTTGTGGCCTGCTGGAGGTCATTTTGCAGGGCTCTGGCAGTGCTCCTCCTGTTCCTCCTTGCACAAAGGCGGAGGTAGCGGTCCTGCTGCTGGGTTGTTGCCCTCCTACGGCCTCCTCCACGTCTCCTGATGTACTGGCCTGTCTCCTGGTAGCGCCTCCATGCTCTGGACACTACGCTGACAGACACAGCAAACCTTCTTGCCACAGCTCGCATTGATGTGCTTTCCTGGATAAGCTGCACTACCTGAGCCACTTGTGTGGGTTGTAGACTCCGTCTCATGCTACCACTAGAGTGAAAGCACCGCCAGCATTCAAAAGTGACCAAAACATCAGCCAGGAAGCATAGGAACTGAGAAGTGGTCTGTGGTCACCACCTGCAGAACCACTCCTTTATTGGGGGTGTCTTGCTAATTGCCTATAATTTCCACCTGTTGTCTATCCCATTTGCACAACAGCATGTGAAATTGATTGTCACTCAGTGTTGCTTCCTAAGTGGACAGTTTGATTTCACAGAAGTGTGATTGACTTGGAGTTACATTGTGTTGTTTAAGTGTTCCCTTTATTTTTTTGAGCAGTGTATAAACCAATGTCTCGTCCAGCATGGAGGGCAGAGTGCTGGATGTAGTGTGCGATCACATTTGCATTTTCCGTTCATAATTGGATTCACCTGTGTATGTAAGTCGGGGTCACTGAGCTTACCAAGCCAATTTGAGTTCCAATAATTAGTTCTAAAGGTTTTGAAATCAATACAATGACAACAGTGCCCAAATTTATGCACCTGCCTAATTTTGTTTAAACAATTATACACACTTTCTGTGAATCCAATAAACTTCATTTCACTTCTCAAATATCACTGTGTTTGTCTCCTATATGATATATTTAACTGACATTTTTTATCGTAACAACCAGCGATTTATACAGGAAAATCATGACGATTAACAAGGTTGCCCAAACTTTCGCATCCCACTGTACATGCTGAGCCTACTATATACTTCTCCTGGAGCCAAATGGCTACTGGTAGGTGCTATGCAGACTCAGTTTTATACTGACTTTAAAACCAGCCTACAGGACAGATTGACTGGTCAGGTGTGCATGGCTGTCATGGCCCACAAACAGGTAGCAACTAGTGTTAGGGACCACTCCATAGAGGCGACCTTGACGTGGTGAGTGGCTTATTACGCTTTGGCCAAAATGTACACCAATGCCTCATCCAGCATAGAGGCAGGGCAGAATGCTGGTTGCACAGTACCATTGCATTTGTGTCTTTTTCTTATTAGAATTAAGAATGAACAAATCAATGTTACCATTTTGAGATTAACTTCAGAGGAACCAGAGAGAGACCAGACTGAAAGCAGATAACTAGAATATCCCACCCAGGATTACACGTCTCTCAATGAGACATGCAAGCTTGCTTAATTTGTGTCTTAACTGATGTTTTTCAAAAATTCAGCTAACCTGAAACAAGTCCCAAACAGCGATGAGGCATTTAAATGGGGACAATGCTTCTGCCAGTGAGGGATGGTTTGTCAGGGAACAATAAAGCTGGGTATTTTGTATTTAATGGGGCTATTTATTTGATGCTGTTGGGGAGATATTTTGTGCTGCAATACATTTATATGGTGAAGCTGAGGAGGTATTTTGGGATGTACACTGGTATTTTGAGCTTTATCATGGTATGTGTTGTTGTTGGGGATGGTAACGTACATCCCTGACCAGGTGATCAGGAATTTTTGAGTTCCACTTTTATGGCACTTGGCATGACCAAGTAAAGCAAAATTCAGCCCCTCAGTGTGTATTGTACAGTGTCATAAGTGGGTAGGTGGGGTTTGTGAGCCAGGGCCGTTTTATTATCCCAGTCCAGCCCTGATGCACACAATGTAACACAGTAGAAAGCACAGTTCATGGAGCAAGGAGAGTGTCCAGGAGGTGGACCACAATTTTGTCAACAGGGAGAAACAGCAGGGGGCGCTATCAAAGAAGATTAAATATAGTGTATATAAACTTAACAATATTTTGCATGTATATTGCAATAATATTACATTTGAAATGCTCTGTTCATTGTACGGTGATAGTTTTTTATGGGAAAAAATAAATGAATGTCGAAGAGTTTATGACTTCATGACTTCAATCATTTTAATAAGAGTCAAATCAGATTTCTTGGTTTACATGAATCAGATCATTTTGATATTGTGATTCTTGACAGCATACATATGAATACCATCTAGCACATATGCAAACTAATCTCCTTTAATGTCCTTTGCAAATTCTGGCTGGCAGAATAACGAATCCAATTTGCCTGCCATGTACCGTGTATCAGGTTGACTCTGACTATAATAATACAGATCATAAAAGACATAAAAAGATTAACTATATAGTAGAACATTAAAATAAGACTTGGGCTACATGCACACGAACAATGTTTGTTTCCATGTCCGTTGTGTTTTTTTTTTGAAGATAGGATGCGGACCCATTCATTTCAACGGGTCCGCAAAAAATGCGGACAGCACACCGTGTGCTGTCCGCATCAGTATGTCCGTTCCGTAGCCCCACAAAAAAAATAGAACATGTACTATTCTTGTCCGTTTTAGGCATTGTTGCAATGGATCCGCAAAAAGAAACGGATGGCATACGGATGTCATCCGTTTCCTTTGCAGATCCGCAATTTGCGGACCGCAAAACACATACGTGTGCATGTAGCCTTAACCTCATGCCCCTTCTATAGTGAATGATTCTCAGCAATGCAAAATGTTTTATAGCATCAAAACTAGTGTTGAGCGAGCATGCTCAGCCAAATACTGCGTCTGCTCGAGCCAGTGTATTTAAATCTAATTTAGCCTATATGTCTATGCAGAAGATCGCCGTACAGTGGGGGAATCCCCCAGTGTGAGTCCGTGGCTTAGGAGTCCTTGCTCTGACTCCATATATAGCTATGTCCATATATAGAGTCAGTGCTTAGGGACACCCAGGGTATTTAAATCTAATTTGGTTTGTATTTCAGAAAAGTTACTGCCAGGATTTGAACTCACGACCTTTTGCATTGGAGGGAAGCACCTTAACCACGTTTCGATCCACTTGCTGGGACCATTTTCGCTTGACAGGTTCTCTAATATGCACGGGGGTGATGTGACACACTGATGGGCATGGGTTTCAGGCGCCACCTATGCTCTTTCTGCAGAAGACTGGGTGGGAGATAATGTGAACGTGCTGGATCTACTGTTGGCCACCCAATTGACTAGCGCCTGTACTTGCTCAGGCCTTACCATCCTTAGAACGGCATTAGGCCCGACCAAATATCGCTGTAGATTCTGGCGGCTACTGGGACCTGAGGTAGTAGGTTCAGTAGGACGTGTAGCTGTGGCAGAACGGCCACGTCCTCTCCCTGCACCAGAGGCACCACCAACACCACCACCACGACCATGACCGCATCCCTTATTAGATGTTTGCCTCATAGTTAGCGTTTGCAAAGCAAAGAAAAAAATGGTTAAGTCTGTTAAAAATAATTAACCGCCAATAAAAACCCTGAGGGTATTGCACTCAATTATTATTTTTTTAACTCTATATGACAGCGGTATTTGTGGCCTAAATGTGACACTCACTTATGCACGTGTAATGCCAGATGTACAGTATATCAGAGGCTTTTTTCACCCCAGTAACCAAAAAGCCGTATTTCTGGCCTGAATGTGACAGTCACTTATGCACGTGTAATCCTAGATGTGTAGTATATTAGAGGCTTTTTTCACCCCAGTAACCAAAAAGCTGTATTTATGGCCTAAATGTGACAGTGATTTATGCACGTGTAATCCCAGATGTGCAGTATATTAGAAGCTTTTTTTACCCCAGTAACCAAAAAGCCTTATTTCTGGCCTAAATGTGACAGTCACTTATGCACGTGTAATCCCAGATGTGCAATATATTAGAAGCTTTTTTTACCCCAGTAACCAAAAAGCCTTATTTCTGGCCTAAACGTGACAGTCACTTATGCACGTGTAATCCCAGATGTGCAGTATATTAGAGGCTTTTTTCACCCCAGTATGCCAAAGTCGTATTTATTGCCTAAATGTGACAGTCACTTATGCTTGTCTAATCCCAGATGTGCAGTATATTATAGGCTTTTTTCACCCCAGTAACCAAAAAGCTGTATTTCTGTCCTAAATTTGACAATCACTTATGCACGTGTAATCCCAGATGTGCACTATATTTAATAGATGTATTTTTTTAACCCCAGTAAACAAAAAGCTGTATTTCTGGACATGCAGACATGCAGATAGCCTGTGCTGGTGCACCATCGTTGCATAAAATGGCTGCCGATTATGTATTGATATTGACTAACTGAAGAAAACAAAGTTTGTTTTCAGCAGTAGGTGGCTCAGGGCAGGCTTAAAAAAATTGTGCACTGCACCCACAAAACACATTTGCTGTAGATCGCTGAGTACAAAAAACAGTTCTTGACAAGATTTCTCCCTGATCTCTACCTCACAGCAGCTGCAGCCTCTCCCTACACTAATCCGAGCAGAGTGACGGGCGGCGCTATGTGACTCCAGCTTAAATAGAGGCTGGGTCACATGCTGCAGTTGGCCAATCACAGCCATGCCAATAGTAGGCATGGCTATGATGGCCTTTTGGGGCAAGTAGTATGACGCTTGTTGATTGGCTTCTGTGCAGCCTTTCAAAAAGTGCCAATAAAGCGCTGAACACCAAACCCCAACCCAAACTTTTACGTAAATGTTCGGGTTCGGATCCGGGTGCCGAAAAACCTAAAGTTCGGTACGAACCTGAACTTTACAGTTCGGGTTCGCTCAACTCTACTTGTTATATGTGATTCAATTCTACCAATACAACAATTTAAGAAAGGCCTTTATTAACTTAAAAAATTCTATCTTCCATAGAAATGACCCATTAACCCCTAAAAATAACCAATAGAGTCCTAAGTAAAAAATAAAAAGGGCTTGTGGTTTTTGTGGTGCAAACCTTGTCTAATTTCCATCTTTCTCCAAACCGTGCAATACATTTCCATTTCACCCCTTAGTTAAGAATACATTTACAAACTCTCCAAACCATGCAATACATTTCCATTTCACTCATTAGATAAAAATACATTTGCAAAGCATATGAAAAATAAAGAATATAATGTTGCTGTTATGTCCACTCTGTCTTAGATATAAAGTAGTTCTACTATTAATAGTAATATCATTCTTTCTTAGCACAAATTATAAGGAACATTTCTGAAGTTGCTGAGATACGGAACAAGAGAGATGAGTATTGTACAGAATACCTTCCTTTCTATTAATTTAGTGACTTTAATTATCTCATTTCCGGGAAACCTCTTCATCATTGTGGTCAACATTCTACATTTCTGCAAGACCAGAAGATTTCCATTAAGTGATCAGCTCATATTTGGCTTCAGTGTTTTCAACCTTCTTCATGGACTTCAGAAAGGTTATATAAGTTGGAAAGGCCTATTTCAGTTGGCAAGTAATGAGTATGATATGAAAGCTACACATGTCTTGATGTACTTGAACTTTTGCAGTTTATGGTTTTCTACTTTCCTTAGTATATATTTTTGTCTGAAGATCGTGAATATTAACCACTGGGTCTACATTTGCCTTCAGAGAAGATTTGTTAAGTTATTTCCTAGGATTATTATCACTTTTGTCCTGGGATACTTCTTCTTGAGTCTGTATTCTGCATTGCAAACCAACCAGGAGTGTCTAGTGAACTCAACATCCAAAGTCATAAGCATAAAAAAGTCTCCAAGATGTGTTTGGTCATTATTGATCTTTATAACAATATCTGGCTTATGTGCTTTCCTCTGCTCGGTATCAGCATTGACCATCCTCATCTCTTTGCTTAAACACATGAAAAGAATCCAAGAAAATACAGAGGGCTCCAAATCTCCTAATATGGAGGCTCATATTCGCGCGATTAAAACGGTCACCGCTTTATTGACTGCTAATATTCTTATATTTATTTCTGTGCTTCTAGCGTTTGTGAGTATCACATATGTTTATCCAGTTGGTATTCTCATTTCTGTATGCCATATAATCAGTTCTTACTTTTTAATTAAGGGAACAAAAAAACTAAATGAGACTCTGGTGGAGATACTGAATCAGTGCTCATTTTTTTGTGGTAACAACAACCAGTAATATAGTAAATCATTTATCATAGTTGTGTTTTGTACGTAGGTTACATTTGTGTGGTTTTTTTTTTTTTAGATCTTTTCAGTAAAGAAACATACAGAATGTAATATAGATGTACTATATGGCCATGGGTTTTTAATCAGACTGGAAGATGGAAAGTCAAGTATTCCATATGCTTCCCTGGTGTAAAGACATTTTGACGCTGGTGTTATGTTTTCCATTTTTAGGGTAGGTTCACATGGAGTTTTTTTTGGATGAGGTTTTTAGGCCGATTTACCTGCAGGTATTTTAGCCAAAGCTTGCAGTGGTAGTAGAAGTCCTTCCTTTATATTTTCGATTCCTTTAATGTCCACTTCTGGCTGTGACTGAAAAACCTGCAGGAAAATCTGCCTCAAAACTTCCTCCAAAAACCTCGGTGTGAACCTAACCTTAGCATAAACTATGGTGCCGTGCCAGATGCATTGAGTGAAAGATCCAACGTTCTCATTGCTTATAATGAGATCAGTGTGAGTACTGTTGAGGTTCTCATCATTTTGACGCAGTCTGCTCTAGTGTTGATCACGAATATTCGAATTTCGAATTTTTATCCCGAATATAGGTACTTCGAAAATTCGTGAATATTTCAAATATAGTGATATATTCGTAATTTTGAATATTTTATATATTTTTTTTAAATCAGTTCACATGATCCCTCCCTGCTTCTAGCTTGTGGGCCAATGAGAAGGCTGCAGTATATTTGACTTTAGGAGTAGTGTTGTTTGCGAATTTTCGTAATGCGAATTTTACAACTATAAGACAAAGAAGATTATAGCACTATATTAGCTAAATTGCTCTATATTATTATTATTTTTTTTTTTTCGAATATTCGCTATATTGCTATAACTTCCTTTTTTCGAATATTCGTAATATTCTAAAACAAGAATATATAGCAATATAGTGAATATTCGAAAAAAACTAATATAGAGCAATTTAGCTAATATAGTGCTATAATCTTTTGTCTAATAGTTGTTAGTTGAAAAATTCGCAATAGAAATTCGCATTACGAAAATTCGCATATTACACGATCATTACCTTGCTCATTTTTCGAGTAAAAAAAATCGTTGAATATAACGAATATTCGAATTTGCGAATATTCAACGAATATTCTACAAAATATTCGCGAAATATCGCGAATTCGAATATGACCCCTGCCGCTCATCACTAGTCTGCTCTAGTGTTGCCATCAAAAGCAAAGCAAACCCCTGATGGAGGCTCTGAATATCAATATGAGCCTAACTCCTCTGTTGTTTCATGGACATTTTGCTCTAGTTACTGTTCTCATTGAGGAGATCCAGCTAGAAGGGAGTTTTAGGTCAATGCTCCCTAGTTCTTTCCCATAATGAAGACAACTGTCTTTTTAGTTCTTCTCTAGAAGTTATTATCTGACCCTTTAAAAAATCTTGATACATGACTCAGGTTAGCAGAACATCCATCTTTAGTTGCTCCTAACCACTACAGAGCTGGTTTCATGACCATTCTATGAAACATTTGGATATTAGAGGTTTGCTTGTGAGGGCTATGCATCCAAGGTAATCTCACGAGGATACAATTCTCATAATTTTTCCAATAAATATGAGACGAGACAATTGATTCTAAACTAATTGAATTTGCTACAAATTTTTAAAAAAATCCCAATTTTTTATGATTTACACTGCATGGCAGCTGCTATTTTACAGTTCAGAAGAGAAAAGAAGACTTATTCCACCAAAAGGGGATCATTTCTTGAACTTTTTAATGTGTTTTAACAGGCTGTTTGTTACGACTGGCTTCCATCTGTTTACCCAGAGCCATATACACTCACCTAAAGAATTATTAGGAACACCATACTAATACGGTGTTGGACCCTCTTTTGCCTTCAGAACTGCCTTAATTCTACGTGGCATTGATTCAACAAGGTGCTGATAGCATTCTTTAGAAATGTTGGCCCATATTGATAGGATAGCATCTTGCAGTTGATGGAGATTTGAGGGATGCACATCCAGGGCACGAAGCTCCCGTTCCACCACATCCCAAAGATGCTCTATTGGGTTAAGATCTGGTGACTGTGGGGGCCATTTTAGTACAGTGAACTCATTGTCATGTTCAAGAAACCAATTTGAAATGATTCGAGCTTTGTGACATGGTGCATTATCCTGCTGGAAGTAGCCATCAGATGATGGATACATGTTCTCATTCTGATTACGTCAAATTTGGACTCTACCATTTGAATGTCTCAACAGAAATCGAGACTCATCAGACCAGGCAACATTTTTCCAGTCTTCAACAGTCCAATTTTGGTGAGCTCGTGCAAATTGTAGCCTCTTTTTCCTATTTGTAGTGGAGATGATTGATACCCAGTGGGGTCTTCCACTTTTGATTTGCGCTGAACTGAATCTCATGGACAAAATGACTGAATTAGCCCTCAAAATTTTTTGGTAAATTACTCATCTCTAAATAGAAGATTGATCAGACATGAATATGCAATTTTTTGGGCTTTATGTGTAATTTTTTTGTGGTATATGGGTACATTAGTAGTGTGTTTGTTTATTCATTACACTTTAATTATTCTCCTTCAATATTTTGTTTTTACTTATTTCTAGGTCACAGCTACATGACAGAGCCCAGTATACCAATCCTATATAATTCTGAGGCTGCACATTAGGCTGCTTTCACACACTGTTTGGTCAGAGATTTCCTTTAGTGATCGTGAGCCGAACACTGAAGTGAAGTCTACACAGAGATGAGTTACAATGAAAACATTTGCTCCTGTGTTTTTGACCTATATCTGGTTTTGGCTAACAATCACTGATGGAAATCACAGTGTGAATAAGGCCTAAGTCAGAATAAATCTCAGTATGCATCTTTATGAAATTGGAGACATGCAGAAGTGCTGTATAATATGGCCCTCATGAACGTCAATGGGAGCCCTATTAATGTTCTGTATGAAACAATGAATTATCAGGGCCACACAGGTGACAATAAAGGGTTTAGCCACCGAGAAGTGGGGCCACCCTTTTCGGGGTAGGTGCTCCGCTTGCCTAATGGACCTAATAGAGACAGTTCTGCATGGTCCCCACTTTATGGTGCCTTCACTTTTTGGAATTCTAAGCAGAGGAATATGAGTAAGATGGGCCTAATGACTCATGCAAGATTATGGCCACATCTATCAATGGTATTGATTTTGTTTTTCCTGCGATACTGTAATCTAAACTGAAAATCAAATTGTTGTTATTATAATTACAGACAAATACTGTATTTTTGACTGGATGATTTTAATTAGATTTTACCCATAACTCTCTATAAGGGCTTTCTGTTATACTATTATTTGTTATTTTTAATGACTTATTAAAAGTTAAGTTTTATATAGGATTTTCTATTACTTAGAATTTTGTTAGTGCCGTAGTTCAATCTGCAAAGCTGTTATTTGATTCGTTTTACCATTGTTTTTAGCATTGTTATATTGCATTTGTTATTTTCCATTGTTTTACGTGTGACATAGGTAAACAAAAATAAAGCTTAATTAATGTAGCAGATACAAATTTATACTTTGCTTGATGGCCATTTTGGACAAAGGTCAATAAAGACGCAAACAATTAGGTTCATAATCTTAGATCCATCATATGCCTGCTGCCTCCAACACCCAGCTGAAAACATTGATGGGAGTCGGACCCCTATCGATCATATATTGATGACCTATGCAGGAGGATAGGTCATTGAAATTGTACTCCTGGAGATATTTGAGTACAGTGCTTGGCCCCACCAGTCCTATATTCTTTGAAAGGAGCAGCAATTTGCATACCCAAGCACCGATCCATTGAAATAGAGAAGAGCGCCATATCAGTCCAATATACACTGCTCAAAAAAATAAAGGGAACACTTAAACAACACAATGTAACTCCAAGTCAATCACAATTCTGTGAAATCAAACTGTCCACTTAGGAAGCAACACTGAGTGACAATCAATTTCACATGCTGTTGTGCAAATGGGATAGACAACAGGTGGAAATTATAGGCAATTAGCAAGACACCCCCAATAAAGGAGTGGTTCTGCAGGTGGTGATCACAGACCACTTCTCAGTTCCTATGCTTCCTGGCTGATGTTTTGGTCACTTTTGAATGCTGGCGGTGCTTTCACTCTAGTGGTAGCATGAGACAGAGTCTACAACCCACACAAGTGGCTCAGGTAGTGCAGCTTATCCAGGATGGCACATCAATGCGAGCTGTGGCAAGAAGGTTTGCTGTGTCTGTCAGCGTAGTGTCCAGAGCATGGAGGCGCTACCAGGAGACAGGCCAGTACATCGGGAGACGTGGAGGAGGCCGTAGGAGGGCAACAACCCAGCAGCAGGACCGCTACCTCCGCCTTTGTGCAAGGAGGAACAGGAGGAGCACTGCCAGAGCCCTGCAAAATGACCTCTAGCAGGCCACAAATGTGCATGTGTCTGCTCAAACGGTCAGAAACTGACTCCATGAGGGTGATATGAGGGCCCGACGTCCACAGGTGGGGGTTGTGCTTACAGCCCAACACTGTGCAGGACGTTTGGCATTTGCCAGAGAACACCAAGATTGGCAAATTCGCCACTGGCGCCCTGTGCTCTTCACAGATGAAAGCAGGTTCACACTGAGCACATGTGACAGACGTGACAGAGTCTTGAGACGCCGTGGAGAACGTTCTGCTGCCTGCAACATCCTCCAGCATGACCGGTTTGGCATTGGGTCAGTAAAGGTGTGGGGTGGCATTTCTTTGGAGGGCCGCACAGCCCTCCATGTGCTCGCCAGAGGTAGCCTGACTGCCATTAGGTACCGAGATGAGATCCTCAGACCCCTTGTGAGACCATATGCTGGTGCTGTTGGCCCTGTGTTCCTCCTAATGCAAGACAATGCTAGACCTCATGTGGCTGGAGTGTGTCAGCAGTTCCTGCAAGACGAAGGCATTGATGCTATTGACTGGCCCGTCCGTTCCCCAGACCTGAATCCAATTGAGCACATCTGGGACATCATGTCTCGCTCTATCCACCAACGTCACGTTGCACCACAGACTGTCCAGGAGTTGGCAGATGCTTTATTCCAGGTCTGGGAGGAGATCCCTCAGGAGACCGTCCGCCACCTCATCAGGAGCATGCACAGGCGTTGTAGGGAGGTCATACAGGCACGTGGAGGCCACACACACTACTGAGCCTCATTTTGACTTGTTTTAAGGACATTACATCAAAGTTGGATCAGCCTGTAGTGTGTTTTTCCACTTTAATTTTGAGGGTGACTCCAAATCAAGACCTCCATGGGTTGAAAATTTGATTTCCATTTTATAATTTTTGTGTGATTTTGTTGTCAGCACATTCAACTATGTAAAGAACAAAGTATTTCAGAAGAATATTTAATTAATTCAGATCTAGGATGTGTTATTTTTGTGTTCCCTTTATTTTTTTGAGCAGTGTATTTTCAAAACATAATTCATCCCTCCAGTGACAAGTTTGTGTTGCCCCAAAAAATATGTCCTCTGGTCCAAAAGAGACAAACATCTGTCTTTTACTGGTAATTGCAATACAGGCCCAATTTGTCCAAATAAACCACTTGAACATAACTTACTAAAAGTTCTTGCAATCCACATAGAGAAATTTTGCAATATAAAAAGAATTGTGGTCATTTGTGGTAATAGAATAATTTTTACCATATTTATACGAGCAATAAATGACAGGGGTCAGCCCTGCTTCAACTGTCTTCCATCAGGTACAACAATAGTTTTTACCCTAAAAATCTCAATGTCCACATGGAAATACCTGTATTTTACTGCTTAATACTGTATTTAGGTTGCCCTAATCAACCATTTGTGACTTTCCAATTATTTCTTAAAGGGAACCTGTCACCATGAAAATGCAGTATAATCTGCAGGCAGCATATTATTGAGCACGAGGAGCTGAACAGAATAATATATAGTTTTATGGGACATTGTTCTGCAAAATTTTCTAATTATTAATTTAACTTCCTGCTCATTATGGGCTTTGTAGTCAAGGGGGCAGTCCTGTCAGTGATTGACAGCCTTCTCTCTATGAGGAGGAGGTCTTATATGTGATTGACAGCCTTCCCTCTATGAGGAGGAGGTCCTATCAGTGATTGGCAGCCTTCCCTCTCTGAGAAGGTCCTATCAGTGATTGGCAGCCTCCCCTCTCTGAGGAGGTCCTATCAGTGATTGACAGCCTTCCCTCTATGAGGAGGAGGTCCATCAGTGATTGGCAGCCTTCCCTCTCTGAGGAGGTCCTATCAGTGATTGACAGCTATCTCTGTATTCACAATCATGGAGAGAGGGCTGTCAATCACTGATAGGACTTCCTGCTTAGAGGGAAGGCTTTTGATCACTAATAGGACCTCCTGCTCAGACGGAAAGCTGTCGATCACTCATAGTGACGCCCCCTCATAGAACAAAGACTGTCAATCACTAATAGGACCTCCTCCTCTTAGAACAAAGACTGTTAATCACTAATAGGACCTCCTCCTCATAGAGGGAAGGTTGTCAATCATTCATAAAATGACCTCCTTGACTTCACAGCCCAGAATGAGCAGAAATTTAAGTTCATAAATTTGCAGAATAATTTCTGATAAAACGACATATACATCTGCTCAGCTCCTGCTGCTGTTGACAGATTACACTTCATTTTCACGGTGACAGGTTCCCTTTAATCCTGAATTGTGCCCAAAAGCTTCTACTACCTCCATCCTTGTGTCCCACCAAAAATGAACCATGAACAGTGCTATTTTTACCTCATTCTCACCATATGTTAAACCCTTTATCTTGCTATCTTCTCTTATTAAGATAATGACCAGTTCAATTGCTAACTAAAATAGTACAGCAGTTAGATGACATCCCTGCCTAGTGCACTTGGAAGTGCAAAGTGCAGAGACATAACCCTGTTTACTGAAACCCTCAATCTTGGGTTTGAATACTAAGGTTTAACCCTTCCAATATATCCGGAGCAGAGCAAAACCAAATTTACTAAGTATCTCCCAGTGGTATTCCCACTAAATACAGTCAAACACTTTTATAGCATCTACCATTAGAACAGCTTCTTCTCCTTCCATGACTTCACTATTTATCATATTATTATATACATCTGCTAATGTTGGTATGTAAACTCCTTCCAGGAATAAAACATGTTTGCTGTGAATCAGGTCTTCAATTACCTTGGAGAATCTTACAACCAAAGCTTTGGCAAAATTTTGATGTGTGTATTCAGCAAAAAATTGGTCTATAATGACTAGCAAATCAGTGGGTCCTTCTTTCCCTACTTTGTGAGGGAGTTAATGTACAAAACTAGAGCTATAGGGATTAGTGTTGATCGAGCACCAAAGTGCTCAGGTGCTCTGGCCGAACACATCGGGATGCTTGGGAGACCGGGTAATGGGGAATCAGAGTTCGATTCCGGAGAGGGAGCCTGAGAAATGGCTACGCCTAACACATGCAAGCAAGGCATCATGTGCGCAAATTACCTATTAGGTATTAGGTATATAATAGCAATCCCCACACACATGAGACGAGGCTCTATGTTGAATGTAAAACAGGAACTCTTTATTGAACACACAGCTTTGACTTATATACACATAACATACTGAGGACATGACATAGCAGCCAATCCTGTACAGTTTAAACACAAAACTAACCCTATTCAACGAACACAATGGCATTGTCTGTGACGCAATTAACAAACACACTGGCATTGTCTTTGAAGCAATCAACAAAATACAATTACCAAAACACATTGGGCTCTGCCTGTGATGCAATTACCAAACATAATGGGCTAACTTAATCACTCACAGACAGAAAACACACATTTTTCCCAAAACACAGAAAACACCTCAAAACCCCACATATCCCCATAATGTATACATCCATGGATAGCTCTGATATGGGTGAACAACATATCTAAAAATCACCCAGATCCGAGCAGGGGTTCCCGAATTCCATGGAAGTCCCATTTGGCCGGCCGCAAGCATGGCTTTCCTGCCCAAAACAGTTCCACAGATTTAAGCTGTGCGGCCGGTCTGTCTTCTCTTTCAAAGTTAGTATATAGGCCATAATCGTGAGGCAAGAGGCTGGCAAACAGGCCCCTCCAAAACCCAGTGGAGAGGTTATTTTCGCCACAACACCTATCGATAGCACAACATTACTAGTCCTTAAAAGAACTTTTGTGACCTTATTAGCTAGCATTTGGTGTCCCTAAGTTCCTAACAGTCTGTCTCTGCTCCAAAATGCAACCTCTCCCTACACTGGCAAAACACATAATGTAAAATGGCTGCCAGATCAGGTTCTGTTATAGGGTAGAGGGTGTGTCTATGTGCTGAAACGTCTCAATTGGCTGTCCTGTCCCACCTGATGGATGTGTCATGGGTCAAAGTTTGACGCAATGCAAAAGAATATGTCGCGCACAAACATCGCCATAAGTGTGCATGATCGCGAACGCGCAAAGTTCGCCGCAAACCGACCATCGAGCGAACCTCAAGGCCATCACTACTGGTAATGTCACTGTCCGCAGCAGACACAGTCTACAGAAAAGTACACTGTATGTCACAGATAAATTTTAGAAGCGCACATGTTACACTGCAGATGTGGCGCTGGTCATGTCACTGTGCGCAACAGACACCGTCTACGGAAAAAGTACACTGTATATCACAGATGCATTTTTGAAGCGCACACGTTACACTGCAGATGTGGCGCTGGTAATGTCACTGTCCGCAACAAACACCGTCTACGGAAAAAGTACACTGTATATCACAGATACAATTTTGAAGTGCACACGTTACACTTCAGATATGGCGCTGGTAATGTCACTGTCCGCAACAGACACCGTCTACGGAAAAAGTACACTGTATATCACAGATACAATTTTGAAGTGCACACGTTACACTGCAGATGTGGCGCTGGTCAAGTCACTGTCCGCAGCGGACACCATCTACAGAAAAAGTACACTGTATGTCACAGATATTTTTTGGATGTGCACACTTTACACTGGAGATGTGGCGCAGCTATGGTCGCTGTCTGCAGCGGCCTAACTATTGTACGCTATTTAGTGCAGGATGCGCTGTAAATAGATATTGTAAATAAACATAAAACGAGGAGGGTGCGCTTACCTGAATAATGAAGGAAGCACGGAGCACGCTGGGAACAAAGCGTGGAAGTAACATCCAAAGAAACAGAGATCCAGCTTCCAGTACAAAAAAGTGGCAGCTTTTATTGGAAATAGTGCACTAAAAACCAAACAGGGTGTTCACGTCTACGCGTTTCGGATCATGTAGTGCTGATCCTTACTCCTGACAAAGAAGAAGTACACTGGCATGGATTTATATAGTGTCTCACCAAAGAAATAAAAAAAAAAAATGGTGATCCACAATTAAATCAATCCACACCTTCATGCAAATAAAATACACAATGTTTCAGTGTTTGAATAAACCCACAGGCAAACAAATCTAAAACCATTTTAGTGCATAGAGACAGTAGTGTAAGTTCAGATCATGCCTACGATTGAGACCTTTAGGGATACGTGAATCCATACAAAAAATCCTGAAGGATTCCTGTTTAGCAATTTCCTTCCCCTTGCTGGAGGGTTAACTCTCTCCAGACCCTGAACGTGCATGCCCGTGATATCGCCTCCATGAACAGCCGCATAATGTAAACTGACCGCAGACACGTTCTTCACCTTGGAATGTGGAATGTCAGAAATGTGCCTGCAGATCCTGTTTGTGGTACAACCTACGTATTGGAGGCGACACAAAGAGCATGTAATGTTGCACTTAATGTATTGTTTTAACTGAAACACCTTTTGGTTGGCAACAGAAGCAATGTGACACCCTGTGCTGATTGTTTTGCAGCAAGTGCAAACACGATGACCACATTTAAAGGTGCCCTTATGCTTCAACCAAGTGGGTTGATCCCGTTTCACATCAGAAAAAAAGGGAAGGACTCACTTTTTGTGCCAATGTAGGTGCCCGACGGGCTACACATTTAATGCCGGCACTAGCAATACCAGCCCACTGCTCATCACAGCTGAGGACGGGTAAATGCTTTCTAATTATTTGACAGATGCATGAGTATTCCTGGCTGTAGCTAGTGGAAAAAACGGAACTGATGAATCAGTATTTTTCTGGGACTTGTTCACAGGGAAGACTAAGTCGGGCCAGGAAATAGATATTGCTGCCGCACACAATAGTCCATAGAAGGACTTTTGGGTCTGTAAAGTTTTAGCTACTTAGCGCAGGTTGCGCTAAAAATATAGATTTCTGCCACACACAATAGTCCTTAAAAGGTCTATGTCATGTGGAATGTGGTGATGTCTGTGAATTGATCAACTATTAAAGCAAAGCTGAAAGAGGAACCGCATATGTCTCCAGGACCGTTTTCTTTTACTTACCTGCAGCCTGTTACGGGAACACTCCCCCAGGGCCTCTGGAGCCGGGACCATATTTATTACGGAGGTGAGCTGGATAAAGTTTTTTCTATATAGTCCTTAAAAGGACTTTTGGGTCTCTGAAAAGTTTTGGTGGTAATAATATTCTTAAATCACTCCCTACACTGTCTGTCCCTTCCTCAGCACAGCAATCCCTGACTAAGAATGAGCCGAACATGCGTCATCGGGTGCTATATAGCACCCGATGACGCGTTCCGGCCAGCCAATCACTGTTATGCCATCAACCAACATGGCTACGGCATTACAGTGAGGGCAGTACTTGTTTGCACGTTTATTGGGTGCGTAGCAGAGAGACTCGAGCAATGCGCTCGAGCACATGAGGTATTCGGCCGAATACCGCCATGTGCCGAGCATCGAGATGCTTGAGCCGAACAGGTGTTCGGCCGAGCATGCTCGATCATCACTATAATAGACACAAAATAGAAAACACAATATAAGTTGTGTAATGAAATAAGCATTAAGACTAAATGATCTGCATTCTGTAGAGCATCCGTAGAGTTTGGAAATAGCTTGTCCAGGCTTTTGTTCTTCATCCAGTCCAGAACATTGACAACTAATATCAACATGTTTCCAGGCAATGTTATCAATGTAGAAATTGCATCTACAACCATCGCACTGCTGTAATACAGTACAATGTTGTCATTAGAGTTGTTTTGGTTATTGAATTTTCGATACCCATTCGATACTTTTGCCTGGTATTGAACTCGATACCAGGAATTGCCTTTTTCGATACTAGGCTTTGCTATTGCGCAGTCTAGTATCAGAGGACAATGAGCGCCCAGGGATAATCATTGGTGGCGCAGTGCGCCCCCCAACCCCCCCAGTATTAAAATCATTGGTGGCAGTGGCCGCAGGGTCCCCTCCCCGCCTCCTCATTGGTGGCAGTAGCAGTTCCGATCGGAGCCCCAGCAGTGTAATCCTGGGGCTCCGATCGGTTACCATGGCAGCCAGGACGCTACTAAAGCCCTGGCTGCCATGGTAACCTCCCTGCTGCTATGTGTACTATGCACAGGGCAACAGGGAGAGTGTGACATCCTATTCACCCTATTAGAGCTCTATCAGGGTGAATAGGACAAGGGATGAAAAGATCCCAGGTTCTGGCCCCTAAGGGGGAAAATATTAAATAAAAAGTTAAAAAAGAAAAAAGTTTAAAAACTTCAAAATATTAAGTATAAATCACCCCCTTCCCCAATTTTACATATAAAATATATAAACAATAAATAAATAAACAAATGAACATATTACATAGCGCCACGTCTGAAAATTCTAAACTAATAAAATATTTAAAAAATGTCCTATGTGGTGAGCACCGTAACAGAAAAAAATAAAAATAAAAACTGCGCGATTCGCCATTTTATTTAGTCACCTTGTCTCCCCAAAAAATAGGATTGGTATGTTCTATTATGGACTGGACGTTCCATAAAATGCGGAATGCACGCAGATTTTTTTGGTGTTTTTTATTTTTTTTTCGCGTGCTATCGAATGGTATCGAGTATCGCAATACTTTTTCATCGAAAAAGTATTTTGGTATTGAAACAACCCTATTCATGTTGGTATTGATATTAGTAGACTGACAGAAGGCACTTAGAAGCTGAGTGGCCAGTTGCTTATGTTCTGCACACACTTGCAGTGACGGAATATAAAGCTAAAATGGAAAACCCAAGATGCAAAGTAAATTACATCTGGGTGTATGAAATGCAAAGATATTTTGCCATGCTCGGATAGTTTCATAAAATTTGAATGCTGAATTAAATCATGTATGTCTGTGGTATAGTGTAGCCCACACAGTGTTCACATTACATTGTGATTTGGTAAGATGTCAATCCTATGTAAAACATATTAATCACTGTATGTAAAATATCTAGTACATAACTACAATGTATAGTATCACATCATAATCATGTTTTATCAGGACCTTTGACCCTTGATTTAGGGTTTATATATACTGGGATATATAAGGCAGCAAGCAAGTGAACAGTAGGTTCTTGAAGTTGATTTGTCGAAACAGGAAAATTGACTATAAGTAACTGAGCAACCTTGAGAAGGACCGAACTGTAGTAAACAGTAGTGAGTACTGTTATATACTAATAATGTGTAGTATTAATGTGAAGAGGATCAAGTGCACTATTTAATTCAACACACATGAATCCTATAATGAAAAAAATCTCAATAAAGCTATTATAATGACAGCCCATGGCCACCGACTCTCTGCTTTCCTGCTTGGGTGCTCCAGGGTCCCGCCAGTCTCTCTCTGCTCTTTCTGAAGTCTGTCCACCAGAGTAGCTCTGTCCCTCCAGGCAGGCCGAGGCCTTCTTTTTGCCGACTAGGCCTTTCTCCACCCATAGGGCATGCACTCGCTCCCCCTCCAGCTCTTAAAGGGTTAGCAGGCACACAACCTATTCCTCCTCAACCAATGGCTAGATACGCTGGGGAAGCTTAAGCACCTTCTCCTATGGGAAGATACCTGACCAGTATGATACAGTTTGCTAATGTCCTACTGTTTCTACCTTTGTCTGTCCATGTACCAACTTTTGTCTATTTCCTGGATATGACCTCTGTTTGATCTCTGTTCTTACTCTCAGCTGCCCACCCGGACCCCAGATTGTTATCAGATTACATGAACTCTGCCTGCCTTGATATCGACCTGTCCCTGATTTCAGTATTGCCTGATCTCTTGGTGTGCTGCACTGGTGCATCTTGATCCCTGTGGGTCAGCCGTCATCTGAACATAGCCTACTCCAAGAGGTAGCAGCCTGGCGGTTCGCCTGCAGTGGAGTTCAGATCCCTGTATAGGTGTTCAAGGGTGAAGAACAAGATGGTCACTTAGATAACGCCCATTGAAATGCCCCAAGCAGAATCTGTTCAAGTGACACAGTGGATCCAAATATGCTTCCTGACAAAAGTTGGCTCTCTTTCCTTCTTTTTGGTAAAAACCTTTACAATTATTTATTGCCAAAATCAGTGAGTTAGCACACCATCGTGACAGTTAGTGTTGAGCGAATCGAAGTATCCGAAGTGGACTTCAATTCAAATTTCAGGAAAAATTTGATTTGTCACAAAGCCAAATTTCCTTGCGCTTCATTATAACAAATCAATTTTTCCTGAAATGACAGTAAAAAACTAAAAAATACATACTTAGCTCATCCATTTGCTCACAGAGGGGCCATGGCGGCGGTGATTGAAGAAAACATACCAAATCTGGCGCGCTGACGTATGACGTCATCACGCATAAGATTTGGAGCGTTTTCTTCAATTAATGAAAGGTTAGTATGCATCTTTTTGTTTTTACCCCAATTAACCCCTGAAAAGCCTCAATGTCATATGCTGCGATAATCATTGAAGGCGATATCTGAGGGGGTTTAATGACGGGACAGCGCAATCACTGTTCCCTGTCATTGCACCCACTACATACAATGGAATGCGATTTGTGACAAAGTAATTCGTAACGAATCAAATTTATTTGTGAGCTTCAGCAAAGCAGCAGAATCAAATTTTTGATAACTTCGCTCATCTCTACCGACAGCCTAACTCGATACCAACGTTAAGCTTTAGAAGCTTTGACCATAGTTAAACTAAGCCAGTGTGATAACGCATCAGGTATGACTTTGCTGGTGACACCTGTGTATTGGTAAGGTAGTATATACTAAAAAACGGAAAGGTGACCATAAGAGAAAGATAAAATGCAAAATAAATAAAAAATACAAACCCATAAAAGTAGATTAGAGCTAGCTATACCTGATGGATACCTAAAAATCTGGACAATAGTCTCATAAGTACTGTAAATCCACCATTCAGTCATCAATTATGAAAAAATAATAGCTTTTTGTTTAAACTAACACTCTGAGTAATAGTGTAGATCCAACTCCAGGAATATATAGTGTGTTTAAACTAAGTTTATTGTGCTACATACTGTATAAAATGCCTATAATCACTGGGAAAAATATACACTCGCCTAAAGAATTATTAGGAACACCATACTAATACAGTGTTGGACCCCCTTTTGCCTTCAGAACTGCCTTAATTCTACGTGGCATTGATTCAACAAGGTGCTGATAGCATTCTTTAGAAATGTTGGCCCATATTGATAGGATAGCATCTTGCAGTTGATGGAGATTTGAGGGATGCACATCCAGGGCACGAAGCTCCCGTTCCACCACATCCCAAAGATGCTCTATTGGATTGAGATCTGGTGACTGTGGGGCCATTTTAGTACAGTGAACTCATTGTCATGTTCAAGAAACCAATTTGAAATGATTCGAGCTTTGTGACATGGTGCATTATCCTGCTGGAAGTAGCCATCAGAGGATGGATACATGTTCTCTTTCTGTTTACGCCAAATTTGGACTCTACCATTTAAATGTCTCAACAGAAATCGAGACTCATCAGACCAGGCAACATTTTTCCAGTCTTCAACAGTCCAATTTTGGTGAGCTTGTGCAAATTCCTATTTGTAGTGGAGATGAGTGGTACCCGGTGGGGTCTTCTGCTGTTGTAGCCCATCCGCCTCAAGGTTGTGCGTGTTGTGGCTTCACAAAAGCTTTGCTGCATACCTCGGTTGTAACGAGTGGTTATTTCAGTCAACGTTGCTCTTCTATCAGCTTGAATCAGTCGGCCCATTCTCCTCTGACCTCTAGCATCCACAAGGCATTTTTGCCCACAGGACTGCCGCATACTGGATGTTTTTCCCTTTTCACACCATTCTTTGTAAACCCTAGAAATGGTTGTGCGTGAAAATCCCAGTAACTGAGCAGATTGTGAAATACTCAGACCAGCCCGTCTGGCACCAACAACCATGCCACGCTCAAAATTGCTTAAATCACCTTTCTTTCCCATTCTGACATTCAGTTTGGAGTTCAGGAGATTGTCTTGACCAGGACCACGCCCCTAAATGCATTGAAGCAACTGCCATGTGATTGGTTGACTAGATAATTGCATTAATGAGAAATAGAACACTATTCGCGAATAGTGTTGATCGCGAATATTCTAATCTCGAATATATCACGAATTTATCGTGAATTTATCGCGATTATCAGCACTTAACAACATCCCTATCAACCAATAGGAAAGTTGCCTACCCCTTAGTGTTGATCGCAAATATTCTAATCGTGAATTTTTATAGCGAATATATTACATTGCCGATTTTTGGAATCAAGTAAATAATGATGAGATCACAAATTCTCGAATTTGCGAATTTATGGTGAATATTCGGTTAAAAATTTGCAAAATGTCGCGAATTTGAATATGCCGCTCATCACTGCTTACAACTACTGGGTGTCCAAGCTGGACACGTTGCATGAACTGGCGGTCTACGCTTTGGAGGTGCTGGCCTGCCCTGCCGCCACCGCTTTGTTTGAGCGGGTATTTAGTGCTGCTGGAGGCATTATAACAGATAAGCGTATCCGCCTGTCAACTGAAAAGGCTGATAGGTTATCTCTTATAAAAATGAACAAGGCCTGGATTGACCATGACTTATCGACTCCACCAGCTGAACATAAAGGCACTTTAAATGTGTTGTTTATAATTTACTGAATATACTGTATTCCACCACAAATAAGGGTATATGGTTGAATCTTCCTTTTATCATCCTCCTTCTCCTCTTCCATCATATCAACATGCTTATTCTTCACATATAATGCCCTCGCTTATATGCCCTTCAAATATAATTTTTTACAGGGTCAGCTCACCTACAGGCCTTCGCATATAATTTTTTAGAGGGTCAGCTCAGCTGCAGGCCCTTGCATATAATTTTTTAGAGGGTCAGCTCAGCTTCAGGCCCTCGCATATAATTGTTTGGAGGGTCAGCTCACCAGCAGGCCTTCACCTACGATATTTTACTGGTTCAGCTCACCAGCAGGCCCGCACCTCAAATCTTTTACAGGGTCAGCTCACCAGCAGGCCCTCACATTTAATTTTTTAGAGGGTCAGCTCACCTGCAGGCCCTCGCATATAATCTTTTAGATCATCCAACAACATCCTTCACACTCTATGCACTGAAATACCCTTCATATCTGTACAGATACTGGCTCTGGTGAATGGCTCTTGCAGCTTTATGTGATATATAACATTTTGGTACACTCTGTAGTCTGCAGTATATGCAAAAATATATTCCAGTATATATCCAGTATATCTATGGCATCCATTTAGCATCATTCACAGTTTCGACAGATTAACTGGGTAAAGTATGAGACATCTGTATTCAGTAAGACTGTGGTAAGAAGCCCAAAGTCAAATGCAATCCAGCCAAAAGGTATTCTTATTAGAGAGCTCTTGAATAGAATCTAAAAATTATTTTGAGAATGTGTTGACAGACTTTTGCCCACTTATTATAAAGAAATTGAACTCCCATATATAGGAACTTAATTGGTCAAGAAATGTAGATAACCTTAAAAAGTCAACATGGTTGAGATCCCTTAGATATGGGGTCCTATAGGCCAATATCATTATTGAATACTGATGTGAATCTTCTGGCAAGGATTCTGGCCATGAGGCTTTCTAGAGTTATTCCAGCGATTATACATCCCAAACAGAATGGGTTTATCCCAAAAAAGGGTACTCATCACAATCTCCATTGATTATATGCAAACATACAGTCATCCGGGGAGGAGGGGGGGGGTCCCGCTCCATCTTGTCCCTGGATGCGACTAAGGCCTTTGACAGGGTGGAGTGGGAATTCCTATAGAAGGTTTTGGGAAGGATGGGCTTTGGTAAGAGGTTTATAAGTATGATTAAGCTTTTGTATAACTCCCCATCCCGAGATTGAATCTTAATGGGAGCCTGACTTCCCGTTTTATCTTGACTAGAGGTACCCGTCAAGGCTGCCCACTTTTCCCATTATTGTTTGACATCTGTATTGAGCCACTAGCCATTAGGGTTAGGCAAGATAGTATAATTCAGGGGTTTGGGATATTAAAAATAGTGTTGAGCGAACCCAAACTGGAAAGTTCAGGTCCGTACCGAACTTTGCAGCAAAAGTTTGGGTTCGAGTTTGGTGTTCGGGCATTTAATAAAGCTTGTTTAAAGGCTGCATGGCAGCCAATCAACAAGCCTTTAAGCTGTGGGCATTCAGAAACCATCACAGCCATGCATAGTAATGGCATGGCTGTGATTGGCCGTTGCATCATGTGACCCAGCCTCTAAACAATCTGGATCACGTGTAGCACCGCCCATCAGCTCTGAGTAGTGCAGAGACAGGAAGCAGGCAGCTGAAGTGAGGGAGAGTGTTAGGAATCTCATCTGGCTATTTATTCTGGGGGTGACTTATAGCGATTTTTTTGTCGCTGCAATGCACCATCTTTGTACCCCTGACACAAGAATATAATAGTTAATCTGTCTGTTAGTTCGGAGGATGACATATACCCATTTTTCGTCTGAGGTACACCTGCACTGCATCCTTGACAGGGAAATTTATATAGTTAATCCATCTGTTAGATCGGTGGGTGACATATACCCATTTTTTGATTGAGGTACACCTGCACTGCATCCGTGATAGGAAAATGAATATAGTTACAGTAATCCGTCTGTTAGTTCAGTGGACGACATATACCCATTTTTTGTGTAAGGTACACCTGCACTGCATGGATGACAGGGAAATTAATATAGTGTTTCCGTCTGTTAGTTCGGTGGGTGAAATATACCCATTTTTTGTGTGAGATACACGTGTACTGCATCCATGACAGGGAAATTAATATAGTTAATCCATCTGTTAGATCGGTGGGTGACATATACCCATTTTTGTGTGAGGTACACCTGCACTGTATCCGTGACAGGGAAATTAATATAGTTAATCCGTCTGTTAGATCGGTGGGTGACATATACCCATTTTTTGATTGAGGTACACCTGCACTGCATCCGTGACAGGAAAATGAATATAGTTACAGTAATCCGTCTGTTAGATCGGTGGGTGACATATACCCATTTTTGTGTGAGGTACACCTGCACTGCATCGGTGACAGGGAAATTAATATAGTTAATCCGTCTGTTAGTTCAGTGGGTGACATATACCCATTTTTTGTGTGAGGTACACCTGCACTGCAAGGTGCAATAAGGGACGCGGCCCTGATTGTGGTGCTGCTGGTGTTGGTGGAGCTCCTGTTGCAGGGAGAGGACATGGTCAATCTGTGCCAGCTACAAGCCCAAATGAAACACCTTCCTCAGGTACACGTAGGCGAGAGAATGTTCAGCGTTATTTTGTGGGCCTAAATACTGGTGTACGAATGGTGAGGCCAGAACAAGTAGAGGTGGTAGTAGATTGGGTGGCTGACTGTGCCTCCAGTTCCTTCACATTGTCTCCCACCCGGTCCCCTGCTGAAACCGCAGAATCTGTCACCTCTCCCCCTTGCAAATCAGCCAAGCAGTCTGAGCCCCAAGTCATGCAGCAGTCTCTTATGCTTTTTGATGTCTGGCAGGGTTTCTGTGGACCATCCACCTAGCCCTGCCCAAAAAGTAGAAGATATTGAGTGCACTGATGCCCAACCACTTATGTTTCATAGTTATATAGGATAAACCAGGCACTCAAGTATGGAGTATATTGATAAGGGTATTTATTCCCACAATAGAATATAACAATAAAATTCACCAATAAAATACTATAAAATATTAAAAAACACTTTAAACCATATTAGCAGCAATAATATACATATACACCAAAAGTCAATGCGTTAATTGGATAGCAGCGGCATCAGTACATAAATTAGCAGCAGCAATGGACATATGCACTAGTTAATAAATAGCGGCATTGGACATATGCGGTTTGGAGATGCTGAAGTCATTGGGTTCAGAAGACAAGGAAAACGCAGGAAAACCGCAGTTGATAGCAAAGTCTTATAAGCGCTTTTTCGGTTTTGGTACTATTGAATTGCACAGCGGTGGCGTCCCACCGATTTGAGCAACTGTGTTGCTTAGTTTTACCTGGCCAGTATGTCTTTGTCCTACGTCCGGATCTGTAAAAATTTGCTGTGGGCGCGGTGTCACCTGGATATCCTGCTCACGAAAGCAATGTCTGTGGCTTTGTTAGGATTCCTCCGGTGTTCGTCGCTCTCAGTCACAGCTAGTCAATTCTTGGAAGTCCAGGGGAGCTATTTTTCCAGCATGCCGGTACAGGGTATTAAACCATACGCGTTTCGGAGTTCTCTGAATGACCCCTTCCTCAGTGGTAACCCTGAAGTGCTTCCCCACATCCTTTTATATAAAATCTTGGAAAGAAACAAGATCCGGACAGGATCTCATCGTGCCAAAACATGGAAGACTGGAATTATCCAATATATTCATTAAATGTGTTTTTCCTTATGCGATTCCTGTGCTCTGATTTTCGCTGCGTTTTTTAGGTAAGTTGCGTTTTATGCTCCACTGCTATTTAAATGCAGAGTAGATCATATGCCACATAATTTCAGTTACAATATAATACTTAAGATATCTAAATATATAAATATATAAAAATATGCATATATATATAAAAATGCATATATATATATAAAACACAACCACATCAGTCTCTTTATTTTTATTCTTATTAGACAATGTTTTGAAGGGGGGAGAAAAAAGTTCAAGGGTCATGGAATCACAAGAAACCAAAAAGTTCCCAATCAGCATTCAGTCCTTGTGGGACTAGGGAACCAAAGTCAAATATAAACTTGGATTCCACCCTTGACATCTTTTTTTATCAGATCTCCCCCCCCTCCACTCTGGTGTCACCATCGTTAAAGCTGTATAGGTGAGACCTGTTGGATCGCTATTATGACATAGCTTAAAGTGCCTTGAGACAGTATGATTTTCATAGCCTTTACGAATATTTGCTATATGTTCTGAAATCCTTGTCTTAAGGCACCTTTTTGTGCGACCAATATATTGCTTCCTGCACGGACAGGTTAACAGATATATTATATTTTTACTGTTACATGTCAGAAAGGTTTTGATTTCATACACATATTCATTACTGGTTGAGGAAACTTTGACTGTCTTTCTTTGAAAATTTGTTATTTTGCAGTTTGAACAAGTTCTGCATCTGAAGAAGCCTTGCATCTGCAGAACTTGTTCAAACTGCAAAATAACAAATTTTCAAAGAAAGACAGTCAAAGTTTCCTCAACCATGCTGATTGGGAACTTTTTGGTTTCTTGTGATTCCATGACCCTTGAACTTTTTTCTCCCCCCTTCAAAACATTGTCTAATAAGAATAAAAATAAAGAGACTGATGTGGTTGTGTTTTATATATATATATATGCATATTTTTATATATTTATATATTTAGATATTTTAAGTATTATATTGTAACTGAAATTATGTGGCATATGATCTACTCTGCATTTAAATAGCAGTGGAGCATAAAACGCAACTTACCTAAAAAACGCAGCGAAAATCAGAGCACAGGAATCGCATAAGGAAAAACACATTTAATGAATATATTGGATAATTCCAGTCTTCCATGTTTTGGCACGATGAGATCCTGTCCGGATCTTGTTTCTTTCCAAGATTTTATATAAAAGGATGTGGGGAAGCACTTCAGGGTTACCACTGAGGAAGGGGTCATTCAGAGAACTCCGAAACGCGTATGGTTTAATACCCTGTACCGGCATGCTGGAAAAATAGCTCCCCTGGACTTCCAAGAATTGACTAGCTGTGACTGAGAGCGACGAACACCGGAGGAATCCTAACAAAGCCACAGACATTGCTTTCGTGAGCAGGATATCCAGGTGACACCGCGCCCACAGCAAATTTTTACAGATCCGGACGTAGGACAAAGACATACTGGCCAGGTAAAACTAAGCAACACAGTTGCTCAAATCGGTGGGACGCCACCGCTGTGCAATTCAATAGTACCAAAACCGAAAAAGCGCTTATAAGACTTTGCTATCAACTGCGGTTTTCCTGCGTTTTCCTTGTCTTCTGAACCCAATGACTTCAGCATCTCCAAACCGCATATGTCCAATGCCGCTATTTATTAACTAGTGCATATGTCCATTGCTGCTGCTAATTTATGTACTGATGCCGCTGCTATCCAATTAACGCATTGACTTTTGGTGTATATGTATATTATTGCTGCTAATATGGTTTAAAGTGTTTTTTAATATTTTATAGTATTTTATTGGTGAATTTTATTGTTATATTCTATTGTGGGAATAAATACCCTTATCAATATACTCCATACTTGAGTGCCTGGTTTATCCTATATAACTATGTATTTCTCTTTGTGACTGGGTGGGTCACATAAACCAAGAGCACCTTAAATCCATTACTCAGCTGTAGTGATCCACAGATACCGCACCTTCACTTATGTTTCATGATGTGGACATGGGAGGACCACCGCAGCACGTCTCTGATGATGATGATGAAACACAGGTGCCAACTGCTGATGATTTCTTCAGTGTGCAGACCGGCAAGGAGGGCAGGGGTGAAGAGTGGGTGGAAGATGATGTGGAGGATAATGAGGTCCTAGACCCCACATGAAATCAAGGTCATGCGAGTGACGTGTGCAGTTCGGAGGAAGAGGTGGTGGTCACACAGCGCCAGCCGCACAACAAAAGAGGGAGCAGGGTGCAAAAGCAGAGTGGCTGTCCCCTAGACAGTACGCCTGCTACTGCCCACCGCACCCAGGGACTGAGCACACCAAAGCCAGCTCCAAGGAGTTCCCTGGCGTGGCAGTTCTTCAGACAATGTGCTCATGACAAGAAGCGAGTAGTTTGCACGCTGCAATCAGAGCCTGAAGCGAGGCATAAATGTTCTAAACCTGAGCACCACCTGTATGACCAGGCATCTAAATGCAAAGCACGAGCTGCAGTGGAGTACACACCTCAAAAACCGCAAAAGATCTCAGGCTCCTCCTGCTCCCTCTTCTGCTGCAGTCTCGGCCTCTTCCTCCCCCTCTGGAGTGACAGTAGCACCTTCCACCCTGCAAACAGAGGAAGTGGCAGCAACACCACCACCTCCACGACCATCACCAAGCATCTCCACACTGTCCCATGGAAGTGTTCAGCTATCCATCACCCAAACACTGGAGAGAAAGAGAATGTAACCACCTACCTACCTACCAGCGATCCTTGGCCCTGAATGCCAGCATTTCAAAATTCCTGGCTTTTGAAATGCTGTCATTCAGTTTGGTGGAGAAGGAGACTTTTAAAAACCTTATTGCGGTGGCTGTCCCTGCCCTGCACAACCAAGTGGCTGATAAAATCAGGTTTGCACTGTGCAACGTCATCTGTGGAAAGGTTCACATAACCACTGGTATGTGGACCAGTAAGCACGGACAGGGATGATATATCTCCCTAACTGCACACTGGGTAAATGCAGTGGCGGCTGGGCCTGAGGTGGATAGCAGTTTGGCGCATGTCCTTCTGCCACAGAGAATTGCAGGACGTTTCGCGTTGCCTCCTCCTCCTACTCCGCTTCCTCCTCTACTACCTCCTCAATGCTCATCCGGTCAGCGTAACACCTACACCACCAACTTCAGCACAGCCAGGGGGGAAAGACAGCAGGCTGTTTTAAAACTCATCTGTTTGGGGGAAAAACCACACACCGTGCAGGAGCTGTGGATGGGCATGGAACAACAGAACCAATGAGTGGTTGGTGCCACTGAGCCTCAAGCCTGGCCTTGTGGTGTGCAATAACGGGCAAAATCTCGTAGCAGCTCTGGGCCTAGCCGGTTTGATGCACATCCCTTGCCTGGCGCATGAGCTGAATTTGGTGGTGCAGAGGTTCCTAAAAAATTACCCCGATATGTCAAAGCTACTGCAGAAAGTGCGGGCCGTCTGTGCGCGCTTTCAGCATTCTCACCCTGCTGCTGCTCGCCTGCCTGCGCTGTAGAGTAACATCGGCCTTCCCGCTCACCGCCGCTTTGGGCGATGATGGAAGAGGATGTGGCACAGGAGAAAGAGGAGGAGAAAGAGGGATAATTTCTACGGTTATCAGGAAAGTCATTCACAAGTGGCTTAGAGGGTAGGTTCCTGCACCTACATTGGCCAGGTACACAACTGTCCAGCAAGGAAACCGTTCTGGAGGATGAGCAGGAGGAAGATGGTGAGGAGGAGGAACCGTGTTCACAGCAGGGTGGCACCCAAAGCAGCTTATGGGCATCACTGGAACGTAGCTGGGGGGATACAGAGGACACAGACGATACACTTCCCACAGAGGACAGCATGTCATTGCCTCTGGGCAGCCTGGCACGCATAAGCAACTACATGCTGCAGTGCCTGCAAAACAACAGCCGAGTTGCCCACATTCTAACCAGTGCTGATTACTGGGTGGCCACCCTGCTGGATTCCTGCTACAAGGACAATGTGCCATCCATAATTCAGTCACTGGAGCAAGATCGGAAGATGCGTGAGTTCAAGCGCACACTGGTAGACACACTGCTGATGGCATTCCAACCTGACAGCAGGGGCTCAGTGGAAGCACAAGGCGAAAGCAGAGGAGGAGGAAGAGGTTGCCAACGCAGCTGGGGCACCGCCAGCACCTCAGAAGGCAGGGTTAGCATGGCCGAAATGTGGAAAAGCTTTGTCAGCACACCACAACAACCAGCACCACCAGCTGATATGGAACGTCTTAGCAGGAGGCAGCATTTCACCAACATGGTGGAGCAGTATGTGTACAGACGCCTACACGTACTGAATGACGGGTCTGCCCCCTTCAACTTCTGGGTCTCCAAATTGGGCACATGGCCTGAGCTTGCCCTTTACGCCTTGGAGGTGCTGGCATACCCTGCAGCCAGTGTACTCTCTGAACGTGTGTTTTGCACGGCAGGAGGCGTCATCACAGACAAGCGCAGCCGCCTATCCACAGCCAATGTGGACAAGCTCACATTCATTAAAATGAACCAGGCATGGATCCCACAGGACTTGTCCGTACCTTGTGCAGAATAGACATGTATACCGGCCTTACCCAGGCATAGTTATACTACAGCGCAATTGCTTATTGTTGTATTTTTGATATTTCCCACTCTTTTGGGGTGTACCCTAATAAAAAAAATTAAAACAAAAAAACTTATTGGCTACCTCGTCCTCCTCCACCGCCGCTTCCACCTACACCGCTATGTCCACCGCCTCCTCAAACTCCTACTCCATATGGACCTACACCTCATAAATCAAGTTTTTATTTTATTTATTTGTACGTATTTTATTTTATGTCATTTCACTAATTGGTCTGTTACATTTTCGGGTGAAATTCACCAATTTTTGGGTGTGATATACCACTGCTATACATAGTAGACAGGTTAAAAAATTCACTAATTTGTCTGTTATATTTTCGGCTGAAATTCACCAATTTTTGGGTGTGATATACCACTGCTATACCTACCGTAGTTGACAGCTTAATATATTTTACAAATTTTTCTTTTCCATTTTCTGGTGAAATTCACTGATTTGTCTGTTACATTTTCGGGTGAAATTCAGCAATTTTTGGGTGTCATATGCCACTGCTATACCTAGTAGACAGGTTAAAAAAATTCACTAATTCGTCTGTTACATTTTAAGGTAAAATTCACCAATTTTTGGGTGTAATATACCACTGCTATACCTAGTAGACAGGTTAAAAAAATTCACAAATTTGTCTGTTACACTTTTTTGTGAAGTTCGGCCGAACCCGTCGAACCCGAACATCCAGGTGTCCGCTCAACTCTAAAAATTAACCAGGCATGGATCCCACAGGACTTGTCCATACCTTGTGCTGAATAGACAATTAAACCGGCCGCACCCAGCCATTGTTATACTCCAGCGTACTTTCTCTTTGCATTCTCTTTTCCATTTCCCAATGTTTTGGGGCCTTTCCAAATTTATAGAAAATAAATATATAAATAAACCTCAGCCTTTGATCTCCGCCTCCTAGTTAATGATTATTATTATTATTTTTTTGTTATTTTAAGTCATTTCCCTATCCACATTTTTTTGCAGGGCAATTTTCCTGCTCTTATCACCATTTTGCTTCCTTTTGAAGCCCTCTAGCCCTTACTATGACTATTGTACAGCCATTTTAGAGCACCAAAGCTCGGGTCCCCATTGACTTCAATGGGGTTCGGGTTCGGGTTCGAGTTCAGATCAAGTTTGGGTCCAGAAACTGAACTTCGACTCGAAGTTAGGCCAAACTCGGCAAACTTGAACATCCACGGGTCCGCTCATCCCTACTTACTATGACTATTTTACAGCCATTTCAGTGTACCAAAGTTCGTGTCCCCTTGACTTTAATTGGGTTCAGGTTCGAGTTCGGGTCAAGTTTGAGTCAAGAACCTTTACCCGAAGTTCAGCCGAACCCGGCGAATCCGAACATCCACGGGTCTGCTCATCCCTATTTAAGAGAAGAGGACTGTATTTCTTTATATGTCGATGACGTTTTATTTTTTATAGATCACGCTGATATAATACTGCCAAGAATCATTTGAACAGTTAACTCCTTTGGGGAGGTTTTGGGTTTGGATTTTAATTGGTCAAGCACTACCCTCATGCTATTGGATAGTTTTGAACTTTCTAGTGATGAATATTTGAGGAGTCTAAAGATTGCCGATACATTTAAATATTTAGGAATGATGATATCCCCCAATATCGAGGATTTTATACAGCTTAATCTGATCCCATTGCTTGGGAAATTGAGATCTAAAATTACGACATGGCTTCGACTTCCCCTGTCTAGAGCTGATAGAATATCCTTAGTTAAGATGGCAGTTTTACCCCAACTTCTCTATGTTCTAAGAAAATTCCCAATATGGATTGAGGATAAGTTCTTTAAACTAGCTGAGAGAATTATTAGTGAATTAATTAGTGGAAGAAAACGGTAAAGCTAAAATTGGAGTATCTATACAAGCCGGTGGAGCAGGGAGGGTAAAACCTTCCCCACTTCAAGGGCAACTTCATAGCTGTACAGTTAGGGCTGTGCTGTGAATTGGAAAAAGTCCCTTGTGTAAGACTTTAGTTACACATTCCCCATATGACAATATATGTACTTGTTAGAATCTGGACGATTTATTACCGATGAACAATAATATAGAGAGGCTGGAAAGCTACTCTCTAGATCTTGGGCTATTAGAGGATGGTTGGGGATAAAGGGATCTCTCTCTTGTACTCCCCTATGGTATAATTATTATTATCCAGCATGTGAAAATTGCATTATTTGGTGTAGGCAGTTTTTGAAATCCCCCATATTGAATTCATCTCAGGTTTTTTCCAATGGGAAGGTGATGTGATATATCATGCATGGCTAGAATTTACATAGAAACACACTGGTTTCAGTTTTGACTTATCTTTTCCTATTTAGGAGTTAGGTAAGGTCAAATTTTCCTAAAGTCTTTTACATAACATGTTTGAAGTGTCCAACGTTCTGCTGGATGGACATGGTAAATGTTAAATCCAATTTTCATGAACATGCTGAAGAACCGCAGTGATACTGTCACGACCGCTATCCCAGCAGCAGTTGTGTCGCACCAGACGGAGGGGAAGGGGGACCCTTATCTACGGATGGGAAATAGAATGGCCACCCCTTACTAACCCTAAGCTGGCACCTGTCTGCCCTGATACCCTAGACGGGGTGTGAACCCGTGCGGCGAGCAGTATGCCTAAACCCTCAGTCGCCCTAACAAGACTGGACTGGGGAAAGGCCGATGGGAGCGCTAGTCACCATCACTCATGTCTAGGAAAACAACAGGGGAAGACAGCAACAAACAAACAACAGCAGAGATAGACTTATCCAGTCACGAGCAGAGAAGGCGATCCCAAACACGACAGTCCACGCCGGACAAGAGCTCCACAGCAACACCATCAAACGATCTCCTTCCAAGGTCAGAGTAGCACTGGAAGTAAGGACTATATCTGGCAATGACTGCAAGTGAAAGTGAAACTAATATAGTAGCTGGGAGTGGCAGACAGGACTCACCTGAGAAGGATGCCTACAAACTCCCAGTCAGGACAAAAAGGTTCACAAGGCAAAACCCAGATGACATACCCTGAACCACGGAGCAAACTCACAAGCTATCGCGAGTAGCAAGTCGCTGCGACCTTCTCCTCCCAGACCTGTCTGGATCAGTCACAGTCGTGACAGATACTTCTTCACGCACTGTAATATTCACAAAATCAGGCGAGCCATATTGCATATTTGCCTAAATGAAATGTCAAATCCTACAATGCTGTGAAGAAATATTACCTGTAGTTCTTCAGCATGTTCACAAAGACTGGATAAACGTCTACCATGTGCATCTGGTAACAAGGTAGACATATTGAACATGTCATGTAAAGCATTTTAGGAAACTTTGACCTCACTTAAAGGCAGGGTTGGTTTTGGGTGGGGGGCAAACAGGGCAAATGCCCAGGGCACCCATCCATAAATGGGGCGCTCTTCTGAGCTGCCCAGACAGATGTCAGTTGTGGAAGAAAGAGGGGGGCCGCTCCTGAGAAGAGCACAGACAGCAGAGCAAGGAGCGCTGGTCCCTGGTCTCCCACCCACTGTAGCCCGCAGGGTCCTTATCCTGTAGTGAAGAGCTGGGTGCTGCATCCATAGCATCGGCTCCACTGCAGTCAGGCAGACTTAGCCCCGCCCACTTCCTCTCTCTCTCACCGGAGGCCCTGCACTGTGATGGCCTCCTCTAGCCTGCTCCCGAGGTTCACTGGGTCTCTGGTGAGTTCACAATGTCACCCTCTAATTACCTGACATATTTGCTGCCGGCCCCGACCTGTGCTGCAATAAATGACAAGGGCTGTTTGTTGTCAGACATAACCTGATAGAGCCTGCAGAGAATATACACCTCCCCCCCTTCTATTTGCTGCCTAGAACACAGTTGTGTAAATGTAATGTAATATTTATAATGTATCTAATGTTTGTCTATCTGACAAATATATTTCTTCATCATCTATCTACCCATATATCTTTATCTTCTGTCTATTATCTATCTATCTATCTATCTATCTATCTATCTATCTATCTATCTATCGATCTATCTATCTGTCTATATCTATCTTTGTACAAAAGAAAATTTCACGGCACTACCAAAAGTTGTTCAGTGCAACGTTCCAGTCCTCTTACCAGGACTTTTCTCAGTGGTATAAAAGTACTGCTTGAGAAAAGTCCCAGTAAGAGGACTGAAACGTTGCATTGGTGATTAAAGAACACTACTTTTGAACAACTTTTGGGAGCACTGTGGGATTTTCTTTTCTATTTAGGGCGGGTTCATATCATAGTTATGAATTCTGTTATTGCTTTCCATTATAACATGGAACATGAAAATAATGGAATTTGTAAAATGGAATTCAAAGCAGAAACTTCGTTTTGATCCATCATAATGGAAGTCTATGGGCAGCATAACAGATCCATCTGGAAAAGAAAGTCCTGTCGAACTCTTCCTTCGCATCGCGTGACCAGGAGCAGGTCATCTTTGTGGCACATGACCGGCTGCAGGCTGCGTCAAAATGGATGTTGATATCCAGGGTCCCAAGCAGAGCAGCAGGTGCCAGCCTCATTAATCAGATAAGTATGCTTCCTTTGGCAGGTCTGCCCAACCGTCCACTTCCCCCAAAAATTAAGAAATCTCTAAGTTCTGTGTACAGGATATTGTTTGATTTATTTTCAATTTCATTTGTTCAAAACAATGAAAACTATGGGGGTGATTTATTCCTTATATTAGGCGTATTTCAGGTGCAGATTTATAACCGTTGTGCCACAATCTGCGACTTTTCCCTGTTAGGAAGCTGGCTTACTTTTAGAAGTCGTGTTGGATGCGCTTTAGTTATGTGGAGACCAGCGCCTCTACATAACTTCCGCGATCCTCTGCCAGAGCAGGGGCTTTAATAAGACCGGCATCTAAAACGCTGCTCTTAATAAATGACCCCCTATGTTTTACATTACTATATTTGTTTTAATTTACGGAAGTGAATAAATGTGTCTGTTGATACAATACTTAAGAATATGGGGCCCCACTTTTAATTTTACCCAGGGCCACATTTTGTCTAAAACCGGCCCTGCTTAAAGGGGTTGTCTCAGATCATGGGCGGACTGGTCATAGACTCTACAGGGAAATTTCCTGGTGGGCCAATGCCCAAAGGGCCACCCAAGCCCTCCTCTTTGCTGCCAGCCAGATACATAAAGACCTGATGATCTCAGCATTAATTAATGTAGGATCATCAGGCACTCAAACATCTATCCAGTGGGCGCAGGTGCCTTCCTGAATTCAATTGTATTGCCATCCTCAGGATGATAATACAGTTTCATAAGGTGGCACAGGTGGCAGTATTTTGTGGTATCTGGTTCTGCTGGGATAGCGGAGCAGACAAACCGCAGACATTTAACACTTCAAATGCCATGGTCAATCCTCCTGATCAAAGGAGCCGGAGCTTGTGTGCAGCAGCCCCTGTGATTTCCCACAAAATTTTTATAAAAACTGATCAAAAAGTTGAACTCACCCCAAAATGGTATCATTGAAAATTACAGATCACCATGCAAAAAATGAGCCCCCACACAGCTCCGTACACATAATTACAAGAAAGTTCTGGGGGTTAAAATATGGCCAACAGATTTTTTCCAAGTTTTTTGTTTTATCAGTATCAAAGCACAAGTAAAACTATACAAGGTATCAGCGGATTTGTACTGACCTGTAGAATAAAGTAACTGGTCAGTTTTATTGCATATCAAACGTCAAAAATAAAAAATAACCTTAAAACTGTGACAAAATTATATATATTTTTCCAATATCACCCCATTTGGAATGTTTTTCCAGCTTTTAACTACATCATATGCAATATTAAATGGTGGCGTTGGAAAGTTCAACTTGTCCCACAAAAAACAAGCCCTCATACGGCTATGTGAACAGAAAAATAAAAAAAGCTATGGCTCTGAGAAGGGCAGGGAGTGCAAAACCAAAACGCAAAAACCTCAGTGTAGAAGGGGTTAAAGGGTGTGTTCAGACTTTTGCCTCAACCTATATTGAAGAGTTATCCCATAAAAAAAAGATCTGTCTTAGGCCTCATGCACACAACCGTTTTTTTTTAAGGTCTGCAAAAACGGGGTCCGTAGGTCCGTGATCCGTGTCCGTTTTTTCTTCCGTGGGTCTTCCTTGATTTTTGGAGGATCCACGGACATGAAGAAAAAGTCGTTTTGGTGTCCGCCTGGCCGTGCGCAGCCAAACGGTTCCGTCCTGACTTACAATGCAAGTCAATGGGGACGGATCCGGAATTTTAATTAGGAGGGGGAGGGAGGGGGGGGGTGAATGTACAGTAATACAGGGGAGGGAGGGGGGGCCCACTGGCCACCAATGAATGTACAGTAATACAGGGGAGGGAGGGGGGGCCCACTGGCCACCAATGAATGTACAGTAATACAGGGGAGGAAGGGGGGCCCACTGGGTGCTGCCAGGCAGCAGGGGGCAGTCATGTACACAGTTCTTAGTATATTCTAACTTGAAGCGTCTCCATCACTATGGGAACGCCTCTGTGTTAGAAAATACTGTCGGCCACGGATCACGGACGCGGATGCCAATCTTGTGTGCATCCGTGTTTTTTCACGGATCCATTGACTTGAATGGGTCAGTGAACCGTTGTCCGTCAAAAAAATAGGACAGGTCATATTTTTTTGACGGACAGGAAACACGGATCACGGCTACGGATGAACAACGGTGCATTTTCCGAGTTTTCAATGGACCCATTGAAAGTCAATGGGTCCGCAGAAAATCACGGAAAATGGAACAACAGCCACAGATGCACACAACGGTCATGTGCATGAGGCCTTATTTTGAGAATCGGTTGTGGTCAGTTTTCAATGGTTTGTGTCAGTTGTATCAGACATCAATTTTTTTTGACGAAAGAAAAAAGGCCTGACTAAGGCTAAACATAGATGTGAAAAGAGCCCTTTACATAACTTGGTTCTCAGAATCATTTTCTCAAAAAAGTCCAAGAGATAACAGTTTGACATTGCTCACCTTGAAAAGCATGTATGAGGAGAAGAATTTGGGCATGCTAACTCTACATGATGGACTTTTGGTATCACAATTCATTTTGTAAGTATTCATAAAATGTTTATCATGTGGAGTCACATCTTGTATATACAATAAACCAAAAACCAAACCAAAAACATTTTTTAACACATCAGATAAATTAGCAGTATGCAGTATGCATGTATAATATCCGAACAAGCAAAGGTAAGAATGATGGTACAGAAGATGCTTCAGTACAATTCTTTTTGAAGCACCATTCTACTTTTTCGGAGACTAGCATACAGTAAATCTCATTGTGCTAAAAGTTGATTTGTAGCTACCTTAGTTTTTAGAGTTTAAGTGAGTCTCAAACCAAAACCAAAAAATTCTCATTACTCTTGAATTGTAAAACTCAATCATACTTTGAAAGCAGGACGTATTTGTCAATTATTAATGTAGGGACTGTGTGGTCAGTCATTTCCCTGGGCAGGACCTTTCTTGATCCTAGACCACCTTTCTTAATTCCGAAACTCACAATAAGTACATATTAACATAGTATATAAGGCCAAAAAAATGACATTTGTCCATCCAATTCAACCTGTTATCTTGCAAGTTGATCCAGAGGAAGGCAAAAAAAAACTCTTGCGTGACTGTATGACAGGTCCTGGTTGGACTGTAGTGAAGCTGCTTCTGTGTGGAGAAATGGATTTAATATTGTCTTTCAAGCAGCTACATAGCTTCAAAAGGTAGAGGACAAATTACAACAGCAAATCAATTAGTGTATTTGGTTGCCATAATACACAATAGAATTTCTAGTCAAGCCTCCTCTGAGGCATCACAGATTGTATCTTTTTCTGTAATTTGCTGCTTCCTCGTATTAATATTGGCACACATAAAATATGACACAATGCATACAAGCAGGGGAGAACTTGACAATAGAATCTGAATAAATGCATTATCATTAAAAAGATAAGTAAGGCAAAATAGAAAAGATTAAAAGCAAGTAAGGAGGTTATGGTCTTCACCGCAGTGACATGAGCCTCAACAGTCTGACCTCTAAATTCTATGGTGTTACTTATCTGTTTAATATGTCTTTGTAAAGATAAAATGATATTCAGATCTGAACTGAAAAAAAGAAAAAGACACAAAGAAGAAAACAAAATGTAAGGCGTGAAATCAAGTAAAAGTTCTAAGAAAGCACGGTCCGCATTCTGTAGAGAACCAGTTGAGTTTAGACTTTGTTTTTGTGTTAACCTCAAGGCAGCAGGAGCACTTATAAGAAATGAAGCAAAGATGGATGGAAGGAGGATCCATGGGAACATCTTGGGGAACCTACGCTGAATATAGATGTAGACTTTGTAGTTGATGTTCACAATCTTAAGGCAAAAGTAAATGGCGAGCCATGTGGAGAACAGCAGAGTGCAGAGTATTAGAGACAGATACAAAATAGTAGTTGTAAACTGATCGTAAATAATTTGATAATGTCCTGCTGCGAACACAATGAAGTCAAGGCTTGCATGAAGGACTCTGTGGAGAAGGTTGAATAGACTAATTCCAGAGATGAGTTGATCACTTATTTCAAGTCTTTTGTTCTTCATCCAGTCGAGAAAATTCACAATTAATATAAACATATATCCAGGGAATGTTATCAATAGAGAAATCAAATGTGCAACCAATACAGTGATATCCCAAATTGTAGCCATATTTGTATTAATGTTAGTAGATTGGTATTATCAGACTATTATATATCAGACTGAATAGAAGGCAAAAAGTTGTGTGGTGACTACTCGTCTTAAAGAAATGCTTCTGTCTTATAAACATGGAGAAAAAACATAAAGCTGAGATGGAAAGATGCAAAATATATGACTATCGGATATATGAAATGCAAATATTTTTCCATGTTTGGATAGTTTCATTGGAATTTGAATGCTCAATTGAGGCAGTGTGCCCGGCCGAGAATAATGTCCATGAACTGATGGGGTCTGCCCATAAACAACATGTATTATTTATCCACAGGATATGTGATAAATCTATGATCACTGGTGGTCCGAGCACTGGGAGCCCCATCGATCTAGAAAACAGGGAGTGGAGTGGTACATCACAGCTTTATTCACACAGGGGACTTGGGGCCCCTCATTCTCATAATTGGTTGGGTCCCAACTGTTGGACCCCCAGTGACCATACATTTATCACCTACCATAGATGATATATTAGTGATAAATGTTAATGGGATAGTGGCCACAGTATATGGTGATATGGTGCCATGTAAACACTATGGGGGTCATTTATAAAACAGAAATACACCTAAATTAGGCGTTTCTTCATAACTTCGGCAGATCCACTGCCAGCTTAGGGGTTTTATTAACCTCCTCCCGACCACCTAACGCAGGGATGCGTCCTGCGGGCGGTCGGTTTGCTCCTCCTAGACGCATTGGCGCGTCATCTCGCGAGACGCGAGATTACGCGCATAGCTGGCCCGCGCATGCGCAGTGCGGGCCGGGAAAAGTTGCAGGAGAAGTTCATCACCAGCCTGCCAGCCAATGATCATCGCTGGCAGGTTGGTGACTTTTAAAAAATCGAATCACAAGCCATTTAACACATTATATTTATAAATATAATGTGTTAAATGGCTTCTGTGCTCTCTGCTGGGTCCTTTTCGTCGGTTGGTCCCAGCAGAGAGCACATATCACTGTGAGTACACCAAGCACAACATATTTAGCCCCAGATAACCCCCCCATCACCCCAATTAACCCCATCAGTGTAAACTGTCACATTTTTTTTTCACCAGTATTGACTGTTAGGTTTAGATTAGTTTAGGCCCCTTTGGTAGTTAGCTTCAGTTAGCGTCCAGCCCACCGCACCGCAGTCACTGATTCGCTGATTAGCGTATTGCTAATCAGCATTGGTACTTTTATAGTATCTATAAGTGATCAGAACTGATCACAGTCAGATCTATAATAGTATTAGTGTCACCTTAGCTCGCCCTCCACCCAAAACGCAGTGCTGGAGACTGGGAAGGGGGTTCAATTAACAAAAAGTCATCCAGATAATCTATGACATGGTAAGCGTTGAATTTGTGCTCCAAGATCCAGTGCAGGCACTTGGCAAATTGATCAAATAGCCATGGACTAGATCTGGAACCAAACGTTAACTTGTTAGCGAAGTAATAACAATCCTCCCATTTGATCCCATGCCACTGCCATAACTGAGGTAGAATAGGGAGGAGTTTAAAGGCATCCGTGATGTCAGCTTTGGAGAGCCATGCCTGTTTACCTAAGGACAGAATGACCTGAATGGCTTCGTCTATGGAGGAATATTTCATTGTGAGTGAGTTGAGACTGGGTGTGGATGAAGAATGTGGAGCTGACAAATCATAAATCAGTCTTTTTTTATTTGAGAATTTCCCGGAGACCACCCCTATGGGGTTGATCCTAAAGGATTCAAACGGGGGTTTGACAAATGCTCCAATGAGGTAAGCCTTCCCTAATTCGGCCTAGATCAATTGAGATACTACTTCAGGGTTGCTTAAGGCAGATTGTAAATTCCTACATTCAAAGGGAGCCTGGGGTATGGCAACCTGTCCTGTGTGGAAACCTGATGAACATCCGGAAATGACAAAATCAACCCATGCTGTGTCTGGATGACCCAACATGTAAACAGCAAGAGTATCGATATTCACCACGCTTAGTCATGTGGGATTGTGCCCTTTTTGTGGGCAAGCGACGCGGGGGTGTGCCCTGAAGCAATTGGTGCAAAGATGCAATAGGCGGCACTGATTATAAAAGCAGCCCCCTGCGTTGAAATTATTACAGATTTGCTACTTCCCTAAGTATCTAATGGGCCGACCTAACTTATCCACCCCAGAGACCGTTTTAGACTGCAAAGGATCCGGGGAGTTTTTAGGGATGGGAATGTCTACCCGCGCGCTGGCGTTTGAACACCATTCTGCCGAATGGGAATAGGACCCGCAGTTGAAGCATGCAGGTGCTTTGAGCCCGGCGAAGTGTCGACAGAATAACTCAGTGTCCATTACTGCCCAATCAACAGTATGCTGGAATTGGGCTAATAATGCAGCTGCTTTGGCGGAGAAAGAGCGGTGGTATTCGTAAAACGCCTCCCATACTTGTGGCCTAGGTCTACCACCTTGTAAAGGTAAAAGTCTAACTCTTCTCTGCGCATCGGGGACACTGAGCAGATCACGTCTCTGTACAAGCTGAACGCCAATACAAATTCCGTGACGCTGAGCTTTCTGTTTAGTCTGGTGTCCCTGGATTTAAGTATGACTGACACTTCGCCGCATGCAATTGTTTTGTTGTCCGGCACCTCGTGAGTGGCTATCAATAATGAGGCTAGGTTAATGTCCTTACCCTCTAAGATGTCTTTTCTCAGGTTAGCGGGAATGAAGTGAGACGGGAATATGTTGGGAAAATTGGGTGGGCCATTGATGCCTGTGCCGGCGGACGTGGATGGAACCACCGGACCCTGACTGTCGCCAGTGGAAGTGGATGCCCTGCTTTCAATAACCTCAAGTCTGGCCTGGAAGTTGGACATGGAAGAAGACATGTTGTTGATTGCTGCGTGCAGCTGAGTGATGGAAGTTTGTATGTTATTCATGGAGACTGTCTCTTGACTGGGGCCCGAATCCGACTAAAGAAGACGATACAATTCGGCCCTCCTGGCAGATGCGGGGAAAGGGATACCTCTCCTCAGAAGTTCCGCTGCCAATTTGGGAATGGTCCAGGATCTCAAGGAATGGGTGTGATCCCTATCAGACAGTAGAATAAGACTTCTTGGGGAATCGACCGTACCCTGGCTCCCTTGATCCTGTGATGGTTCCATCTAAAATAGTATGAGACATGAAGGCCATGTTTCCCGAATGTACCCCTGAATGCGCATGCACTAGTGCACACTGGACTTAATCACCTGTGAAGTAGTACCTCAACCGTGCGCCCGTACCTGGTGACGACATGAAATACATTATGTGCGAATGTCCCCCAGAACCAAGTGAGTAGTGTGACCCTTGCTGTTGGAAGGAAATGTGTGCGACATGACAATAAGTTGGAGCATGAACTAAAGGTTGGGATGTAAATTTAGTGTGCTGTACTTGAAATTGGGGGGGGGGGGGGGTTACTTGATTAAATGCCGGTAGTAGTGACAGGACTTGAATCGGGTACAGCACTCCCGAGGGATTTTCGTTCTGCCTGTAGTCGTGACAGGACTTAAATCGAGTCCTTAAATCGTGAAGGACCAGCGTTTGCCTGTAGACGTGACAGGACTTAAATCGTGTCCTGAAATCGTGATGGACTAGCATTTGCCTGAAGTCGTGACAGGGCTTAAATCGTGTCCTGACAGCGTGAAGGACCTACGGTTTGCCTGAAGTCGTGACAGGACTTAAATCGTATCCGAAGACGTGACGGACTTGCGTGCGTGCGTGCAACGTACATGCGCTCCCTGTGGCGTCCGAATGGATTACGGACTACTGGGTATGGTGATTGCGCTATTATAAAACAAAAAAGGGGATACAAAAGATTATGCGTGGTGATCATGGGAGTCGTGCTACCCCCCCTGTGCAGTATCATGGGCCGAAAATTCCTAAGAGCAGGAGTTCTTATCATGCAACAGAATGATTATCAAGATCGCAAGATCAACCGGAAGTGTCGCCCTCGATGATCGCGTCGCTTTAGGAGAGCGCAGCCCCCACCTTATATAGCCACAGCTGGAGCCTCCACTCACACAAATGCGGCGTCTGCCGCACCTATACTTGTCCCCCGGCGTCCACTTGTCCCCCGCCTGTAGTCGCGCATCTTCTGATCACGCTCCAGTGAGGGAATTAAGGATGGCACATTGTCTTTGTAACGGGGATCCAGCAGGGTGGCCACCCAGTAGTCAGCACACGTTAAAATGTGGGCAACTCTGCAGTCGTTGCGCAGGCACTGCAGCATGTAGTCGCTCATGTGTGCCAGGCTGCCCAGAGGTAAGGACAAGCTATCCTCTGTGGGAGGCGTATAGTCTGCGTCCTCTGTATCCCCTCAGCCACGCACCAGTGATGGGCCCAAGCTGCGTTGGATGCCACCCCGCTGTGAACATGCTTCATCCCCATCCTCCTCCTCCTCCTCATCCTCCTCCTCCTCCAGTAGTGGGCCCTGGCTGGCCAAATTTGTACCTGACCTCTGCTGTTGCAAAAGTCCTCTTTCTGAGACACTTCTAAAAGACTGGCCTGAAAGTGTTAGAGATGACCCCTCTTCCTCCTCCTCGTCCTGGGCCACATCCTCTTCCATCATCGCCCTAAGTGTTTTCTCAATGAGACATAGAAGTCGTATTGTAACGCTGATAATGGCGTCATCGCCACTAGCCATGTTGGTGAAGTACTCGAAACAGCGCAACAGGGCACACAGGTCTCGCATGGAGGCCCAGTCATTGGTGTTGAAGTGGTGCTGTTCCGTAGTGCGACTCACCCGTGCGTGCTGCAGCTGAAACTCCACTATGGCCTGCTGCTGCTCGCACAGTCTCTCCAGCATGTGCAAGGTGGAGTCCCACCTGGTGGGCACGTCGCATATGAGGCGGTGAGCGGGAAGGCCGAAGTTACGCTGTAGAGCAGACAGCCGAGCGGCGGCAGGATGAGAACGCCGGAAGCGCGCACAGGCGGCCCGCACTTTACGCAGAAGCTCTCACATGTCGGGGTAGTTGTGAATGAATTTCTGCACCACCAAATTCAGCACATGCGATGTGCGTCAAACCGGCTAGTTCCAGAGCTGCAACGAGATTTCGCCCATTATCGCACACCACCAGGCCGGGCTTGAGGCTCACTGGCAGCAACCACTCGTCGGTCTGTTCTGCTATAACCCGCCACAACTCCTGCGTGGTGTGGGGCCTGTCCTCCAAACACATCAGTTTCAGAACGGCCGGCTGACGTTTACCCCTGGCTGTGCTGAAGTTGGTGGTGAAGGTCTGTCGCTGACCGGATGAGGAGGTGGTAGAAGAGGAGGAAGAAGCCGAGTAGGAAGAGGAGGCAACAGAAGGCAAAGAATGATGCCCTGCGATCCTTGGCGGCGGAAGGACGTGCGCCAAACAGCTCTCCGCCTGGGGCCCAGCATCCACTACATTTATCCAGTGGCCGTGCTTACTGGTCCACGTATCTGTGGTTAGGTGGACCTTGCCACAGATGGCGTTGCGCAGTGCAAACTTGATTTTATCCGATACTTGGTTGTGCAGGGAGGGCACGGCTCTCCTGGAAAAGTAGTGGCGGCTGGGAACGACGTACTGTGGGACAGCAAGCGACATGAGCTGTTTGAAGCTATCCGTCTCCACCAGCCTGAATGACAGCATTTCAAAGGCCATTAGTTTAGAAATGCTGGGATTCAGGGCCAGGGATCAAGGGTGGCTAGGTGGGAATTTACGCTTTCTATCAAAGGTTTGTGAGATGGGGAGCTCAACGCTTCCGTGTGACATGGTGGAGATGCTTGGTGACGGAGGTGGTGTTGTTGGTGGCACATCCTCTGTTTGCTGGGCGGCAGGTGCCAACGTTCCTCCAGAGGCAGAGGAAGAGGCCGAGGCAGCAGCAGAAGAGGGAGCAGGAGGGGCCTGAGCCCTTTCTTGGTTTTGAAGGTGCTTACTCCACTGCAGCCCGTGTCTTGCATGTAGATGCCTGGTCATGCAGGTTGTGCTAAGGTCCAGAACGTTAATGCCTCGCTTCAGGCTCTGATGGCACAGCGTGCAAACCACTCGGGTCTTCACACATTGTGTGAAGAAGTGCCATGCCAGGGAACTCCTTGAAGCTGCCTTTGGTGTGCTCGGTCCCTGGTGACGGTGGCCAGTAGCAGGCGAACTGTTTTGGCGACGGCTGCTCTGCTTTTGCACCCTGCTCCCGCTTTTGCTACGCTGTTGGCTCGAACTCACCACTGCCTCTTCCTCTGAACTCTGAAAGTCAGTGGCACGACCTTCATTCCATGTGGGGTCTAGGACCTCATCGTCCCCTGCATCGTCTTCCACCAAGTCTTCCTCCCTGAACTCCTTTTCGGTCTGCACACTGCAGAAAGACGCAGCAGTTGGCACCTGTGTTTCGTCATCATCAGAGAAGTGCTGAGGTGGTATTCCCATGTCCTCATAAGGAAACATAAGTGGTTGTGCGTCAGTGCATTCTATGTCTTCCACCCCTGGGGAAGGGCTAGGTGGATGCCCTTGGGAAACCCTGCCAGCAGAGTCTTAAACAGCATAAGAGACTGTTGCATGACTTGAGGCTCAGACAGGTTTCCCGATATGCACGGGGGGGATGTGACAGACTGATTGGCATGGGTTTCAGGCGCCACCTGTGCGCTTTCTGCAGAAGACTGGGTGGGAGATAATGTGAACGTGCTGGATCCACTGTCGGCCACCCAATTGACTAGCGCCTGTACTTGCTCAGGCCTTACCATCCTTAGAACGGCATTAGGCCCGACCAAATATCGCTGTAGATTCTGGAGGCTACTGGGACCTGAGGTAGTAGGTTCAGTAGGACGTGTAGCTGTGGCAGAACGGCCACGTCCTCTCCCTGCACCAGAGGCTCCACCAACATCACCACCACGATCATGACCGCGTCCCTTATTAGATGTTTGCCTCATAGTTAGCATTCACCAAGCAAAGTAAAAAAAGTGGTTAAGTCTGTTAAAAATAATTAACCGCCAATAAAAACCCTGATGTAGGGTATTGCACTGATGTAGGGTTTTTTACACTCTATATGACAGCGGTATTTGTGCCCTAAATTTCACATTCACCTATGCATGTCTAATCCCAGATGTGCACTATATCAGAGGTTTTTTTAACCCCAGTAAGCAAAAAGCCGTATTTCTGGCATAAATGTGACACTCACTTATGCACGTGTAATCGCAGATGTGCAGTATATCAGAGGCTTTTTCACCCCAGTATGCCAAAGCCGTATTTCTGGCCTAAATGTGACACTCACTTATGCACGTGTAATCCCAGATATGCAGTATATCAGAGGCTTTTTTCACCCCAATATGCCAAAGCCGTTTTTCTGGCCTAAATGTGACAATCACTTATGCATGTGTAATCCCAGATGTGCAGTATATCAGAGGGTTTTTTCACCCCAGTATGCCAAAGCCGTATTTCTGGCCTAAATGTGACAATCACTTATGCATGTGTAATCCCAGATGTGCAGTATATCAGAGGGTTTTTTCACCCCAGTATGCCAAAGCCGTATTTCTGGCCTAAATGTGACAATCATTTATGCACGTGTAATCCCAGATGTGCAGTATATCAGAGGCTTTTTTCACCCCAGTAAGCACAAAGCCGTATTTCTGGCCTAAATGTGACAATAACTTATGCATGTGTAATCCCAGATGTGCAGTATATCAGAGTTTCTTTTCACCCCAGTATGCCAAAGCCGTATTTCTGGCCTAAATGTGACAATCACTTATGCACGTGTAATCGCAGATGTGCAGTATATCAGAGGCTTTTTCACCCCAGTATGCCAAAGCCGTATTTCTGGCCTAAATGTGACAATCACTTATGCATGTGTAATCCCAGATGTGCAGTATATCAGAGGGTTTTTTCACCCCAGTATGCCAAAGCCGTATTTCTGGCCTAAATGTGACACTCACTTATGCATGTCTAATCCCAGATGTGCACTATATGAAACAGATGTATTTTTTTCACCCCAGTAAGCAAAAATCTGTATTTCTGGACTTGCAGACATGCAGATAGCCTGTGCTGGTGCACTATCGTTGCATAAAATGGCTGCCGATTATGTATTGATATTGACTAACTGAAGAAAAAAAAGTTTGTTTTCAGTAGTAGTTTGCTCAGGGCAGGCTTAAAAAACTTGTGCACTGCACCCACAAAACACATTTGCTGTAGATCGCTGAGTAAAAAAGCAGTTCTTAATCTTCATAAGATTTCTCCCTGATCTTTCCCTCACAGCAGCTGCAGCCTCTCCCTACACTAATCCGAGCAGAGTGACGGGCGGCGCTACGTGACTCCAGCTTAAATAGAGGCTGGGTCACATGCTGCAGTTGGCCAATCATAGCCATGCCAATAGTAGGCATTGCTGTGATGGCCTTTTGGGGCAAGTAGTATGACGCTTGTTGATTGGCTGCTTTGCAGCCTTTCAAAAAGCGTCATAAAAATCGCCGAACACCGAACCTGAACTTTTACATAAATGTTCGGGTTCGGGTTCTGGTCCGGGTGCCGAAAACCCTAAAGTTCGGGTTCGCTCAACTCTAATCACAATACATTAGTAAGTGGCTTGTATTAACTTTCTCTACTTGGTAAAAGCCATTTGCTGAAGTGAGACAATCCCTTTAAGTTATATATTTACATATTGTTACTTGAGGAGGTAACAAGCTTGGTTATTCCTCTCACATTTGGAGGGCACCATTACCCTAATAGTAGAGCAGTTGCCGAAAAACGTACAGTATACAGTCTCTTTGTGAAGCCTATATGTCTGATCATGTCTAAGATGGTTCCCAGCCTTTGTATGAACCCTTCATGCCTCTATGGATCATAGGAAGGATATCTTCAGGGGCGGACTGACCGGTCGGGCACTTCGGACATGGTCCGAGGGCCCGGCCGGGATGGGGGCCCGCCGCAGAATAACAATGTGTTATGCTGGCCTGGTAATTGTGGTAATGGCAGCGGGGCCCGGTGCACTCACTGTATTATATCACACCGGGCCCCGCTCACTGTAATACTAATTTTCATATGTGAACAAGAGAAATCCTCTGCGATCCTCTCCCTCTCTGTACTCACAAACTCAGTAGCAGGCAGGCCGGGCGGCAGCGTAACTCACTGACGTCACGCGCCTGCTCCGCCTGCTTCATTCATAAAGTGGGAGGAGCAGGCGCGTGACATCAGTGAGTTGCGCTGCCGCCCGGCCTGCCTGCTACTGAGTTTGTGAGTACAGAGAGGGAGAGGATCGCAGAGGATTTCTCATGTTCTTGTTCACATATGAAAATTAGTATTACAGTGAGCGGGGCCCGGTGTAATAGAATACAGTGACTGCACCGGGCCCCGCTGCCATTACAACACCAGATGCCGGCCCCCAGACCCTGTATTGGGGGTCATTCACTCACAGGGACACTGTTATGGGGGGATCTGTGGATGACACATATATAGCATAAGGTGCTATATATGTGTCACCCACAGTGCCATCCACAGAGCCCCCACAACAGTGCCATCCACAGAGCCCCCACAACAGTGCCATCCACAGAGCCCCCACAACAGTGCCATCCACAGAGCCCCCACAACAGTGCCATCCACAGAGCCCCCACAACAGTGCCATCCACAGACCACCATTAGTTCAAAACCCACCAAAAGCACACCTTTTGGTTCAAAATATTTTTTAATTTGGCTATTCCCCACCCCAATGCTACTTGTGGGCTGCGCGGGCATGAGTTCAGTCACTTTGGTGCGCAATCCCGTCCTGCAGCGCATGATCCCGCGAGACCCGATGCTGTAGGTCACGGGTCTCACGGGATCACGCGCCGAAGTGACTGAACTCATGCCCACGTAGCCCGCAAGTAGCAGATCAGTGGAACAAGTACAAGGTGGAGGGGACTGTTTCTAACAGAGGCTCACTAATGGACGCTGAGATTAGATCACCCCATATGAAAGCATTGAATCAATGCTTTCCTATGGGGATAAATCGGACCCTGGAGGTCATCATGCAGAGTGTGAGGACGTCCAGCGTCAGATACCGGACCAAAGGTCTGTTTTAATCCAGGAAGCCCTCAGGTGGCTGCCAGCGACTAGAGGCTGACTTATTGCTGGAACGTAAACAATGCAGTTTCTCTAGAACATTGCAGCTCGATTTGCAAAAGGGACACTGTACCCAGACCACTTCAATGAGCTGAAGTGGTCTGGGTGCCTTTTGTGTCGCTTTAACTTTGAAATCTTATTAAAGATTGTGTAGGGTGTGGCTGGAGGCGGGGCATGGAGGAGGGACAAGGGTGGGGCTTGCAGCAGAACATGGGTGGGGCCTGTAAGGGGGCCCTTGATTTATTTTGCCCGGGGGCCCTGAGGGTTCTCAGTCCGCCCCTGGATATCTTCTACCATTGCTGGCCCTGTCTGACATTATTCACAAGGTTGCACCAAGGAGAACCACCTTAACTTGCAATTACACAAACATTTTTGGAATGGAAAAAATCAGGATGGCAAAACTGTGTAAGTATCAGGTGGATAGTTTGTAGGTGGATAAATCACTCTGGTCTGACATTGCTCACCATGTTGGACACTTACTGTTTGTATGTGGAGATGTTCTTCTGAACTACATTATTACATTACGTTGTGAAAGGTCCTGGTTAGACTGTAGTGATGCAACTCTGGAGTGCAGAAGTGTATGTATAACAGTCCATGAGCAACTTCACATCGAGGCAAAGTAGAAAAAAATAGGTTTAATACAATATTTTTATGAAACACATTTACTAGAGTATACACTGGGGCAGATACCTTGAGGTTTTCTTGGTATAGCCACTGAAGGTTCACTTTGATCCTCTCTATATACACTCACTGACAAAACTATTAACACACCCGAATTAAAATGTCAAATTGCTGCAAAACTCTACATGCAGGTATGTCTCAGGCAGATGTGTAATTGATTCCAGATGTGCTCTGATTAGACACTAGATGTTACCACAAGATGGCATAAAAGTTCGTCCCCACTGCCCTATACGCAGGCTCTCAGAGGCTACTTTTGGGAAAAGTACCTTTTGGTAAGAGATCATTTACTGCTAGATATACCTCTATGGCAGACTCAGACGAAGCTGCCGCAGCGCGATAAGGTGGATGAGATGTTTTTTTAACCCCTAAATGACCATAATGTTTTGCATTCTGTCTTAAGAATGTTGTAACGGAAAATAATAAAGTGAAGTTTAGGTCCCCAATCACTTCAATGGGATTCGGGTCAAGTTCAGCTTAGTGTTGAGCGCGAATATTCGAATAGCTAATTTTGTTTGCGAATATCGGCACTTCGATAATTTGCGAATATTTTAAATATATTGATATATATTTGCTAAAATAAATATTAGTTGTGTTTTTTATCATATCAACCCATTAGTGATAGTAATGGGTTAGATAAAAAAATATATAAAAAAAAAATCGTATTACGAATATAGCGCTATATTCTACATATTCGATAATTCTACCAAGCCAACTCCCTTACGCAATTCGATTAATGAGCATATTTAATTGCCAATTTTTGGCACAAGATAAACTATGTTAAATAATGAAGAATATTCGAATTCAGTAGTGACTAAGATATTTTAGCCTTCTCACATTTGCCCACAAGTATTGGTCCATTACCGGCCTGCTTTTTGCTTGTGGGCCAATGTGAGAAGGCTAAAACGGTTTCTAAATATTCGTGATAGCGAAAATATTTACTAATATTTTTCTCAATACCTAAAAAATTCACATTTTATCTTGTCTGAGTAGATATTAATGATTTAGGGCAATAAGTATTGTTTTTGACTCACAACAATACTTATTGCCCCTGTTGTGGCAGGCCAAGGGTCAGCCACGTGATGATCGTTGCCTCATGTTCAGGTGAATGACGTCGACGGAGGAAAATGACAGAAGTCTGAGTTTAGTTCAAAACCTTGTCAGGATCCCAACATAAGATTTCCTGCATCCTTTATTTATACACAGTTCAAAAGGGTGTAACCTCTCAAAGTAAAACATGATCGGTTTACAGACATTTCAAGTTTCACTTTTAGAAAAATGTGTTAACTAATGAGTTTAGATTTTCAACTTTTAGAAAAATGTGTTAACTAATGAGTTTAGATTTTTTAACAAGAGATGCATATTTTTGGTTAGTAGTACGTACAAATCTTATCTTATCTTAACACACACAGTTCACTCTTATAGGTTTTTTTTAGCTTATGCTTGTTCTTTTCCAAATGTCACCACATTGTATCACGTATACAGAGAAAATGAAAACATCTTATGAATTTTATATCCACTTTCAGAAAAGCTGGATAATTTCCTTAACATTTCCCTCCTTTTTTTTCAATTTTTCTGTTCACGTGGTAGACATTTTGCTCTGAAGGATTCATTGTATCATGTGTGTGTGTCTTGCTAACTACTAACCTGCCTGGACAAACAAATGACCCCTTAGACAGCCTGTACTTCACAGAGTATACAGATAAGCTGCATAGACCATGCGATGCAAGCATCGATTCCAGTCTGTCTAGTAGTTGTCATTTGATTAAGCATACATACATTTTATTAAAACCACATACGACACACAAACACACTAAGTGGATGTAGGTGCAGCATTGTTGTTCCATGCATCATTGTCCATAGTTCTGGATACACCTTCTTCTGCTCCTGTGTTGGAATCTTTAGGAGCTGGTCGATCAGCTATACCTGCTAGGAGCATCAGCAGTAAGCCTAAAAGTTTCTGTGTAGCTGTGGTCCTCTGTTGTAGAATCAGGAAGATGAACATCATCTTGGGCGTTGCTGTCTCTTGGTTGGACAGTGCTGTCAATCATAGCATATCCCTTGACCAATATGGTGACCTGGAAGTGTAGCTACGTGGAGTAGGCCTCGAACCGCCTTGAAAGTCCACCTCCATCCTCCTCTAGTCAACGTTATGAACACTTCGGTGATGGGAAACCTGGGATGGACACTTCCTTCCTGCCAAAGATGTGTCTCCATCCGAACTTCCACTTAGGACCTAGAGCTACTTAATACAGAACAGAAAGTAATAAACGCAGTAACCGTACAACATGAGTGATTCCATCTGGGACCACCACTATAGTGACTCCATACTGTTGAGAGTGTAGAGCTTGTGTGATCCCTAGGGTCTTCAGTATGTGTCCCATTGTCTCCCCAGTGAAGTGGGTACCTCTGTCTGACCCTATCACCTCTGGAATCCCATATCTGCAGACTACCTCTGACAATATTTTCTTAGCAGTATTTTGGCTGTAGCCGTAGTTACTGGCCAGGCTTCTGACCAGCCTGAGAATACATCAATGGCTACAAGGACATACTCATATGTGCTCACCTTGGGTAGCTGTATGTAATCCACCTGTTCTCTTTGAAACGGGTACAAGGGTTTGGGAGTGTGTTTCTTGGGGGTCTTTACAAACCTCCCAGGGTTATGTCTGGCACATGTAAGACAACCCTGAACAAACTTTTCAAAGAGGGTCTGAATTCCAGGTGCAAACCAATGTTCTAACACTAGTGCGCTCATAGCTCCTTTCGACAAACGAGTAGGGCCATGTGCTAAATTGGCCATCATCGGATACAAACTCTGAGGCAAACATGTTCTGCCATTTACCTGCCAGAGCTTTCCTGTCTTCGTAGCCCCCGCCTCCATCCATACCTTTTTGTCTTGAGGCGTTATCTGGGCCTGTAATTCCTGCAAGAGCGACAAATCTGGCATAGTTGGAAAAAATAATGTCAGGAGCGGCAGACCGGCTGCTTGTTTGGCTGCTTGGTCTGCTTGAGCATTTTCCACAGCTAGCGGATCATCTTGCTTCACATGGGCTGGCACTTTAACAATGGCTACCTCTGTGAGCAGCTCTAGCGCCTCTATGAGGCTCTGTACTGCTTCTGAATTTTTGATTGGTTTGCCCGATGAAGTCAGAAATCCCCTAGTTTTCCAGATAACACCAAAGTCATGTGCTACCCCGAAAGCATACCTGGAATCAGTGTAACAATTTATTCTCAGTCCCTTACCCATTGTACATGCGTCAGTGAGTGCCTTCAACTCCGCCTCCTGTGCAGACGCACAAGATGGGAGTGGGTTTTGTATGATTACCTTACCATCCTGGATTACCGCATACCTGGTGACAAAGTGTCCTTGTTCATCATTCCACCATCTGGAGCCATCTACAAAATACTCAAATACTCAGCATCAGGATTAGTTAATGGTGTTTCAGTAACATTTGGTAACCCTTTTGTTTCTGCAATCATCAATTCATGACAGTTATGATTTGCAACTGGATCAGACATTTCTACTACTCCCACTCCCCCCTCCTCTTCTAAATCCACCGGCATCAAAGTAGCTGGATTTAGAACAGTACATCGCTGCAAGGTAATGTGGGGACTGAGGAGTGTCATCTCATATTTTGTGATTCTGGACAAATGTTTCAGTTTGGTGGTGTGTCAATACAATCCAAACTGGTAGAATAGTATGCAATGGGCCGCATACGGTCCCCGTGTTTCTGCGTCAGTACACCTGAGGCAAATCCCCCTTGAAATCATTAATATCTACTCAAACAACATACGGTAATAAGTATGTATTGTGAAAAATATTAGTAATATTTAGGAACACTTTATCTGCATAAAAATACATTTAAATAACAAGCATGTGATATGCAATACAGTGCTGTAATGTTAATTACTTACAGTGATCAGGAGATCTAACTCGACTTGTGTGAAATTACTTCCAACCATTTTTTCTAGTCCACTACTGAACCGAATGTATGAAAACGTTCCCAAGACTAAGCCACGCCCATATGTGTGCATGCACACACGAATATTTCAATGACGATTTTTCGCAATAGAATAGCTTTGTACGAATATAACGAAGTCTCGAATTTGCGATATTTCTCGAATATTTTGCTAAATATTCGAGATATATTCGCTAATTAGAATATGGCACCTGCCGCTCATCACTAGTTCAGCTGAACCCGGCGAACCCAAACTTGACTATACCCACTATATATGCCTTTCTGACAGTTTTTGTACAGTTTTCCTCAATATTATCATTACATTCACACATAGAAAGTGTCTTTCCATTCCAATGACTCCTTCTTGGTGTGTTATTTTTTGGGACAAAGAGTGTATTAGACATTATTGCAAATAAAGAGCATTATGATTACAAATGGGATTCATTATACTTTTATTTTGTTTTATATGTTTCCTAAATACTAAAATTGTATTTTTTCAGTTGTTTTATAAATGCTTATATTTATCATAATTAAATATTATACATTGAAGGGAACCGTACTGCAAAAATATAGGACATCATAAGGCCTCTTTCACACTACCGTTTTTTTTTTCCGTTTTGCGGTCCGTTTTTTGCGGTCCGTATACGGTCCGTATACGGAACCATTCATTTCAATGGGTCCGCAAAAAAACGGAATGTGTTCCGTATGCATTCCGTTTCCGTATTTCCGTTTTTCCGTGCCGTGAAAAGATAGAACATGTCCTATGTTTGTCCGCAAATCACGGTCCGTGGCTCAATGCAAGTCAATGGGTCCGCAAAAAAAACTGAACACATACAGAAATGCATCCGTATGTCTTCCGTTTCCGTTCCGTTTTTTGCTGAACCATCTATTGAAAATGTTATGCCCCGCCCAATTTTCTCTATGTAATTACTGTATACTGTATATGGCATACGGAAAAACGGAACGGAAAAACGGAACAGAAACGGAGACACAACGGAACCCAAAAACGGGACAACGGATCCGTGAAAAACGGAACGCAAAACACTGAAATGGACATACTGTAGTGTGAAAGAGGCCTAATATAGAGGATAAATTACCGCAGCCGATGTCTATATATATTCAGTTAGTTACCAAGTTATACAATAGAATTTCTAGCCGAGCGATAACAATTAAGCCAAAGAGTGTGCAGCCTTTTCTGTAACTTGCTGCTTCCTCTTATTAATAGTAATAAGCCGAGAATATGACACAATGCGTATAAGAAAGGTAAGGTGTAACTCCACAGCGGATAGAAAATTGCTATAAATATAGAGGTCAGTAAAGCAAGATAGAAAAGATTAAAAGTAAGTATATAGATGACTGTCTTCATTGCAGTGGCATGAACCTCAGCAATCTGAGCTCTAAATGTGTTATCATTTATGTGTTTAATATGTCTTCTCAATGATAAAATTATATTCAGAGCCGAACTAAAAAACAGTAAAAGACACAAAGAAGAAAAGACAATGTAAGGTGTGTAATAAAGTAATTCTAAGAATAAGTGATCGGGATTCTGTAGGGCTGTAGAGTTTAGCGATTGCTTTTCTGCAAATTTCAGGCCAACAGGAGCACTTATAAGAACTGAAGCCAAGATGGATGGAAGGAAGATCCATGGGAACATCTTGGGGAACCTACGCTGAATATAGACGTAGAATTTATGGTTGGAGTTCACAATCTTCAGGCAACAGTGCATGGTGAGCCATGTGGAGAAGAGCAAAGTGCAGAAGATTATAGCCATATGCAGAATATTAATGAAGAGTCGATTACGCGCAATTGTATGATATCCTTCTGTGAACACAGTCAAGTCAAAACTTGCTAGAAGGAATTTGTGTATAAGGATAAACAGTCCAATCCCAGAGATGAGTTGATCACTTATTTCAAGTCTTTTGTTCTTCATCCAGTCCAGAACATTCACAATTAATATGAACATATATCCAGGGAATGTTATCAATAGAGAAATCAAATGTGCAACCAATACAGTGATATCCCAAATTGTAGCCATATTGGAATTAATGTTAGTAGATTTGTATTATCAGACTATTATATATCAGACTTTATAGAAGGCAAAAAGTTGTGTGGTGACTACTCGTCTTAAAGAAATGCTTCTGTCTTATAAACATGGAGAAAGAACATAAAGCTGAGATGGAAAGATGCAAAATATATATTGTATATATGAAATGCAAATATTTTTCCATGTTTGGATAGTTTCATTGGAATTTGAATGCTCAATTGAGGCAGTGTGCCAGGCCGAGAATATAATGTCCATGAACTGATGGGGTCTGCCCATAAACAACATGTATTATTTATCCACAGGATATGTGATAAACCTATGATCACTGGTGGTCCGAGCACTGGGAGCCCCATCGATCTAGAAAACAGGGAGTGGAGTGGTACATCACAGCTTTATTCACACAGGGGACTTGGGGCCCCTCATTCTCATAATTGGTTGGGTCCCAACTGTTGGACCCCCAGTGACCATACATTTATCACCTACCTTAGGTGATATATTAGTGATAAATATTAATGGGATAGTGGCCACAGTATATGGTGATATGGTGCCATGTAAACACTATGGGGGTCATTTATAAAACAGAAATACACCTAAATTAGGCATATTTCTGGCGAGGATTGTGGCTCAAAGGTGCCTCTTCCTAACTTTGGTGGATCCAATACCAGCTTAGGGGTTTTATGAAGACCGGCGTTTAAAATGCCACTCTTAATAAATGTGCCCCTGTATTCTTAAAGGGCTTGTCTCACTTAGGTGGACCTTGCCACAGATGACGTTGCGCAGTGCACACTTGATTTTATCCGATACTTGGTTGTGCAGGGAGGGCACGGCTCTCCTGGAGCAGTAGTGGCGGCTAGGAACGACGTACTGTGGGACAGCAAGTGACATGAGCTGTTTAAAGCTGTCCGTCTCCACCATCCTGAATGACAGCATTTCAAAGGCCAGTAGTTTAGAAATGCTGGCATTCAGGGCCAGGGATCGAGGGTGGCTAGGTGGGAATTTACGCTTTCTATCAAAGGTTTGTGAGATGGGGAGCTCAACGCTTCCATCTACATGGTGGAGATGCTTGGTGACGGAGGTGGTGTTGTTGGTGGCACATCCTCTGTTTGCTGGGCGGCAGGTGCCAACGTTCCTCCAGAGGCGGAGGAAGAGGCCGAGGCAGCAGAAAAAGAGGGAGCAGGAGGGGCCTGAGCCCTTTCTTGGTTTTGAAGGTGCTTACTCCACTGTAGCCCATGTCTCGCATGTAGATGCCTGGTCATGCAGGTTGTGCTAAGGTCCAGAACGTTAATGCCTCTCTTCAGGCTCTGATGGCACAGCGTGCAAACCACTCGGGTCTTCACACATTGTGTGAAGAAGTGCCATGTCAGGGAACTCCTTGAAGCTGCCTTTGGTGTGCTCGGTCCCTGGTGACGGTGGCCAGTAGCAGGCGAACTGTTTTTGCGACGGCTGTTCTGCTTTTGCACCCTGCTCCCGCTTTTGCTACGCTGTTGGCTCGGTCTCACCACTGCCTCTTCCTCTGAACTCTGAAAGTCAGTGGCACGACCTTCATTCCATGTGGGGTCTAGGACCTCATCGTCCCCTGCATCGTCTTCCACCCAGTCTTCCTCCCTGACCTCCTTTTCGGTCTGCACACTGCAGAAAGACGCAGCAGTTGGCACCTGTGTTTTGTCATCATCAGAGACGTGCTGAGGTGGTATTCCCATGTCCTCATCAGGAAACATAAGTGGTTGTGCGTCAGTGCATTCTATGTCTTCCACCCCTGGGGAAGGGCTAGGTGGATGCCCTTGGGAAACCCTGCCAGCAGAGTCTTCAAACAGCATAAGAGACTGCTGCATGACTTGAGGCTCAGACAGGTTCCCCGTTATGCACGGGGGTGATGTGACAGACTGATGGGCATGAGTTTCAGATGCCACCTGTGCGCTTTCTGCAGAAGACTGGGTGGGAGATAATGTGAACGTGCTGGATCCACTGTCGGCCACCCAATTGACTAGCGCCTGTACTTGCTCAGGCCTTACCATCCTTAGAACAGCATTAGGCCCGACCAAATATCGCTGTAGATTCTGGTGGCTACTGGGACCTGAGGTAGTAGGTTCAGTAGGACGTGTAGCTGTGGCAGAACAGCCACGTCCTCTCCCTGCACCAGAGGCTCCACCAACACCACCACCACGACCATGACCGCATCCTTTATTAGATGTTTGCCTCATAGTTAGCGTTCACAAAGCAAAGTAAAAAGTGGTTAAGTCTGTTAAAAATAATTAACCGCCAATAAAAACCCTGATATAGGGTATTGCACTAAAAAAAAAATTTTTTAACTCTATATGACGGCTGTATTTGTGGCCTAAATTTCACAGTAACTTATGCACGTCTAATCCCAGATGTGCAGTATATCAGAGGGTTTTTTCACCCCAGTAAGCAAAAAGCTGTATTTCTGGGCTAAATGTGACACTCACTTATGACCCTCTAATCCCAGATGTGCACTATATGAAACAGATGTTTTTTTTTTACCCCAGTAAGCAAAAAGCTGTATTTCTGGCCTAAATGTGACAATCACTTATGCACGTCTAATCCTAGATGTGCACTATATGAAAAAAAGTTTTTTTTTTAACCCCAGCAAGCAAAAAGCTGTATTTCTGGACTTGCAGACATGCAGATATCCTGTGCTGGTGCACTATCGTTGCATAAAATGGCAGCCGATTATGTATTGATATTGACAAACTGAAGTAAAAAAAGTTTGTTTTCAGCAGTAGTTGTTCGGGTCCGGGTGCCGAAAAACCTAAAGTTTGGTAGGAAGCCGAACTTTACAGTTCGGGTTCGCTCAACTCTATTAGACACTGCTCATTTCCATGGTTACGGCCACCCTGCAATCCAGCATTGGTGGCTGTGCTTGCACACAGTAGAAAAAGGCACTGGCCGGGACCGTGGGAGCTCACATAGGCTGGTGCTTTTTTCTATATTGTGCAAGCACGGCCACTGATTCTGGGTTGCAGGTTGGTCGTAAACATGGTAACCAGCAATGTATAATCTGATGGAAAAATGAATCCAGCCAGCAAAATCAGCAATATGGACAATCACAATACATTAGTAAGTGGCTTTTATTAACTTTCTCTACATAATAAATGACATTTGCTGAAGTGAGACAATCCCTTTAAGTTATATATTAGCATATTGTTTCTTGAAGAGGTAACAAGCTTGGTTGTTCCTCTCACACTTGGAGGGCACCATTGACCTAATAGTAGAACAGTTGCCGAAAAGCTTACAGTATACAGTCTCTTTGTGAGGCCTATATGTCTGATCATGTCTAAGATGGTTCCCATTCTTTGTATGAACCCTTCATGCCTCTATGGATCAAAGGAAGGAAATCTTCTAACATTAGTGATAGACGAATATCGGACGATTCGCGAACGCAAAAGCGCGATCGCGGCGACCCCTATTCACTTTAATGGCAGGTGAACCTGAAAAACCTTCAGGTCATATTTGCAGCCAGAAAACACTAGAAGTACACAAATAGTCCCACAACATGGACAGTGATATACCATTGTGGCAAAAATTCCCACAAAAAAATATATATTTTAATCAGGGGCCATTTTTATGCGTCTTAACCCCTTAAGGACTCAGCCCTATTTCACCTTAAGGACTTGGCCATTTTTTTTTTAATCTGACCAGTTTCACTTTAAGTGCTGAAAACTTTAAAACGCTTTGACCTATCCAGGCCATTCTGAGATTGTTTTTTCGTCACATATTGTACTTCATGACACTGGTAAAAAAATAATCATTTTTATTTATAAAAAAAAAACCAAATTTACCAAAAATTTGTAAAAAATTGCAAATTTCCAAGTTTCAATTTCTCTACTTCTATAATACATAGTAATACCTCCAAAAATAGTTATTACTTTACATTCCCCATATGTCTACTTCATGTTTGGATCATTTTGGGAATGATATTTTATTTTTGGGGGATGTTACAAGGCTTAGAAGTTTAGAAGAAAATCAGTTCAGGTCTGAAGTCACTTTGTGAGGCTTACATAATAGAAACCACCCAAAAATGACCCCATTCTAGAAACTACACCCCTCAAGGTATTCAAAACTGATTTTACAAACTTTGTTAACCCTTTAGGTGTTGCACAAGAGTTATTGGCAAATGGAGATGAAATTTGAGAATTTCAATTTTTTGTCAAATTTTCCATTTTAATACATTTTTTCCAGTAACAAAGCAAGGGTTAACAGCCAAACAAAATGCTATATTTATTGCCCCAATTCTTTAGTTTGCAGAAACTCCCCATATGTGGCCGTAAACTACTGTACGGGCACACAGTAGGGCGTAGTGGGAAAGGTGCGCCATATGGTTTTTGGAAGGCAGATTTTGCTGGACTGGTTTATTTGACACCATGTCCCATTTAAAGCCCCCCTGATGCACCCCTAGAGTAGAAACTCCATAAAAGTGACCCCATCTAAGAAACTACACCCCTTAAGGTATTTAAAACTGATTTTACAAACTTTGTTAACCCTTTAGGTGTTGCACAAGATTTAATGGAATATAGAGATACAATTTCAGAATTTCACTTTTCTGGCAGATTTTCCATTTTTATATATTTTTTCCAGTTACAAAGCAAGGGTTAACAGCCAAACAAAACTCATTATTTATGGCCCTGATTTTGTAGTTTACAGAAACACCCCATATGTGGTCATAAACTGCTGTACGGGCACACGGCAGGGCGCAGAAGGAAAGGAATGCCGTACGGTTTTTGAAAGGCAGATTTTGCTAGACAGTTTTTTTGGACACCATGTCCCATTTGAAGCCCCCCTGATGCACCCCTGGAGTAGAAACTCCAAAAAAGTGACCCCATTTAAGAAACTACGGGATATGGTGGAAGTTTTGTTGGTACTAGTTTAGGGTACATATGATTTTTGGTTGCTCTATATTACACTTTTTGTGAGGCAAGGTAACAAGAAATAGCTTTTTTGGCACCGTTTTTTTGTTTTGTTATTTACAAAATTCATCTGACAGGTTAGAGCATGTGGTATTTTTATAGAGCAGGTTGTCATGGATGCGGCGATATGCATATGAATTTTTGATCACTTGCTATTACACTTTTTGTGACGTAAGATGCCAAAAAATTGCTTTTTTTACACAGTTTTTATTTTTTTACGGTGTTCACCTGAGGGGTTAGGTCATGTGATATTTTTATAGAGCCGGTCGATACGGACACGGAGATACCTAATATGTATACTTTTTTTTATTTATGTAAGTTTTACACAATGATTTAATTTTTGAAACAAAAAAAAACATGTTTTAGTGTTTCCATAGTCTAAGGGCCATAGTTTTTTCAGTTTTTGGGCGATTATCTTGGGTAGGGTATGATTTTTGTGGGATGAGATGACGGTTTGATTGGTACTATTTTGGCGTACATGCGACTTTTTTGATCACTTTTATTACCTTTTTTGGGAAATAAGGTGGGCAAAATTTCAATTTCCTCATAGTTTTTATTTTTTTATTTTTTTGGCGTTCACCGTGCGGGGAAAGTAACATGACCGTTTTATAGATCAGGTCGTTACGGACGCGGCGATACCTAATATGTGTAGTGTATTTTATTTTTTAAATTTTTATTCAGTGATAAATGTGTTTTTTTTTATCTTTACTTTTGTCTTTTTTTTTTCTTTTTTTTGACCCAGACCCACTTGGTTCTTGAGAATCCAGTGGGTCTGATGTCTGTATAATACAGTACAGTACACTATATAGTGTATTGTACTGTATTTTACTTACACTTTGCCTGAACAGATCTGTTCAGCACCATGGACAACAGGATGCCTGAGAAGGCGTCTTGTTGCCATGGGAACCTTCCCCGTCTGCCACAACTGAGCAGACGGGGAAGGGTAAGGAGGGGGGCTCCCTCCCTCTGTGACCCCATCCTGTCGGGGGGCTGCAAAGGCACAGCAGCCCCCCGATGGGAGAGGGAGGGAGTCCCCTCTTACTGTTAACCTTTTCCATACAGCGGTCCGTACGCACTGCGGTATGGAAAGGGTTAAACGGCTGACATCACAGCACAGATGTCAGCCGTTTATACCAGAGTGTCAGCAATGTGCTGACACTCTGGTATACCACTGGACGCCAATGAATATTCAAGAGGAGGCGGGCGGGGATCGCGATCCCGCCTGCCGCACCGCCTGCAACACCCCCCCTGCACCACCCGCCGGCATAAAATCATTCAGGGGTGCAGGGGGGGGGTGAAAAAAACTTTATTTGGGGATCAGAATCTGCAGAAAGCGCAGCAAACCGCAGGTCTGAATTGACCTGCGGTTTGCTGCGATTGCCGATACTGGGGGGTCATATGACCCCCCCCCGGCGTTGTGACAGGATGCCCACTGAATGATTTCAGCGGGCATCCTGTTCCGATTAACCCCCGCAGCGCCGCAATCTTGTTTTAAACTCATGATGTACCGGTACGTCATGGGTCCTTAAGGACTCGGGAAACATGCCATACCGGTACGTCATGCGTCCCTAAAGGAAAATCTCTAAAATGTGCCCTGCTGGAGCCTAGAAAAATATTATTTCCTATCGGTTTGATGTATACAAATGTGCAGCACTCCACGTTTTTGTATCGTTCAGAGTCCATTTAAAAAATGCATACGTTAACGTAAAATTTTTTTTTACCATGGAACTGGATGGTGAATGGACTCCACTGTACGGCATCAGTCTGAGGCATCTGTTAACGCATATATTTTTGGTATGCATTAAATGGATGGCAAAAATAGGATGTGAACCCAGCCCTAGTATCAGAATAAGCACCAGTACACAGCGGAGCAGCGTGGCGGAGATGGGAGGTCGCAATTTACTGACAGAGCGCTACCTGGTCCTGGTGGTCAGGGATGAGGATTGTGTTTCCCAAGGATCATTTTCTACTGAGAAATACAGGGCACAGTATACTACACTAGAATCGATATAATATAAAGATATTAGCCCTAACCCTAAATAATAATACAATTAGGTGGTCATTTATTCTATAGAAATACGTCTCTGTTAGTCGTATTTCTGACACAGATTGTGGCGCAAAGGTCCTTAGCACTGCAATCTGCATATTATGCCGCTAATGCCAAGTCTAAAAAAGGATGGTGTGGGCAGGGAAAGGGATACAATTATGGCCATACAGTTTTTGGAAACCACCGCCATACATTGACCAGATATCACCTCTGTATGGTGACCGGATAACACCGCCATACCGTGACCGGATAAAAGAGTATAAGAGGGCACAGTACAGGGAATGACTAGGGGCACTGCACAAGGTGTGGTAAGAGGGCACAATTCAGGGTATAAGGGGGCACAGTACGGGGTGGGGGGCACAGTCACATGACCCTGTGACATTAGAAGGTCCTTATGGTGAATGCGGTTCATACACCACCATAATGAGAGGCAGAGGAGTGAGACAAGTGCAGGATTATGTGGCTAGAGATAAAAAAATGTAACTGTCGGCCAGTACAGGCACCAAAAATTAGGCAATAGGCATTCACCTGACAGCAAAGAACTTTGATTCTGTGGCTGGAGGTACATTAGGCGGTCACAGGATAAAAATGTAACTGTCGGCCAGTACAGGCCCCAAAAATTAAAAGGCTTTTTATGCCTCTGTATATACATAAGGCAAGGACCATTCTTTTTTCTGGGTGTTGGCAGATATGTGTGGGCTGGCATGAGGAAATTCAATTACACATGGTCACCACAGGTGTTGAATTCCTCCGAGATCCATGCCTCATTCATTTAAAAAAATGTGAGTTAGTCCACACTGTTGTGAGCTAAGCGAGTGCACTTATCGGTCACAATCCCGCCTGCTGTGCTGAATGTCCTTTTGGACAAGACACTCGACGAGGGGCAAGCCAAGAGTTCTATGGAAAACTGTGCCAGCTCTAGCCAAAGGTCAAGCCTGCACACCCAGTAGTCAAGGGGACCTCGCTTTTCAGAGCGTCCACATCGGCCGTTAACCCGATGTAGTCGGACACCTGTCGGTCTAGATCAGGGCTGGCCAACCTGCGGCTCTCCAGCTGTTGTAAGACTACAATTCCCACCATGCCCTGCTGTAGGCTGATAGCTGTAGGCTGTCTGGGCATGCTCAGAGTTTTAGTTTTGCAACAGCTGGAGAGCCGCAGGTTGGCCATCCCTGGTCTAGATATTCTCTGAGGCTGGATCAACAAGAATGACGATCCGTCAACATTTACTATAATGGTGGCGGCCAGGGGTGTAACTATCGGGGAATCAGGAGAAGCGTCTGCTTTGCGGCCCTGACCTAGAAGAGGCCCATCCCACAGAAGGAGGAGGACTAAAAGATTTTGTCAGGGCCCCCTCGGCAGTATTACGCAATGAAATTATGTGATAGTATAGACAGTGAAGGAAACTGATGGAACAGCTGCCGGGCCTGCAGCTACACCACTGGTGGTGAGGGCAAAGTTCCAGCAGCAGCAAGTCAGCACACGGCGAGAGGCAGTCTAACTAATAGCTCTTCATGTTGTAGTTTAATTACAGGGAACCGCTCGCCGTGCGCTGCCTTGATGCCGCAGTAACTGACCACCACCATGTCATCATCATCTCAACCACCAAACCAACAATTATTATTGTTTGAGAGTGAAATACTACAATTTAAGTTAACGTAAATGTATAAAATCTAATTGTATTGAAATTGTATGTGTGGGGGGAATAAGCTATTAGATATTGTCTGCTATCCATACATAATGACATGCCGGCCACATGTATGTATGGATAGCATATAAATATATAGCAGATGCCAGTGAGATAGTGCTTTGATGGCAGACCAACCGTTTGTCATATCAAAAATGCTTAACTATTTATTTTAGTAATACAGATAAAATCACATTTTATCTAGTATGAGTAGATGTTAATGATTATGTGAAAAAAATATTACTTTTGAATGTCAACAATACTTGTTTCAACCTATCATTTATATCTAATTAAAGTATGACGATGCGAATTTGATTGCCACGCGAAAATAGTTTCCACATACAAATACATCCGAAAAATTTAATTCAATAAAGAATATTAGTAAGATATGGCAAACAAGCGTGTGCGATAGAATGTTCAATTTAATTATACTTAGGCCTCGTGCCCACGACCGTTGTGCCGTTTTCCGTTTTTTTTTCGCGGACCCATTGACTTTCAAAATCAGAAAATGCACCGTTTTGCAGCCGCATCCGTGATCCGTGTTTCCTGTCCGTCAAAAAAATAGGACCCGTCCTATTTTTTTGCCGGACAACGGTTCACGGACCCATTCAAGTCAATGGGTCCGTGAAAGAACACGGATGCACACAAGATTGGCATCCGCGTCCTTGATCCGTGGCCGTAAGCTACTTTCACACAGACGGATCCGAAGATCCGTCTGCATAAAAGCTTTTTCAGAGATGAGTTTTCACTTCGTGAAAACTCATATCAGACAGTATATTCTAACACAGAGGCGTTCCCATGGTGATGGGGACGCTTCTAGTTAGAATATACTACGAACTGTGCACATGACTGCCCCCTGCTGCCTGGCAGCACCCGATCTCTTACAGGGGGCTATGATACACACAATTAACCCCTTCAGGTGCGAATATACTGTCCGATCTGAGTTTCACGATGTAACTCAAATCCGATGGTATATTCTAACATAGAGGCGTTCCCATGGTGATGGGGACGCTTCAAGTTAAAATATACCATCGGATTGGAGAAAACTCTGATCCTATGGTATTTTAACTCCTGACTTTACATTGAAAACGGTCACGGATCACGAAAAAAACGGAACCCGTTTTTGCGGACCGCAAAAAAAAAATGGTCGTGTGCATGAGGCCTTACTATGATGAGGATCTCTTCCTCAGCTTCTGTAAACTTGCTTGCCGCCATCTTTCCAAACGCATGTAACTTTAACTGACGCACGCTGGGTTCTAGATGAAACCGGTTACCTCCGGCCAGGAGTGAATCACGCGCATGCGCATGAGCATATACGAACATTTCAGTGTCGTTTCAGCTATGTGTATTTTTACGAATATTCGAAATATTGCTGATATATCAGGTTTTAGAATATTCGTAATATTCTAAATCAATTATATATTAGAATATCGAGAATATTCGTAAAAGACACAGCGGATATAGTGCTTTAGTATTTTTTAAATCTTTACTTTAATTTAATTTTTACTAATATTGGCTATATTGCGATAACATTGTTTTTTATAATATTCGTCTGATTTTATATTGCAATATAGAGAATATTCGAAACCGTAAATATAGGAAAGTTGTATTGTATACACTGAACAGTGAACACTAGAGATTAGAGACATTTAGGAAATCGCAACACGCGACTAATAAATCGCATATTATTCGCGTTAAATTAACGAATATTCGATTTCGGCGAATATTCTAACGAATATTCGCAAAATATCGCAAAATCGAGTATGGCACCTCACGCTCATCACTATTAGTGAGCTACCTTCTTTCCGTCGATTGATACTTTGATACCTTATTATTGGATAGGCCGACCCTGTCATATGATGATGGCTATTTGCTTGGTGGTTGAAGACGAAGGAGTAGTCCCACAACCTCATACAGGCAAAAACTCTTGCTCAGCTCCTGCCTCTGTCGCCATGCTGTTTGACACGTGGACTTGGACTGTTTAGACACTGCCACATTGAGTTTGGGTGACTGACATATTTGGTCAGCATGGTACAATACCATTATACATGACTATATAGGAATCGGATGAAAAGGATTGCTGGTGGACCGTGCCTACTGTCCAGTTATGACAGCCCCCGATCCATATTTTATCATTTTTCCCTTCATGTATTTCTACCCACAGTGACTCCATATGTTCACAACCCTTCCCGTCATGTGTTCTTTCAACAGGACTTTACATAGAGACAAACCTTCTTCTCTTTTCTGTATATTAAAATATCCTTTATAAACTACCTATACTAGAGTTGAGCAAATAACACAAATTTTGATTTGATTCAATTTGCTCCAATTGGCCTGAAAACAGGTGTATGACAGAGGTCTCTCAGGTCTCATACTATTTTTACCTAGTCTCATTTTTCCCCCTTTGTTTTCTGTCCCCCTGCCCCCTTCCCTGAGATTCGCTAAAATCAAAACTCCCAAAATTTGGATTGTGTGATTTTTGTAAAATTCAAGTCAAATCCAATTTTTTTTAGAATTGATCATTTCAGATTTGATCGTCCCCAATTTGTACCCCTGTTATAGCCATCCTCTAGCATGGAAATGTTTTTCTGTCTGGCGATTATTTTACGTCCGACATCGGATGACAACTGATGGGCCGGATGAATATGAACAATCTCAGTTAACTATGGAGCAGTTCTAGCTTCAGTCTCTCCGGTGTATTCTGCACCATGCCAAAGGATAACTGAGCCAAATCACCAGCCATATGTGAACGTGGCCTAAAGGTCTGTTAAGATCGTTGCGATTTGAATGCTAGCGATTCATGGTGGATGATCGTCTAATGTGAATGTATATCTGTTGAACGATTTTACTATAAACGCTCATTTTACTCTTGATATCATTAAGGAATTGTAATATCAATTTACATTGTGTGACCTGTCTCTGATAGACATGATGACTGGACCTGTCTGAACACAGATATATGAATGAAGGTGTACACACTACTCCCTGCATGTAAATGCTTGCCGTTATTGGCGGTGGCTGTAGGTCACTTGTGTCGTCAATCATCTGAGCAATTATCCAGTCATCTATATGAGTCATTAGTCAGATTGTCAATTTATTATTTGGGAACAGGAATGGTTTTCAGTAGCATACCCAGTAACAAGTTACCATCCCTTACTGATAGTGATGTTTACCTTATATCACATTAGTCTTAGTCCTTTGTCATTTAAAGATCCTCTAATAAGGAGTTTTCTCGCCCAGTATGTGCAGTTTCACTTTTTTTTTTTTAAGTAGTGGGTGCAATTACGGGGAGCGGCATTCATACATGATTGCAGCATCTGATATTAACAGTGTACAATTTCTTTAAATAAAAAAAAAATATTACTTGGCCACCGCCATCTTGATGTGAAATCTCACATGGCCAGCATGGTGGCATCATACTCGCAGGATTTTGGCCAAGATCAAGCAAGATGACTGCACCCAGCCCGTTGTGAGCAAATGGATCAAGTAAATATATATATATTTTTTTACACATTATTTCAGTTTAAATTGATTCGGGCAAATGGAATTTATCCTGAAATTCAGATTGAGGTCCACTTAGTGGACTTTGATTTGCTCATCGCTATTTCTAACCATTAAAGGGAACCTGTCATGTGGATATTTGATTATAATCTAACTAATTATATACAATCATTAACTACTAAAAAGTACCTTAGATGTATTCACTTACTGGTGTGACTACCTCATAATATATACACAAAGATGCCACGTGCCGCATGCTAATGAGCTGATTTGAGTCCAGCGTGATGTCAGTGAGTCCAGCGTATATTTAATTCAGAGCTATAGCCACTCCCCTGCCCACCTCCTGCTGGTTCATATGGAAACAAACTGTCACTCAGCAGCAGGTGGGCGGGGAGAGTCAGGAGCTCATGAATATTCATGACTCATCATTATCAGCTGGAGCTTTTCAATACAAGATGTTGGCAGATTGACTGGGTCAATTAAAGAAAGTGACCCAGCATTGTGCTAAGAGAATCAGTCACTTATTTATGTTGCCCTTAGTTAGGACACCATAAAACTGGTGACAGGTTCCCTTTAAGCCAACATCCATATGAATTTCTTATTTTTTTGTATTTTTTTTTTGTATATTTGCCCAGGGTAAATGTGTCACTGATCACACAATAAATGATAAATGACTCACTCGTTGGATGATCACATTTAATTATGAGCAAAGTTATGAAAAATTTGTTTCTGCTGCTTCACCGAATTTCACAAATTTTTTGTGACAAATTACTCAGTCACCAAGCGCATTTCTGTGCATGTAGCAGGCGCAATGCCTTGGAACGGACAATGGACTACTCCTAAGGGTCTTATTCAAGTGGCTCCCCAGATCTTCTTTCTTTAAAACTTCGACAGGGATATGGACTCTGCTGCAGGGGAACCACCAGACCACTACCTCTTGTATGCTTTTCAGTAAAATCTTCAGTTTATTTCAGCAACATAACTCAACGTACAGACAATGCAGACACAAGTGGTATGCCAGTTGCCGCGTTTTGGACAGTCCTTAGTCACGACTAAGGGCTCTGTCCGAAACGTGTCAACTGGCATACCGCTTGTGTCTGCAATTGTCTGTACGTGGAGTTATGTTGCTGAAATAAACTGAAGATTTTACTGCAAAGCATCCATTGTGCCGGATTTGTTTTTCATCATTACGTCTTGGATTCCCTGGTCCTTCCGTGCACGCGGAGTATTCGTGCATAAGGTGAGCTGGAACCGCAACTTACTTTTACTACCTCTTGTAGTCTTTGTTCAATACTGCTGACCCACTGGGGAAAGACACACCACTATGTCAAAACCAGACTGAGGTCAGGCAGGCAGCGTACATGGATAAATAGTTTGAGGTCAGGGTTGGTAGATAACGGTCAGAATTAAGCTCAGGCAAGGATCAGGGCAGACAGCAAAATGTCATTACCAGAAGATAGCCAGAAGTCCATACATGAACAAGCAAATGAACAAATGACACACCTGAGCAGAAAACCAGCATACCTCAGGGACGGTGCCCAAGGTACCCCAGGAAAACCGCATGCTGGCAAATTTTAAGGTTCAGAGAGAGTGTTCACCTCAAACAGGTGGAGAGGCATTGTCAGCGGGAAGTAAGCCTCAGCCTGTGATGGAGAATTATTACTTTGGCATCTGGGACTGTTGGGCAGGGAAAGGGACTGCCAGAAACCTGAAACTATAGAGCGGGTGAGCAAAGGAAGCGGCCTTCTTCATCAGAAGTGTGGCAGAAGGCAAGGACTGCTGCCATGACAGTGGTGCCAACTGGTTTTACCACTTATAATGGACCCCAAAATCTTAGCGGCATTCTACAGTGTCGCGATCACATTTTTCTTGATTCATATCTGAAAGAGTTTACTTTATGGACCAGATTTGATTTCTAGATGCTATACTTCCTTTTGTAATTCATCATCCCTGTCTGATTTGCCCATTTTTTTAGATTGCTTCACTTCCCGCAAAATTAAATAAAGTGATCCAAAAGTCATGCACACCCCAAAATTAACTTTTCAATGAAAAGTAAATATCACTCTAAAAAAAAAAAATGTCTCACCGGATTGGCGCATAGCAAATGTGGTGCCAATATTCAAAAAGGTTCCAAAAACAGAGCCTGGAAACTATAGGCCGGTAAGTTTAACATCTGTTGTGGGTAAACAGTTTGAAGGTTTTCTAAGAGATATCTTAGAGCATCTTAACAGAAATAAGCAAATAACGCCATATCAGCATGGCTTCATGAGGGATCGGTCATGTCAAACTAATTTAATCCATTTCTATGAAGAGGTAAGTTCTAGACTTGACAGCGGCGAATCAATGGATGTCGTATATCTGGACTTCTCCAAAGCATTTGACACTGTACCACATAAAAGGGTAGTATATAAAATGAGAATGGTCGGACTGGGAGAAAACATCTGTAAGTGGGTAAGTAACTGGCTGAGTGATAGAAAACAGAGGGTGGGTATTAGTGGTACACACTCAGATTGGGTCACTGTCACTAGTGGGGTACCTCAGGGGTCAATATTGGGCCCTATTCTCTTCAATATATTTATTAATGATCTTGTAGAAGGCTTGCATAGTAAAATATAAATTTTTCGCAGATGACACTAAACTGTGTAACGTAATTAACACTGATGAGGACAGTATACTACTACAGAGGGATCTGGATAGACTGGAGGCTTGGGCAGATAAGTGGCAGATGAGGTTTAACACTGACAAATGTAAGGTTATGCACATGGGAAGGAATAATGCAAGTCACCCGTACATACTAAATGGTAAAACACTCGGTAACACTTACATGGAAAAGGATCTAGGAATTTTAATAAACCGCAAACTAAGCTGCAATAAACAGTGTCAGGCAGCTGCTGCCAAGGCCAATAAGATAATGGGTTGCATCAGAAGGGGCATAGATACCGGTGATGAGAACATAGTCCTACCACTTTACAAATTGCTAGTCGGACCACACATGGAGTACTGTGTACAGTTCTGGGCTCCTGTAAACAAGGCAGACATAGCAGAGCTGGAGAGGGTCCAGAGGAGGGCAACTAAAGTAATAACTGGAATTGGGCAAATACAGTACCCTGAAAGATTATCAAAATTAGGGTTATTCACTTTAGGAAAAAGACGACTGAGGGGAGATCTAATTACTATGTATAAATATATCAGGGGTCAGTACAGAGATCTATCCCATCATCTATTTATCCCCAGGACTGTGACTGTGACGAGGGGACATCCTCTGCGTCTGGAGGACAGGAGGTTTGTACACAAACATAGAAGAGGATTCTTTACGGTAAGAGCAGTGAGACTATGGAGCTCTCTGCCTGAGGAGGTGGTGATGGTGAGTACAATAAAGGAATTCAAGAGGGGCCTGGATGTATTTCTGGAGCGTAATAATATTACAGGCTATAGCTACTAGAGAGGGGTCCAGGGAGTTATTCTGATTGCCTGATTGGAGTCGGGAAGGAATTTTTTATTCCCCTAAAGTGGGGAAAATTGTCTTCTACCTCATAGTTTTTTTTTTTTCCTTCCTCTGGATCAACTTGCAGGATGACAGGCCGAACTGGATGGACAAATGTCTTTTTTCGGCCTTATCTACTATGTTACTATAGAGTTGAGGCCTGAGGTGAGATAACATGCTTGATCATGTGATGCGGTCACGTGATTGCAAGTCACAATCTCGCGGTACTTAGGTCGGCACATGAATGGTTATGCGGCTTGGTTTCTATTAGAGGTGGGACGAATCCAATTTTTTTCGAATCCGAATCCAAAAAGGTTCTCGAATATATCGAATCTTTCGAATCTCGAATCCTATGAATCCTGTAAATAAGAATTGTGTGAACGGTGTAAGAAACAAAGTGATCCAAACACTGATGGGGCGGATCTGTGGATGACACTGCTATTGGTAAGATCTGTGGATGGCACTGTTATGGGGGGATCTCTGCATGGCACTGTTATGGGGGGATCTTTGCATGGCACTGTTATGGGGGATCGCTGGATGGCACTGTTATGGGAGATCTCTGGATGGCACTGTTATGGGGGGATCTGTGGATGACACATATATAGCATCTTATGCGATGTGCCATCCACAGATCCCCCCCATAACAGTGTCCCTGCAGTGTGAATGACACCCAATACAGGGGCTGGGGGCCGGCATCTGGATTAGGAATGACAGTGGGGATCGGTGCAGTCCCTGTATTCGAATGCACCTTCCCCGCTCACTGTTGTATAATCTTATCTAACCTGTAGGCATGGTTAAGATATAATAATGTGTAATCCATCTGTATTACTTACAACATTAAGTTCAGTAGCAGAGAGGAGGGAGGAGGCAGGCCGGGAGGGCGGGCAACGCGTCACTCACTACATTACGCGCCTGTGCCGCCTGCTTTATTCATAAAGTGGCCGGTGCAGGCGCATGACGTAGTGAGTGACGCGGCGCCATCCCGACCTGCCTCCTCCCTCCTCTCTGCTTCGGAACTTAATGTTGTAAGTAATACAGATGGATTACACATGATTATTATATCTTAACAATGCCTACAGGTTAGATAAGATTATACAACAGTGACCGGGAACGATGCACTAGAATACAGGGACTGCACAGGTCCTAGCTGGGATTCGTCAGGATTAGAGTCCACGAATCCCACAAATCCAACAAGATTCGAGGAATTCGTGGATTCAACGGATTCGTCATCCCACCTCTAGTTTCTATGAATCCCGCGCCAACATTGGGAGATTTCTCATTGGTCAACGAACACAGGGGGGACGCCAATGGCTCAATTATCATTAATGATGTGAGGTAGGGACGCAGTAAGTCTCACCCCCCGAGAGGGGCGCACCTGCGAAACGTATGTCAGGCTTCTGGTCCTCCCCAAACTAGTTAGTAACTCATGTTTATATGATGCTACTAGTTAGCCAAGTTTGTTTACTTAGTGGGTTCTGTTTTATGGTCAGTTACTTCTCAAATTGTATTTTGTTACCACTAGACCCGTTGTGGGCCTGCAGTTTATTATTCTATAGGCTTGGACTTTACAGTTTTGTTGTGATCATCTGATCTCCTTTTTTGTCATTTTATTTCTGTATTACAGGCAATAGCTTTTTGATGGCAATAGTGGGGTTTGTTTTACACAGATTCAGTTTAACATAAACGGGTGGGGTCACTATTGTTAGTGATATATTTACACTTTCCCTTGTGTACTTCTCTCATTGTCATCATATTGCCTGTGTTTTAACATTTAATTAGTGTTAGGGAGGTCACATGAGACATAGGTGAGTTCCCCATTTATTTATATAGCTGTTTCCGAGTGTGGTTGGATTTTTATTTATCAATTTATTACCATTTTCTCCAGTTTTGGGGGGGCCGTTTGTTCTACATTTCGGCACTTCTTGCAATTTATTGTAATTGTCTTTGATATTTATTAACATTAATAAAGGTGTAATTTTTGTACTTTTATGTGTGGCTTTATGAGTATATTTGTTTAGGGGTTCTGATATGATCCCACACATACTGTATTGTTTTCTATATTTGTGGTTACCATACGCAGGAATACCTACAGTCCTATCTAGCCCTATAGGACCCTGGTACTAATGGCAGGGACGAGACTACCTGTTCCTCCAAAATAAAGGATGCAACACACAGAACCCATACAAAAAGGGAAAGGAAAGCCTTTACTTCAAAGGGGCTATGGAAGCACCAGGAACTCCGCCAAGATCTACACACCAGAAATCCACAACTGAAACTGACGATATAAACCGCACAGCATTGTGGGAGAAGCAACAAGAAATAAGGAAGGTTCAATGACCACATAAGCAACACCTGAGGCAAGGGCTGTGGCCATTACCAGAAACAACACAGACGCCTATTGATTCACAAGGAAAACCTGTCAAATCAAACCACGTGTTGCCAGTCTCACCGATCTCCTGCCACCTTTAATTATACACTTCCTATTAGTTTTCACATAACAACCTTTTATGACATATTAGCATCTTAAATTGTATTATCTTTCTATTTTAACTATCACGGTCGGCGTGACTATCACATACGTGACACAGAGGGAGGGAACAAGGAAGGCCCTGCCCAAGTGAGAGGGAAGGTGGTGACCCCTGACTCACCTAGCGGCTGGCACCTGGCTGCCCTGACGTCCCTAGACGGGTTCCTCACCAGTACGCCGATCACGTGCCTAAAGCCCTGGCTTTCCCTAAGCTGAGCCCTAGATAGTGAACAGGGCGGTGGGAACACTAGTCCGCACCACTAGCTCTAAAGGAAAACACCAAGGGAAGGACAGACAATACAAACTCAACATATAATCCCAGGTGGGCGACAACAGGAGACAACAAGAAGCCCAACAGGGATCCGGAGGGTAGCACTCTGGAACGACAACCAGGATTCACAACTCCAGTGGGTCAGTATAGATGTCCAGGCAGGAAGCTCTATAACTGGCAGCTAGAGAAGAGTGAGGGGAGAATATAAGGAGGTTGGGAGTGGCAGACAAGAAACAGCTGAGGAGGAGAAGCTACGGATCCCTGATTGAGACAAAAAGGATAGCAAGGCAAACACAGAAAACAATCACTAAGAAACAACGTGATCTTTAGATATAGAGCGCGCAGCCACCCGCTGCGACCTCCTGACTCCGGGTATAACGGAGTCAGACGTGGCTCTTGATACCCTCGTGACAGTACCCCCCCTTTCACGAGGGGCCTCCGGACACTCAGGACCAGGTCTCTCCGGATGAGAGGCATGGAAAGCCTGAATTAACCTGTTGGCCTTTACCTCTGACGCTGGAACCCACATTCTTTCCTCGGGACCGTAACCCCTCCAATGCACCAGATACTGAAGAGAGCGGCGGACCCGACGAGAATCAACAATTCTGGCTATTTGAAACTCCAGATTACCATCCACAATAACAGGAGGAGGTGGCAGCGGTGATGGTTCTAGAGGTGGAACATACTTCTTGAGTAACGATTTATGGAAGACGTTATGGATCTTAAAAGTCTGAGGTAGCTCCAGGCGAAAAGCCACAGGGTTAATGACGGCTACTATTTTATAAGGACCAATGAACCTAGGGCCCAGTTTCCAAGAGGGAACCTTCAACTTAATATTCCTAGTAGACAACCACACATAGTCATTCACCCCTAGGTCCGGACCTGGCGACCGTTTCTTATCGGCCATGCATTTATATTTACCACTCATCTTTTTCAAGTTAACTTGCACCTTCTGCCATACCGAAGAAAGAGATGAAGAAAACCTTTCCTCTTCGGGAACCCCAGAAGACCCCCCCTCTTTGAAAGTACAAAATTGGGGATGAAAACCGTATGCACCAAGGAATGGTGACTTGCCAGTGGACTCCTGATAATGATTATTTATGGCAAACTCAGCTAACGGTAAATATGATGACCACAACTCTTGGTTTTCAGACACAAAACACCTTAAATATGTTTCTAGGTTTTGGTTGGTACGCTCAGTCTGTCCATTCGACTGAGGATGGAAAGCTGAGGAAAAGGACAAGTGAACCCCCAAACGGGAACAAAAAGCTTTCCAAAACTTAGAAATAAACTGGGTTCCCCGATCCGAAACCACATCGGAAGGGACCCCGTGAAGCTTCACGATTTCACTGATAAACACCTGAGCAAAAATTTTAGCATTAGGAAGTGCGGGTAGCGCAATAAAGTGTACCATTTTGCTAAACCTGTCTACTACTACCAAAATAACTGTTTTACCCGCAGACAACGGTAAGTCAGTGATGAAATCCATTGACAGATGTGTCCATGGCCTATTGGGGATAAAAAGAGGCAATAAAGACCCTGCTGGACGTGTATGAGAGACTTTCGCGCGTGCACAAGTAGAGCAAGTAGACACGAAATCCATTACATCCTGACGCAACCTTGGCCACCAAAAACGACGAGATAATAGCTCCAAGGTTGCTTTACTACCCGGGTGCCCAGCAAGTGCCGAATTATGATGTTCTTTTAATAATTCAAGACGCAGGTTTAACGGTACAAACAATTTCTCTGAGGGGCAAGAGGCCGGGGCGTCCCCCTGGGCCTCTAACACCTTTCCCTCTAGAACAGAGTGTACAGCAGAGACAACCACTCCTCTTTGTAAAATAGGTACCGGATCACTAGCATTACCCCCTCCAGGGAAACTACGAGATAACGCGTCTGCCTTGGTATTTTTTGCCCCAGGACGATAGGTGATTACAAAGTTAAATCTGGTAAAGAATAGCGACCACCTAGCTTGTCTAGGGGTGAGACGCTTAGCCGATTCTAGGTACAGAAGGTTTTTGTGATCCGTAATCACCGTGACGGGGTGGATTGCTCCCTCTAAGAAGTGACGCCACTCTTCAAGCGCCAGCTTAATCGCCAACAGTTCCCTATTTCCAACATCATAGTTCTTCTCTGCAGAAGATAATTTTTTGGAAAAGAAAGCGCAAGGGCGCCATTTGCCAGGAGACGGACCCTGAGACAATACAGCCCCCACTCCCACCTCTGACGCATCTACCTCAACAATAAAAGGCTGGGAGACATCAGGTTGAATTAGAACAGGTGCCGAGGTAAACCTCTCTTTTAGAGAGGAAAATGCATTTTTAGCGGCGTCAGACCATTTAGAAAAATCAGTCCCCTTCCTAGTCATGTCGGTAAGGGGTTTAACGATCACTGAATAATTTTTAATGAACTTTCTATAGAAATTTGCGAAACCCAAAAACCGTTGTAGGGCTTTAAGGTTCTCAGGAAGATCCCAATCTAAAATTGCCTGGACCTTCCCAGGATCCATACGGAAACCTGAAGCAGATAATAGATATCCCAGGAACTGTATTTCCTGAATGGCGAAGACACATTTTTCAATTTTCGCATATAATTTATTCGTCCGTAGGACCTGCAGTACTTGCCTGACATGCACCTCATGTGTTTTCAGATCAGCCGAATAAATTAAGATATCATCTAGGTATATGACTACAAACCTGCCGATGAGATGACTAAAAATATCATTAACGAAATGTTGGAAGACAGCAGGGGCATTGGTCAGACCGAAAGGCATAACTAGATTTTCATAATGCCCCTCAGGGGTGTTAAAAGCTGTCTTCCACTCATCCCCTTCCCTGATACGAATCAGATTGTAGGCCCCCCTAAGATCAAGTTTGGAGAACCACCTAGCACCCGCAATCTGATTAAAAAGGTCAGGAATGAGAGGAAGAGGGTATGGGTCTCGGATGGTTATCTGGTTTAGCTCACGGAAATCTAGGCAAGGACGCAGGCCCCCATCTTTCTTTTTAACAAAGAAAAACCCTGCAGCCACGGGTGAAGAAGAGGGTCTGATGTGTCCCTTAGCCAGACTCTCGGAGATATAATCTTTCATGGCTTGTCTCTCGGGACCCGAAAGATTATACAACCTGGACTTGGGTAATTTTGCACCGGGAATCAGGTTAACCGGGCAATCATAAGGACGATGAGGTAGTAGCTTCTGACAACCCTTTTCAGAAAAAACGTCCTGAAATAAATGTAGGTAGGGAAGCTATGGAGGCGATTAAGCAATTGATATTTAAGCAATTCTCTCTGCAATGCTCACTCCACTCCAATATCTCCCTGGCCTGCCAATCCACCACTGGATTGTGCGCTACCAACCAGGGAAGACCCAATACCACAGGAGAGGGAAAGACACTCATTATGGTGGTCCCCTACCCGAAGGTGTAAATTATGAACAATGTGGGTGAGGTTTCTCTGAGACAGAGGAGCCGAATCTATAGCGAATACGGGAATAGGTCTCTGCAGCGTGCAGAGAGACAAACCCATAGTGCGGGCAAAATGGGCATCTATCAAATTTACCCCTGCTCCACTGTCTAGAAAAAAAGAAATAGACTCCGTCTTAACACCAAAAACAATAACCGCTGGTAACACAAATTGAGATGTTCGTATGGAGGAAACGTATACCCCCCGGCTGACATCCTCCGCACAGCCTGGGGTTAGTAGTTTTCCGACGGTCTTTTGTTTTTGAGAAAGGAGGGACAGACATTAATGAAATGACCCTTCTTCCCACAGAAAAAACAAGCCCCCCCCCCCACGGCGAACCTCAGGAGGACGGACCTGACGAGAAGTTCCGCCTAGCTGCATAGGCTCATCTAAGTCAGTACAGACTAATTGTTGCTTGGGAGAGGTAACCAATTGCTCAGGAATTTTCGATCTCTCCCTAAGACGCCTATCTATTCTGATAGAGAGGGACATAACAGCATCAAGGGAAAGGGGGGTCTCATACAGCGCCAGTGCATCCTTAACCCTTTCAGATAACCCAGAGCAGAACTGACTCCTGAGAGCCGGGTCGTTCCACTGAGTATCCGTAGCCCACCTACGGAACTCTGAGCAATATTCCTCTGCTGACCGATCTCCCTGTAGGAGTCTCCGTAACTTCGACTCAGCCAGGGCGACTCGGTCAGGGTCATCATATATGAGACCCAAAGCCCCAAAAAATCCCTCCACTGACCGGAGAGCCTGGGAACCAGGGGGTAACGAGAACGCCCAGGATTGTGGGTCCCCCTGAAGCAGGGAAATGACAATCCCAACCCGCTGTTCTTCATTACCTGAGGAGTAAGGGCGCAACTTAAAGTATAATTTGCAGGCCTCACGGAACGTCGCAAATTTGTCCCTTCCCCCAGAAAATCTGTCAGGAAGAACAACCTTGGGTTCTGTAACAACCTGGTTACCCATAGCAACCGCTGGGGGTGCGGTCTGCTGCATTTGCTGCTGTTGTTGGAGGACAGACGCCTTCAATCCTGCCACCTCCAAAGACAGGCCTTGAAGCTGTTTTGCCAAGGCAGCAATAGGATCCATATTGGATTCTAAGTAGAGAAAAAAAAACAACAAAAAGAAATTTTTTATTTATTTTTTCTCAAAAAGTAAAGGCCAGTTATAATATCACGGTCGGCGTGACTATCACATACGTGACACAGAGGGAGGGAACAAGGAAGGCCCTGCCCAAGTGAGAGGGAAGGTGGTGACCCCTGACTCACCTAGCGGCTGGCACCTGGCTGCCCTGACGTCCCTAGACGGGTTCCTCACCCGTACGCCGATCACGTGCCTAAAGCCCTGGCTTTCCCTAAGCTGAGCCCTAGATAGTGAACAGGGCGGTGGGAACACTAGTCCGCACCACTAGCTCTAAAGGAAAACACCAAGGGAAGGACAGACAATACAAACTCAACATATAATCCCAGGTGGGCGACAACAGGAGACAACAAGAAGCCCAACAGGGATCCGGAGGGTAGCACTCTGGAACGACAACCAGGATTCACAACTCCAGTGGGTCAGTATAGATGTCCAGGCAGGAAGCTCTATAACTGGCAACTAGAGAAGAGTGAGGGGAGAATATAAGGAGGTTGGGAGTGGCAGACAAGAAACAGCTGAGGAGGAGAAGCTACGGATCCCTGATTGAGACAAAAAGGATAGCAAGGCAAACACAGAAAACAATCACTAAGAAACAACGTGATCTTTAGATATAGAGCGCGCAGCCACCCGCTGCGACCTCCTGACCCCGGGTATAACGGAGTCAGACGTGGCTCTTGATACCCTCGTGACATTAACTGTTTAATATTATATATTAGAGATGACTTGAACTTTTGTTTCCTGTCCAATTCATCAACTTTTTCAAAAAATTTGATTTGTGTCTGAAACGAATCTACACAAATCAGACATGCTCCAATGGCCTAAAACTGGTATATTACAGTTTGGAGGTCTCCTAGGACTCAGATATTTTATATTTTTATTATTTCAATTTTAATATTTTTTAATTTTTTGCTCTTTTTCTTCTCCATCTTTCCTTTTAAGCTCTTTAACACAATGATAGCAATAGCAAATAGTGACACTGACGTACATAGCTATGTGTAGTTGACGGTGTAAACAAACAGCATGTTTAAAAACACACTGTTCTATGGCATGTGTTATACTTTTTCATATTAGAAAGCTTCCAAAAATTGTCCCTTTTGGGGCAGATGGTGTTAAGCACACATAGTGTTATTTGAAAAAAACTGTGGCTTGTTGGGACCAAGCATACAAAATACACACATAGGTCATTGTCATAAGAAACAGTGGCTTGTTCTGCACAAGCTTCTAAAAATAGTACCTTAATGGGGGTAGATTGCTTACCCATATTTAAACACACAAGTGTTGTCAGAAGAAACAGTGGCTTGTTCGAAAGTTGAACAAGCCTGGAAAAAGTCTACCTTTTTATTTGGATTTGCGGTAGTACAGTGTGGATATGGAAAGGGTAAGGAGTGTAGGTGTAATAGTGGCTGTAATAGTAGATCCAGCAGTAGCAACACTGCATGGATCAGACCTAGGAGCAAGTAGATGTGTTTGTTGGGTTAGTACTAGTGATAATGTCGACTGTGTAATAAAAATGGGAGTATGAAGATGAAGAGGTGGTGGCAGCAGCACACTCACGGTATGAAATATGATGGTAGACAGACAGACAGCAGCAGTGGCATTAAGGCAGCAGCAGCCATACAGTATGCAACATGATGGTAAGCAGGAGGACAGTAGCAGTGGCATGATGGTGGGTGGCAGCAGGAGCCACATGATATAGAACATGATGGCAGGCAGTTAGGTCAGGGAACACAGTATGCTCCATAAAAATGCCAGAGTCCAGGTAGAACTAAAACTGGGTATTCAGGTGGTTTGTGTACTTTTGCTGATTTGAGTCAGCCTGGTGCAGCACATTAAAAAAATAGCTAAATTATATTAATAATACTGAACTGGCTGCTGCAGCTTCTCTTGCTGGTGGGAGGTGAGTGACTTAGTGGGTTGAGGAGAGAGACCTCCTGATCAGACATGCCATTGGCAGGCACCTCTGCTTGCTGCAAGGTGTGTCGACAGTGTATCCTAGTAGTAAAGAAATGTGCCCTCCTATTTGGCAAAAGGAAAACACTCCCCATTTTGCTTTGATAGCGAGGGTAAAAAAGTGTACAGTATTTATTAGATTGCTTAACGGTAAGGATAAGCCTGTCATTACGTTAGCAAGTAAGCATATGGCTTACCATTCTTGCTGGTGGTGTTCTAGTCATCATCAGCCTCAATCTCCTGCACAAACAATATCTCCTCCTCCTGATTCTCATCCTCTTCCAGCTCCTCATCTTCCACTTCCATTGGACTTTCTCTGTGGGGGTCCTAAAAAAGCTACAGGGTGGCTAGCAAGATGTTGTGTAGGATGCGAGTGGTATACTGTGACCTAATGTTTGTGTAATGGTGCGCCTACTGTACCTTCAAGCTGTGGTTCTTGGGGGTCAGTCTTCATTACGGAGATTCAGTTGGAGCGAGGAACAAAATGAAGTCCAGACGTTGTGAAGTTTAACTCTTTTTTTACTTGAAATAAACTTTCAATAACAGAACGGTACTTGATATTTCTCTTTCTCGGTTCCAGCAGTATGGCCTTGACTGTATACTCTGTAATGCTATCTTTACCTTTTAAGTTTAAGTTACTGGCTCAAACAGAGTAGGGTGTCTTGCACCTGTTGTCCCCCTCTTAGATACAAAGTCCTATTAATATCAGGAGTGTGAAGCTCTACAAGCTGTTTTCACAAAGCTCCAGCAGCAGGAGGGGAAAACGCTTCCCTCACTGCACCTTGTCTGGTCTCTTTGGACTCTCTCACTCAACTCCTCTAACTTCCTTAAAACCCCTCCATTGGTGGGAAACGGGAAAACCCACTTCTGCCCAAAGGGGGGCAGAATGAGATGATTAGTTCCATTCTTTGTAAAGGAATCTGTCAGAACACATGACAGCTGCTGGAAAACCAGGTACATCAGATGTAAAAACAGTTGCATAACAATATTAAGACAGTAAATGAGAAGACCTTGCAATAAATATACTGATGGGATACATTTCTAGACATAGGAAGCCATAGCCAGGTGACAAAATGGTAGCGCCCCACTCTGGGGTACTACACTTGTAAATGCAGCAGTCACCTCCACTAATGAGCAAGCGATTGTTAGGAAGGAACACTTCTTTCCTGGCAATTGTCTACCCCACCGAGCAGTATAAAGGTGTTGACATGCTCTAAGGGTAGATTGAAATGCATCATTAGAAAGCACAATGAGCTAAGTGCAGGGTTAACCCAAGAAAAAGAAGAAACAATGACAAAATTAGACCGAAGTATTTTTATTCACTTAATATGTGTCATGCTCATGGGTCAAAGGAACCTCTTAACCACCTCCGGACCGCCTAACGCAGGATCGCGTTCCGGAGGTGGCAGCCCTGCGCAGAGTCACGCATATATGCGTCATCTCGCGATGGGCGAGATTTCCTGTGAACGCGCGCACACAGGCGCGCGCGCTCACAGGAACGGAAGGTAAGAGAGTTGATCTCCAGCCTGCCAGCGGCGATCGTTCGCTGGCAGGCTGGAGATGTGTTTTTTTTAACCCCTAACAGGTATATTAGACGCTGTTTTGATAACAGCGTCTAATATACCTGCTACCTGGTCCTCTGGTGGTCCCATTTGTTTGGATCGACCACCAGAGGACACAGGTAGCTCAGTAAAGTCCCACCAAGCACCACTACACTACACTACACCCCCCCCCCGTCACTTATTAACCCCTTATTAGCCCCTGATCACCCCTGATCACCCCATATAGACTCCCTGATCACCCCCCTGTCATTGATCACCCCCCTGTCATTGATTACCCCCCTGTAAAGCTCCATTCAGATGTCCGCATGATTTTTACGGATCCACTGATAGATGGATCAGATCCGCAAAACGCATCCGGACGTCTGAATGAAGCCTTACAGGGGCGTGATCAATGACTGTGGTTATCACCCCATATAGACTCCCTGATCACCCCCCCTGTCATTGATTACACCCCTGTCATTGATCAACCCCTGTAAAGCTCCATTCAGACGTCCGCATGATTTTTACGGATGCACTGATAGATGGATCCGATCCTCAAAACGCATCCGGACGTCTGAATGAAGCCTTACAGGGGCATGATCAATGACTGTGGTGATCACCCCATATAGACTCCCTGATCACCCCCCTGTAAAGCTCCATTCAGATGTCCGCATGATTTTTACGGATGCACTGATAGATGGATCCGATCCGCAAAACGCATCCGGACGTCTGAATGAAGCCTTACAGGGGCATGATCAATGACTGTGGTGATCACCCCATATAGACTCCCTGATTATCCCCCTGTCATTGATCACCCCCCTGTAAAGCTCCATTCAGATGTCCGCATGATTTTTACGGATGCACTGATAGATGGATCCGATCCGCAAAACGCATCCGGACGTCTGAATGAAGCCTTACAGGGGCATGATCAATGACTGTGGTGATCACCCCATATAGACTCCCTGATCACCCCCCTGTCATTGATTACCCCCCTGTAAAGCTCCATTCAGATGTCCGCATGATTTTTACGGATGCACTGATAGATGGATCGGATCCGCAAAACGCATCCGGACGTCTGAATGAAGCCTTACAGGGGCGTGATCAATGACTGTGGTGATCACCCCATATAGACTCCCTGATCACCCCCCTGTCATTGATCAACCCCCCTGTCATTGATCACCCCCCCTGTCATTGATCACCCCCCTGTCATTGATCCCCCCCCCCTCTGTAAGGCTCCATTCAGATATTTTTTTGGCCCAAGTTAGCAGAATTTTTTTTTTTTTTTCTTACAAAGTCTCATATTCCACTAACTTGTGTCAAAAAATAAAATCTCACATGAACTCACCATACCCCTCACGGAATCCAAATGCGTAAAATTTTTTAGACATTTATATTCCAGACTTCTTCTCACGCTTTAGGGCCCCTAGAATGCCAGGGCAGTATAAATACCCCACATGTGACCCCATTTCGGAAAGAAGACACCCCCAGGTATTCCGTGAGGGGCATATTGAGTCCATGAAAGATTGAATTTTTTGCCCCAAGTTAGCGGAACGGGAGACTTTGTGAGAAAAAAATAAAAAATATCAATTTCCGCTAACTTGTGCAAAAAAAAAAAATTTCTATGAACTCGCCATGCCCCTCATTGAATACCTTGGGGTGTCTTCTTTCCAAAATGGGGTCACATGTGGGTATTTATACTGCTCTGGCATTCTAGGGGCCCCAAAGCGTGAGAAGAAGTCTGGTATCCAAATGTCTAAAAATGCCCTCCTAAAAGGAATTTGGGCACCTTTGCGCATCTAGGCTGCAAAAAAGTGTCACACATCTGGTATCGCCGTACTCAGGAGAAGTTGGGGAATGTGTTTTGGGGTGTCATTTTACATATACCCATGCTGGGTGAGAGAAATATCTTGGTCAAATGCCAACTTTGTATAAAAAAATGGGAAAAGTTGTCTTTTGCCAAGATATTTCTCTCACCCAGCATGGGTATATGTAAAATGACACCCCAAAACACATTCCCCAACTTCTCCTGAATACGGCGATACCACATGTGTGACACTTTTTTGCAGCCTAGGTGGGCAAAGGGGCCCATATTCCAAAGAGCACCTTTAGGATTTCACAGGTCATTTACCTACTTACCACACATTAGGGCCCCTGGAAAATGCCAGGGCAGTATAACTACCCCACAAGTGACCCCATTTTGGAAAGAAGACACCCCAAGGTATTCCGTGAGGGGCATGGCGAGTTCCTAGAATTTTTTATTTTTTGTCACAAGTTAGTGGAAAATGCTTATTTTTTTTTTTATTTTTTTTTTCATACAAAGTCTCATATTCCACTAACTTGTGACAAAAAAATAAAAACTTCCATGAACTCACTATGCCCATCAGCGAATACCTTGGGGTCTCTTCTTTCCAAAATGGGGTCACTGTGGGGTAGTTATACTGCCCTGGCATTCTAGGGGCCCAAATGTGTGGTAAGGAGTTTGAAATCAAATTCTGTAAAAAATGACCTGTGAAATCCGAAAGGTGCTCTTTTGAATATGGGCCCCTTTGCCCACCTAGGCTGCAAAAAAGTGTCACACATCTGGTATCTCCGTAATCGGGAGAAGTTGGGGAATGTGTTTTGGGGTGTCATTTTACATATACCCATGCTGGGTGAGAGAAATATCTTGGCAAAAGACAACTTTTCCCATTTTTTTATACAAAGTTGGCATTTGACCAGATATTTATCTCACCCAGCATGGGTATATGTAAAAAGACACCCCAAAACACATTCCTCAACTTCTCCTGAATACAGAGATACCAGATGTGTGACACTTTTTGCAGCCTAGGTGGGCAAAGGGCCCACATTCCAAAGAGCACCTTTCGGATTTCACAGGTCATTTACCTACTTACCACACATTTGGGCCCCTAGAATGCCAGGGCAGTATAACTACCCCACAAGTGACCCCATTTTGGAAAGAAGAGACCCCAAGTATTCGCTGATGGGCATAGTGAGTTCATGGAAGTTTTTATTTTTTGTCACAAGTTTGTGGAATATGAGACTTTGTATGAAAAAAAAATATAAAAAAAAAAATCATCATTTTCCACTAACTTGTGACAAAAAATAAAAAATTCTAGGAACTCGCCATGCCCCTCACGGAATACCTTGGGGTGTCTTCTTTCCAAAATGGGGTCACTTGTGGGGTAGTTATACTGCCCTGGTATTCTAGGGGCCCAAATGTGTGGTAAGGAGTTTGAAATCAATTCAGGAAAAAATGAGGAGTGAAATCCGAAAGGTGCTCTTTGGAATATGGGCCCCTTTGCCCACCTAGGCTGCAAAAAAGTGTCACACATCTGGTATCCCCGTACTCAGGAGAAGTTGAGGAATGTGTTTTGGGGTGTCTTTTACATATACCCATGCTGGGTGAGATAAATATCTTGGTCAAATGACAACTTTGTATAAAAAAATGAGAAAAGTTGTCTTTTGCCAAGATATTTCTCTCACCCAGCATGGGTATATATAAAATGACACCCCAAAACACATTCCCCACCTTCTCCTGAGTACGGAGATACCAGATGTGTGACACTTTTTTGCAGCCTAGGTGGGCAAAGGGGCCCATATTCAAAGAGCACCTTTCGGATTTCACAGGTCATTTTTTACAGAATTTGATTTCAAACTCCTTACCACACATTTGGGCCCCTAGAATGCCAGGGCAGTATAACTACCCCACAAGTGACCCCATTTTGGAAAGAAGAGACCCCAAGGTATTCGCTGATGGGCATAGTGAGTTCATAGAACTTTTTATTTTTTGTCACAAGTTAGTGGAATATGAGACTTTTAAAAAAAAAAAAAAAAAAAAAAATCATAATTTTCCGCTAACTTGTGACAAAAAATAAAAAGTTCTATGAACTCACTATGCCCATCAGCGAATACCTTAGGGTGTGTACTTTCAGAAATGGGGTCATTTGTGGGGTGTTTGTACTGTCTGGGCATTGTAGAACCTCAGGAAACATGACAGGTGCTCAGAAAGTCAGAGCTGCTTCAAAAAGCGGAAATTCACATTTTTGTACCATAGTTTGTAAACGCTAAAACTTTTACCCAAACCATTTTTTTTTTACCCAAACATTTTTTTTTTATCAAAGACATGTAGAACTATAAATTTAGAGCAAATTTCTATATGGATGTCGTTTTTTTTTGCAAAATTTTACTACTGAAAGTGAAAAATGTCATTTTTTTTGCAAAAAAAAATCGTTAAATTTCGATTAATAACAAAAAAAGTAAAAATGTCAGCAGCAATGAAATACCACCAAATGAAAGCTCTATTAGTGAGAAGAAAAGGAGGTAAAATTCATTTGGGTGGTAAGTTGCATGACCGAGCAATAAACGGTGAAAGTAGTGTAGGTCAGAAGTGTAAAAAGTGGCCTGGTCTTTCAGGGTGTTTAAGCACTGGGGGCTGAGGTGGTTAACATATCACAAGCATACAGACAACAAACTAACAGATCCAGAGTAGGCCAAAAGGAATGCTTTTTTGAACAAATGACCAGACCCAACCAATAGGAATAATCCTGGACAAACAACTAGGAAACAATCGCAGATGTAGGACCACTGGGGCAAGTGACCAGTTTGACTTAGGGCCAAACCCTAAGGGCGTAATTCTGGTGCTCCCTGGTTTTCATTCTTTAACCCCTATACAGGGATCTGGTCTTCACTGCAAGGGAGTAACCGGAGCAACTGCTAAACAGTCCTGGTCATTTGGCAGTTGACCTGCAAGGAACAGACACTGGTGAAAGACACAAACGGTCCAGGCAAAACATAAAACCAGGAACACAAGCAAACAAGCAGGAACCCAAACAAACATGCAACATAGGACACTGTTCAGACACAGACCAAGTAACAGGAACCCAGAGAAGCCACATCATCAGGAACCCATGCAGAACTGGATACAAGGAACATGGCACTCACTGACAGACAGGAAAAACTCAGAGACATGCAGACAAAGCCAGGACCCATGCGGGTATGGATACAGAGAGTATGGTGTACACAGGCAGACAACATATAAACATGTCTGGACCCCATGTGGAACTGGGTGCCTATGGGTCACAGATGAACATACGAAACATGGAGACATAGTAACATGTCTGGACCCCATGTGGAACTGGATGCATGTTGGTCAGACATGAACATTGAATATTTCCAAAATACAAATGTATTTTTTGAATTTTAGGATCACTTATAAACTGGTTAAATGCAAGATTTTTTTTATCACACAGCGTTTTAACTATACACTATTTTCTCCTTATAGTCAATGAAGGTTTGTTTTAATTAACTGTATGAGGTTCATCACAATTGAAAATATAATATATTTTCCAGCTTTCATTGCCTCTGAAACAAATAATTTGTATTTATGGAGCTGTTTTATGAAGGTTTACTTATCTGAGAGCTAGATGTCCTACTCATTGCAGGACTGTACTGGAAGACAACAAGGTGTAAAAAAAACTAGAAGGTGAGTTTTCCAAGATTTCAATTCTGATGTCCTATCCTCAGGATAGGTCATGAGTATCTGATCAATGGGGGTCCGACACCCAGGACCCCCCCCCCCCATGGTCAGCTGTTTGAGAAGGTACCGGTGCTCCTGTGAGTGCTGCTGCCTTCTCACAACTTACCAAGCACAGTCCCTTACATTGTATAGCGGCTGTGCTTGATATCACGCTGAGCCCCATCCACTTCTATAGGGCTGAGCTGCGTTTAGGCCAGGAGACAGATAAAAGGGTTGTCACTTGGCCTTGGCGAGGAGTTCCGGGTGTCAGACCTCCACTGATCAGATACTAATCACCTATCCAGACTGTACCAGTTATAAGAGCATACACGGTCAGCACTTCCTCTCTATCACCAGTCATGCGGACATAGGTGGACCAATGGTGGACCAACAACAGTGACGAGGTATAAGTATAAGAAAAAAACCCTAAAACATCCACGGAACTCAGCGATCTTCTTTCATTTATTGCAGAACATAAAGTGCTTGGTGCATGGGGAGAAATAGCACTGGGTGAATAGCAATCGGCCAAGAGGATAGGTCATCAGTATATAAATCTCGGGAAAACCCCTTCAATGCAGCAAATTTAATTTCTGCATTTAGTTGACTTATTATACAGCAAAGCTTTTACTCTAAGTTTTGTCTAAGGAAGAAAAACATATCCAAACAGCATGTAACTTTTTCCGTAGCTTGCTGCTTCCTTGTATTAATATCGGTACGCTACAAATATGACATAATACATAAAGGTAAGAGATAAATCGAGTCTTAAATTGATATAAATGTGCTATGATTAAAATGAGCAGTAAAGCAAAATAGAAGAGATTAAAAGTAAGTAAGGAGACAACTGTCCTCACGGCAGTGACATGAGCTTTTACTATCTCAGATCTTAATGCTATGGTGTTATCATTTATGTGTTTAATATGTCTTTGCAGAGATAAAATGATATTCAGAGCCGAACTAAAAAACAGTAAAAAACACAAAAAAGAAAACAAAACATAAGAAAGTAATTCTAAGAATATATGGCCTAGATTCTGTGCAGTCTGGGTAGAGTTTAGAACTTGTTCTTGTGTGATTCTCAGGGCAGCAGGAGCACTTAGAGTAACTGAAGCAAAGATGGATGGAAGGAGGATCCATGGGAACATCTTGGAGAACCTGCGCTGAATGTAAATGTAGACTTTGTGGCTGATGTTCACAATCTTCAGGCAAAAATGAATGGCGAGCAATGTGGAGAAGAGCAAAGTGCAGAATATTAGAGAAAAATAGAAAAGATTATACCAGCGCCAATATTTTCTAAATGTATAATAGTCATATACGAATTCCATGTAGCAGAAGATTGTATATTGCAGCCTGTGAACAAGGATACATAGAGTAATCCCAGAGATGAGTTGATCACTTATATCCAGCCTTTTGTTCTTCATCCAGTCCAGAATATTGACAACTAATATGAACGTGTATCCAGGGAATGTTATCAAAAGACAAATAAAATTTACAACCAATCTAGTGAACAAAATTGTTGTCATATTGGTATCAATATTATAAAATTGTAGAGAAGGTAATAAGTAGCTCGATGAGCAAACGTTTCTGGTCTGCACAAACCTGAGACAGAATATACTGTGTATCTGAGATGCAAATGATATCTCCATTGGATATATCAAAGGCAAATATTTTTTCAAGGTTGGATAATTTGATTGTAATTTGAATGCTGAACGCCATCACAGGAATACAGTGTTCATATTAGAACATCTTCAGATGTCATAGTCAGATATCATAATAAGTTTGAGGTAGTCAGAGTCAGTTATTAGAGTCAGGTGGAGTAACTTTTTAAATTCTTTATTTATAAAGTCAGAGCTAAAAAAAAAAAGTGCCCAGGCTCCAGACCATACACCGAGTGCAAAGTTTATACGGAAAATAATTAAAAAATAAACAATATAAACAAGTACACCATTAACATTGCAGTTATAAGTAGTGATGAGCAAACACTGATCACCACGTTCAGGACCGTATCGGACATTTTGGTGTCTGTGTACTAAACCTGAAATCAGATTATGAAATGAATCTTGTTGAAAGTCTGCAGTGCAGCCAATCAACAAGCGTTTAAGCTGTGGGCACTTGGAAGCCTTCACAGTCATGCTTATTATTGGCATGGCTGTGATTGGCTGGCGCACCATGTGACCTTGCATGAATAAATGCTGGATCACATGGTGCACCACCATTTTGCTCTTACTAGTGTAGGGACAGGACGCTGCTGCAGGCAGGTAGAGTATTAGGGATTTATTATTTTTTTAAATTGTGCTGGTGACCGGTAGGCATTCTTGATGGGTGCAATACAACTCCTTTGCACCAGTGAGACAGAAATACCATACTTAACCACCTCAGCCCCCCTAGCTTAAACACCCTTAATGACCAGGCCACTTTTTACACTTCTGACCTACACTACTTTCACCGTTTATTGCTCGGTCATGCAACTTACCACCCAAATGAGTTTTACCTCCTTTTCTTCTCACTAATAGAGCTTTCATTTGGTGGTATTTCATTGCTACTGACATTTTTACTTTTTTTTGGCATTAATCGAAATTTAATGATTTTTTTGCAAAAAAATGACATTTTTCACTTTCAGTTGTAAAATTTTGCAAAAAAACGAGATCTATAAATACATTTTTTCTAAGTTTATTGTTCTACATGTCTTTGATAAAAAAAAAATGTTTGGGTAAAAGTTATAGCGTTTACAAACTATGGTACAAAAATGTGAATTTCCGCTTTTTGAAGCAGCTCTGACTTTCTGAGCACCTGTCATGTTTCCTGAGGTTCTACAATGGCCAGACAGTACAAACACCCCACAAATGACCCCATTTCGGAAAGTAGACACCCTAAGGTATTCGCTGATGGGCATAGTGAGTTCATAGAATTTTTTATTTTTTGTCACAAGTTAGCGGAAAATTATGATTTTTTTATTTATTTTTTCTTACAAAGTCTCATATTCCACTAACTTGTGACAAAAAATAAAAACTTCTATGAACTCACTATGCCCATCAGCGAATACCTTGGGGTGTCTTCTTTCCAAAATGGGGTCACTTGTGGGGTAGTTATACTGCCCTGGCATTCTAGGGGCCCAAATGTGTGGTAAGTAGTTTGAAATCAAAATCTGTAAAAAATGGCCGGTGAAATCCGAAAGGTGCTCTTTGGAATGTGGGCCCCTTTGCCCATCTAGGCTGCAAAAAAAGTGTCACACATGTGGTATCTCCGTACTCAGGAGAAGTTGGGCAATGTGTTTTGGGGTGTCATTTTACATATACCCATGCTGGGTGAGATAAATATCTTGGTCAAATGCCAACTTTGTATAAAAAAATGGGAAAAGTTGTCTTTTGCCAAGATATTTCTCTCACCCAGCATGGGTATATGTAAAATGACACCACAAAACACATTCCCCAACTTCTCCTGAGTACGGCAATACCACATGTGTGACACTTTTTTGCAGCCTAGGTGGGCAAAGGAGCCCACATTCCAAAGAGCACCTTTCGGATTTCACCGGCCATTTTTTGCAGATTTTGATTTCAAACTACTTACCACACATTAGGGCCCCTAGTGACCCCATTTTGGAAAGAAGACACCCCAAGGTATTCCATGAGGGGCATGGCGAGTTCCTAGAATTTTTTATTTTTTGTCACAAGTTAGCGGAAAATGATGATTTATTTTTTTTCTTACAAAGTCTCATATTCCACTAACTTGAGACAAAAAATAAAAACTTCTATGAACTCACTATGCCCATCAGCGAATACCTTGGGGTGTCTTCTTTCCAAAATGGGGTCACTTGTGGGGTAGTTATACTGCCCTGGCATTTTAGGGGCCCCAATGCGTGAGAAGTAGTTTGAAATTAAAATCTGTAAAAAATGGCCGGTGAAATCCGAAAGGTGCTCTTTGGAATGTGAGCCCCTTTGCCCATCTAGGCTGCAAAAAAGTGTCACACATGTGATATCTTCGTACTCAGGAGAAGTTGGGCAATGTGTTTTGGGGTGTCATTTTACATATACCCATGCTGGGTGAGATAAATATCTTGGTCAAATGCCAACTTTGTATAAAAAAAATGGGAAAAGTTGTCTTTTGCCAAGATATTTCTCTCACCCAGCATGGGTATATGTAAAAAGACACCCCAAAACACATTGCCCAACTTCTCCTGAGTACGGCAATACCACATGTGTGACACTTTTTTGCAGCCTAGGTGGGCAAAGGGGCCCACATTCCAAAGAGCACCTTTCGGATTTCACCAGCCATTTTTTACAGATTTTGATTTCAAACCCCTTCTCACGCATTCGGCCCCTAAAATGCCAGGGCAGTATAACTACCCCACAAGTGACCCCATTTTGGAAAGAAGACACCCCAAGGTATTCTCTGATGGGCATAGTGAGTTCATAGAACTTTTTATTTTTTGTCACAAGTTAGTGGAATATGATACTTTGTAAGAAAAAAAAAAATCATTATTTTCCGCTAACTTGTGACAAAAAATAAAAAATTCTAGGAACTCGCCATGCCCCTCACGGAATACCTTGGGGTGTCTTCTTTCCAAAATGGGGTCACTTGTGGGGTAGTTATACTGCCCTGGCATTCTAGGGGCCCTAATGTGTGGTAAGTAGGTAAATGACCTGTGAAATCCGAAAGGTGCTCTTTGGAATGTGTGCCCCTTTGCCCACCTAGGCTGCAAAAAAGTGTCACACATGTGGTATCGCCGTATTCAGGAGAAGTTGGGCAATGTGTTTTGTGGTGTCTTTTTACATATACTCATGCTGGGTGAGGGAAATATCTCGGCAAAAGACAACTTTTCCCATTTTTTATACAAAGTAGGCATTTGACCAAGATATTTATCTCACCCAGCATGGGTATATGTAAAATGACACCCCAAATCACATTGCCCAACTTCTCCTGAGTACGGCGATACCAGATGTGTGACACTGTTTTGCAGCCTAGGTGTGCAAAGGGGCCCACATTCCTTTTATGAAGGCATTTTTTGACATTTGGATCCCAGACTTCTTCTCACGCTTTAGGGCCCCTAAAAAGCCAGGGCAGTATAAATACCCCACATGTGACCCCATTTTGGAAAGAAGACACCCCAAGGTATTCAATGAGGGGCATGGCGAGTTCATAGAAATATTTATTTTTTGGCACAAGTTAGCGGAAATGGATTTTTTTTTTTCTCACAAAGTCTCCCTTTCCACTAACTTGGGACAAAAATTTCAATCTTTCATGGACTCAATATGCCCCTCAGCAAATACCTTGGGGTGTCTTCTTTCCAAAATGGGGTCACATGTGGGGTATTTATACTGCCCTGGCATTCTAGGGGCCCTAAAGCGTGAGAAGAAGTCTGGAATATAAATGTCTAAAAATTTTTACGCATTTGGATTCCGTGAGGGGTATGGTGACTTCATGTGAGATTTTATTTTTTGACACAAGTTAGTGGAATATGAGACTGTGTAAGAAAAAAAAAAATAATTTCCGCTAACTTGGGCCAAAAAATGTCTGAATGGAGCCTTACAGGGGGGTGATCAATGACAGGGGGGTGATCAATGACAGGGGGGTGATCAATGACAGGGGGGTAATCAGGGAGTCTATATGGGGTGATCACCCCCCTGTCATTGATCACCACCCTGTAAGGCTCCATTCAGACGTCCGTATGTGTTTTGCGGATTCGATCCATGTATCAGTGGATCCGTAAAAATCATACGGACATCTGAATGCAGCCTTACAGGGGGGTGATCAATGACAGGGGGGTGATCAATGACAGGGGGGTGATCAGGGAGTCTATATGGGGTGATCACCCCCCTGTCATTGATCACCCCCCTATAAGCTCCATTCAGATGTCCGTATGTGTTTTGCGGATCCGATCCATGTATCAGTGGATCCGTAAAAATCATACGGACATCTGAATGCAGCCTTACAGGGGGGTGATCAATGACAGGGGGGTGATCAATGACAGGGGGGTGATCAGGGAGTCTATATGGGGTGATCACCCCCCTGTCATTGATCACCCCCCTATAAGGCTCCATTCAGATGTCCGTATGTGTTTTTGCGGATCCGATCCATGTATCAGTGGATCCGTAAAAATCATACGGACATCTGAATGCAGCCTTACAGGGGGGTGATCAATGACAGGGGGGTGATCAATGACAGGGGGGTGATCAGGGAGTCTATATGGGGTGATCACCCCCCTGTCATTGATCACCCCCCTATAAGGCTCCATTCAGATGTCCGTATGTGTTTTGCGGATCCGATCCATGTATCAGTGGATCCGTAAAAACATATGGACATCTGAATGCAGCCTTACAGGGGGGTGATCAATGACAGGGGGGTGATCAGGGAGTCTATATTGGGTGATCACCTCCGTCATTGATCACTCCTCTGTAAGGCTCCATTCAGACGTCCGTATGTGTTTTGCGAATCCGATCCATGTATCAGTGGATCCGTAAAAATCATACGGACATCTGAATGCAGCCTTACAGGGGGGTGATCAATGACAGGGGGGTGATCAGGGAGTCTATATGGGGTGATCACCCCCTGTCATTGATCACCCCCCTGTAAGGCTCCATTCAGACGTCCGTATGTGTTTTGCGGATCCGATCCATGTATCAGTGGATCCGTAAAAATCATACGGACGTCTGAATGCAGCCTTACAAGGGGGTGATCAATGACAGGGGGGTGATCAGGAAGTCTATATGGGGTGATCACCCCCGTCATTGATCACCCCCCTGTAAGGCTCCATTCAGACGTCCGTATGCATTTTGCGGATCCGATCCATGTATCAGTGGATCCGTAAAAATCATACGGACGTCTGAATGGAGCCTTACAGGGGGGAGATCAATGACAGGGGGGTGATGAATGACAGGGGGGTGATCAATGACAGGGGGGTGATCAGGGAGTCTATATGGGGTGATCAGGGGTGATCAGGGGTTAATAAGGGGTTAATAAGTGACAGGGGGGGTAGTGTAGTGTGGTGCTTGGTGCTACTTATTACTGAGCTACCTGTGTACTCTGGTGGTCGATCCAAACAAAAGGGACCACCAGAGGACCAGGTAGCAGGTATATTAGACGGTGTTATCAAAACACCGTCTAATATACATGTTAGGGGTTAAAAAATCGCATCTCCAGCCTGCCAGCGAACGATCGCCGCTGGCAGGCTGGAGATCCACTCGCTTACCTTCCGATCCTATGAACGCGCGCGCCTGTGCGCGCGCGTTCACAGGAAATCTCGCGTCTCGCGAGATGACGCATATATGCGTGACTCTGCGCAGGGCTGCCGCCTCCGGAACGCGATCCTGCGTTAGGCGGTCCGGAGGCGGTTAATCGTGCTGTTCAGTCTGAGGGTGACCTGCTGGCATTTTTTTCGGTGCAATCCTACTCCTTTGCACCAGTGACAGGGACATATGATAAAGTCTGTTAATTGTGTGGGTGAGACATACCAATTTTTTGGGGTGAAAAAACCTTTGCTTGCCACCGTCACAGGGATTTAAAATAGTTATCCAGCCGGTTTATTAGGTCGGTGTGACCTAACTATTTTAGTTGTTTAAAACACTGTACTTGCCCACCATCAAAGGGATATATAATGGATATTCAGCCGGTTAATTGAGTCTGTGTGACATATCTATTATTTTGGTTGAAAAAACACTGTACCTGCCACCGTCACAGGGATGTATAATAGTTATTCAGCTGGTTAATCAGGTCGCTGAGACCTACCTATTTTTTTTTTGTGCTAAACACCTCTTTTGTATCCGTGACACAAATATACAATTGTTTGTCTGTCAGGTGGTGGTGGTGTTGGAACACCTGCTGCCGGGGAAGGACATTGTCGATCTGTGCCAGCTATGCCCCAAATGAAACACCTTCCTCTGGTGCACACAGGCGACAAGATATTCTGGAACATTTTGTAGGCCTGAATACCACTCTAAGAATGATGAGGCCAGAACAAGTAGAGGCGGTAGTAGATTGAATGGCTGAGAGTGCCTACAGTTCCTTCACATTGTCTTCCACCCGATCTACTGCAGAAAGCGCCCATGGGCATCCGTCTTCCACCTCAACCCCTTGCATATCAGCCAAGCAGTCTGAGCCCCAAGTCATGCAGCAGTCACTTATGCTTTTTGATTACTTTGCTGGTGGGATTTTTGTGGGCCATCCAGCTAGCCCTGCCTCAGAAGTGACAGAGATTGAGTGCACTGATGCCCAACCACTTATGTTTGAAAATGAGGACGTAGGAGAACCACCGCAGCACGTATCTGATGACGATAACGAAACACAAGTGTCAACTGCTGGGGCTTTCTGCAGTGTGCAGACCAGCCAAGAGGGCAGGGGTGAGAAGTGGGTGAAAGATGATGTGGAGGATGATGAGGTCCTAGACCTAACATGGCATTCTGGTCATGCCAGTGTGCTGACGACAGGACACGGGTGGTTTGCATGCTATGCAGTCAGAGCCTGAAGCGAGGCATAAATGTTCTTAACCTGAGCACCACCTGCATGATCCGGCATCTAACCGCAAAGCAAGAACTGCAGTGGAGTAGACACCTCAAGAACCATGAAAGATGAGATGCTCCTCCTGCTACCTCTTCTGCTGCAGTCTCTGTCTCTTCATCCCCCTCTGGAGCGACAAGGGCATCTACCACCCCGCAAAAAGAGGATGTTGCAGCCACACCACCCCCACCGTCACCATCACTGAGTATCTCCATGCTTGCCCATGGAAGCGTTCAGCTGTTCATCCCGCAAACACTGGAGAGAAAGAGGAAGTACCCCCCTACCCACCCGCAAGCCCTTGCCTCAGGGTCAGAAACATGAGGAAAAAAACATCCCATACACCAGGAACAAGAGTTATAGAAAGAAGGAGCACATGAGAAGTAGAGATGAGCGAAGTTATCAAAAATTTGACTCGGCTGCTTCGCCAAAGTTCACATAGAAATTCAATTTGTTACAAATTACTTTGTCACGAATCACATTCTATTGTTTGCAGCAGGCGCAATGACAGGAAATACCGATCCGCCGCCCACCATCATTAAAACCCTCAGATGCCATGTTCAACTCTGATCGCATCATCTGATACATTGAGGCCTCTCAGGGGTAAAAAACAAAAAAAAGATATGCTCACCTCCTCATTTGCTTGCAGAGAGGCCATTGCGGCCACCTTGATTGAAGGATGACACCAGGCCAGCGTGATGACGTCACATGTCAGCGCATGTGATATTTCACTCATTTTCTTCAATCAAGATGACTGCGGCATCCACTCCGTGAGCAAATGGATAAGATGAGTATGTATTTATTTTTTATTTTTAACCCCATTTCCAGAAAGATCAATTTGTTACCATGAAGCGCACGAAAATACGGCCTCGTGACTAAGGCTACTTTCACACCAGAGTTTTTGCTGGAACCATCATGTATCAGCAAAAACGCTTCTGTCACGATAATACAACCATCTGCAGCCGTTATGAACGGGTCCGTTTGTATTATCTTTAAAATAGCCATGACGGGTCCGTCATGAACTGCATTGAAAGTCAATGGGGGACGGATCAGTTTTCGATTGTGTCCAAGAAAACGGATCCGTCCCCATTGACTTACACTGTGTGTCATAACCGTCTTGGTCCGTACCACATCACGGACAGAAAAGCACTGTTATTCTGTCCGCGATGGGGGCGCAGCTAAACGGAATGGAATGCATTCTGGTGCATTCCTTTTATTTCAGTTACATTTTTCCCCCATTGACAATGAATGGGGACAAAATGGAAGCATTTTTTTCTGGTTTTGAGACCCTATGATGGATCTCAATAGCGGAAAGGGAAAGCACAAGTGTGAAAGTAGCCTAATCAAATTTTTCCTGAAATTCAGATCGAAGTACACTTTGTTAACTTTGTTTCGCTCAACACTAACGAGAAGGGAACATGATACTAAATCGAAGGAGATGCCTCAGTAAAGCTCAAGGTTGTATGGGTCAATGGACTGTTCAACCTGAGTCTCAAACTGCAGTCAGTGAAACCAAAGAACGGGTAATTTGTCTGAAAGTTACATTATTTTAGTATTTGACTACGACATCTGATGAATTTCTAACATAAACATTGTACATGAGACTTAGAACAACTGAATTATCTATAATTATATCATATATTACCCCTGGTAAAGATCACTTTCTTTATGTTGCAGGAACATAGGAGCAGAATCCTTGTACCTAACCATTTATATAGTTCTGCATGCACTTTTAGGGGCATAAACAGATAAATCACTGCAAAAAATGCACCAAAATGATACGCAACTGACAATACTAGCCAATTCCTCAGGCCGATGTTAAAAGCTGAGAACTATGGAGGCATGTGAGAGTCTGGCTGTGAGTTGGTTTCTAGCACTGTTCAGACCCTGTTCACACACCACAGGCAGTTGAGTGGTAGGACCCCATGCGTGCTGAGACACCGTGATGTGGTGCATGAGGGGCTCCGATATGTTCCTGACTGGAAGATATTGGCAAAGTTCTCAGCTTTTAACATTGGCCTGAGGAATTGGCTAGTATTGTCAGTTGCGTATCATTTTGGTGCATTTTTTGTTGTGATTTGTGTATGTATATTTTTTCATGTGCACAATGTATCATTTTGTGTAAGATGTTCTTGTGGTGCATGCGGTCCGCATCCTCCATTGTACGCATTTTCTGCTGGGGATTGCCTTTGTCTGTGCACCGCATGCGGAGGAATTGCTCCCCCGGTTATAGACTCGCTACAGTGTCTGGGTTTGGAGCATTTTCAAGCTTAGGCCACTTTTTCTGTGAGTTTTTGCATAAACAGATAACCCACTTCAGGTGAAGATCAGAAAATCCAACAAATAAGGACAGCAAATACAGTATAAAGTTTTTGCTAAGCATGTCAGAACACTTACATACCAATATAGACCTCCTCTATGAAGTTGTATAGCAGCCCAATTCTCATGTACCAGTTTTTAAGGTAAAACCTAAAGGCACCGAAAGGCATGTATGGACAGCACATACACTCACCTAAAGAATTATTAGGAACACCTGTTCTATTTCTCATTAATGCAATTATCTAGTCAACCAATCACATGGCAGTTGCTTCAATGCATTTAGGGGGGTGCTCCTGGTCAAGACAATCTCCTGAACTCCAAACTGAATGTCAGAATGGGAAAGAAAGGTGATTTAAGCAATTTTGAGCGTCGCATGGTTGTTGGTGCCAGACGGGCCGGTCTGAGTATTTCACAATCTGCTCAGTTACTGGGATTTTCACACACAACCATTTCTAGGGTTTACAAAGAATGGTGTGAAAAGGGAAAAACATCCAGTATGCGGCAGTCCTGTGGGCAAAAATGCCTTGTGGATGCTAGAGGTCAGAGGAGAATGGACCGACTGATTCAAGCTGATAGAAGAGCAACGTTGACTGAAATAACTATTCGTTACAACCGAGGTATGCAGCAAAGCATTTGTGAAGCCACAACACGCACAACCTTGAGGCGGATGGGCTACAACAGCAGAAGACCCCACCGGGTACCACTCATCTCCACTACAAATAGGAAAAAGAGGCTACAATTTGCACGAGCTCACCAAAATTGGACTGTTGAAGACTGGAAAAATGTTGCCTGGTCTGATGAGTCTCGATTTCTGTTGAGACATTCAAATGGTAGAGTCCGAATTTGGCGTAAACAGAATGAGAACATGTATCCATCCTCTGATGGCTACTTCCAGCAGGATAATGCACCATGTCACAAAGCTCGAATCATTTCAAATTAGTTTCTTGAACATGACAATGAGTTCACTGTACTAAAATGGCCCCCACAGTCACCAGATCTCAACCCAATAGAGCATCTTTGGGATGTGGTGGAACGGGAGCTTCGTGCCCTGGATGTGCATCCCTCAAATCTCCATCAACTGCAAGATGCTATCCTATCAATATGGGCCAACATTTCTAAAGAATGCTATCAGCACCTTGTTGAATCAATGCCACGTAGAATTAAGGCAGTTCTGAAGGCAAAAGGGGGTCCAACACCGTATTAGTATGATGTTCCTAATAATTCTTTAGGTGAGTGTAGAAATATGTTGGGACCTTGAACATTCATTGGGCACCACTATTTACTTAGGTTAGCCTTCCTACAGCAAAGATAAAACCTATGTATGAAGCCTGATGGCAAACACAAAGAGAAGAGCCAGGGCTATTAGACATGCTGTAACAAGGGACTTCAGTGTGATCTCTTGTCAAGTAGATGGTGCTAGTGCACAAGGGATGGGCTGTGACCAGAGTATCAGGAGGTCTGAGAGGTGGAATCAGGCAGTGCTAGGAGGAAGGAGGAGGAGAGTGAGTGCAGTAGGAGGCTTGAGCAAGAGAGGAGTATGTTGTGGTGCAGTGCTTCTCACATAGAGTACAGCCTATGACGATTACAAAGTAAGGAGTACAAAGGAATCTCTGAGTGTCTTTGTACAAAGAACTGCGATAGAGAGACAGCCAGCAGGTGAGGTCTTAGAAAATACCTGGATGGAGAGGGAGTCTCCCGATCCACAGGCATGCGCTGAAGAGAGACCATAACCGCCTGGGAGGCCTTATGCAGCATCACTGACTAAAAAATCTATTCCCCGTAATTGTTATTACTTTTATACTTTTTCTTGTTTGCTCTTAATTGCAGACTTCAGTAATGTTGAGTTAAAGCCAGTAAAGTGGTGTTTGTCACCAGCACACAGCATTACAATGCAATATGTGTCTTCTGTGCCACCCAAGGAAAGACCAAGGATCTGAGAAGACAACTTTAGTCAGGTTACGGCACTCACAGCTACATACCTAATTTTGGCAGGTTTGCCCTCTAGATCTGAGGGCTGTGTGACATACGGTACAGCCTGGTTGCAGTGGTGGCAACTGCAAAGCCAGGAAGAGTAGAAACAACACACAGGGATACTTTTCCCGAGGAAGAAGTTGTGTGTGTGTAGTACTCCAGATTTGGTGGTATCTGCAGTTGTTAGTGTTTATATGTAATGCTAATATGTAATGTTCTGTATTTTTCATATAATAGCTATTTATTCCAGCAGAGGAAGAATGGATGGTTCCCTCCTTGGAAGGAGTGGGGTGGTCCTACTTTCTGCCACTGGGGTTCCATGCATGTTCAGCACAACTGACAGTGATAAATGTCAAGGTTAATCTATTTACCTGTTGGTATACTGACATTTTTTTCTGGACTTTCAACTCAGCCTGTTTCTGACTATGAGTTAGTCTCCGCTCTGGTGTCCCTGATCCCTGTAAATCAGCAGCCTACCACTCCTAAAAGGTTGGCAGAGAGGATCCATTACCGACCAGATATGATAGCATATCCCACTTAGACCTCATGCGATTCAGCATGCTTTTTCTTCGGGAGGCACTTAATAAATGTCAGCTTCAAGCAGTATATATAGGGAGGTATGCAATAATAATCAGGTGCTAACTACTATGTGGTGCTTGATTCTCACACACAAACCAATGGCAGCTGGGAAAATTTTGATGACGATTACGCCTACTGGCCTACTGGCCTACTGGCCTATATATACTGCTTAAAACTGACATTTACTTAGTACTTTGCAAAGAAGCCGCCTGGCAAAATGCCAAGGTGTCTAAGTGGGACTTGCTATCATGTGCTATTATCCAATCGGTAACTGTTTTAATATTTTATTAGTTGGCAATGCATATTAGATATCAATTCTGTGGCTATACTGTATCATGATATTAATGTCACGCTTCGGTGTGGGAGCAAAACACCACACCGAGGATAAGAGGGAAGAGTGGAACAGGGAATCAGGCCTGAGAACTAGGGAAGAAAGATGGACACCTCCTAGTAAAACCCTAACCAAAATACTGACTGACTCCCCAGACGAAGGTGTGTTCATATGCAGGAATACGAACCCCCAAAGAAATATACTCACAAAGTCACACATTAGGGTTGAACGAGCATGCTCGGCTGAACTGCTGTCCGGCTCGAGCATCGCTATGCTTGGCACATTGGAATACTCAGCCGAATACTGCGGGTGCTCGAGTACAAATTAATAGAATGAAAGTCAATGGGAGACCCGAGCATTAAACCAGGGACCCCTTGCTCGGAAGAGAAGAGGGTGTCTGGGTTCACAAAAAAAGGTTAGAAATTTATGGAAACCCCATCAAAATGGTTTGGAAACAGCATTAAGAGGATGGCTGGATGCGTCTTGGACTACTATTATCTACAACATACAATAGACGACCACACATAGGCTATATGTCAAAAGCCAGGTATGTGAAAGCCATTAATCTATCCATGAGACAGATGACAGGCATACCTTACAATGGCAGCCATGTGCACTATGAGACATTCCAAACCAGCTCTCATCTGACTGAGAGCAAGTAAGCCTCAAAGTTACTTCAGATTTGTTGGATGGCTTGGGTGGACCTGCGAACCTAGATCAATATCATTAGGGTGACAAAAAGTTTTATGATTGTCTTAACATAATATTCAATAACCTTTCTATACAGTTTTGTCATGTAAAAACTCATTTGCATAAACATGGGCATATGGGAAAGACATGAAAATGACAGAATCTGCCTTGTTTTCAGCTGAAAAAATACGCGATCTACACTACTCATAAACAGCGCCATCTATTGGTTTCATAGTCTTATGACAAGACTATTAGTCTTGTCATAAGACTATGAAACCAATAGATGGCGCTGTTTATCTTGTTGGGGCGCTAGTAAGTGGGGCACAGTGCTCAACAGATTCCACACACCGTATAGCACTCAGCCTATAATAGCCTGCTCTAACACTGAGGTGTATATCGGATTGCTGCTATCATTCAAACATCTTCTAGCACTTTATCTGCGGTAATATAAGCTTGCTAGGGTGTATATGAGGACTATTGCCGTGCTTGTAATGATTCATGAACAGCGCCATCTATTGGTTTCATAGTCTTATGACAAGACTATAAATCCAATTGAAGGCGTGTTTATGAGTAGTGTAGATCGCGAATATTCTAATCGTGAATTTTTATCGCAAATTTTCCATGCAAGAGGCTACACTAATAGTCTTGTCATAAGACTCATAGTCTAATAGTCTTGTCATAAGACTATGAAACCAATAGATGGCGCTAAACATGACTCATGAACAGCGCCATCTATTGGTTTCATAGTCTTATGACTAGAGTTGAGCGAACCCGAACTGTAAAGTTCGGGTTCATACCGAACTTTAGGTTTTTCAGCACCCGAACCCGAACATTTACGTAAAAGTTCGGGTTCGGTGTTCGGCGTTTTCTTGGCGCTTTTTGAAAGGCTGTACAGCAGCCAATCAACAAGCGTCATGCTACTTGCCCCAAAAGGCCATCACAGCCATGCCTACTATTGGCATGGCTGTGATTGGCGAACTGCAGCATCTGACACTGCCTCTATTTAAGCTGGAGTCACGTTTGGCCGCCCGTCACTCTGCTCGGATTAGTGTAGGGAGAAGCTGCAGCTGCTGTGAGGGAAAGATCAGGGAGAAATCTTATGAAGAACTGCTTTTTTACTCAGTGATCTACAGCAAATTTGTTTTGTGGGTGAAGTGCACAATTTTTTTTAAGCCTGCCCTGAGCCAACTACTGCTAAAAACAAACTTTTTTTACTTCAGTTTGTCAATATCAATACATAATCGGCAGCTATTTTATGCAACGATAGTGCACCAGCACAGGATATCTGCATGTCTGCAAGTCCAGAAATACAGCTTTTTGCTTACTGGGGTTAAAAAAACACTTTTTTTCATATAGTGCACATCTAGGATTAGACGTGCATAAGTGAGTGTCACATTTCGGCCAGAAATACAGCTTTTTGCTTACTGGGGTGAAAAGACCCTCTGATATACTGCACATCTGGGATTAGACGTGCATAAGTGACTGTGAAATTTAGGCCACAAATACGACTTTTTCATACTGGGGCATACTGGGGTGAAAAAAAAACATTGTTTCATATAGTGCACATCTAGGATTAGACGTGCATAAGTGAGTGTCACATTTAGGCCAGAAATACGGCTTTGTGCTTACTGGGGTGAAAAAACCCTCTAATATAGTGCACATCTGGGATTAGACATGCATAAGTGAGTGTCACATTTAGGCCAGAAATACGGCTTTGTGCTTACTGGGGTGAAAAAACCCTCTGATATACTGCACATCTGGGATTAGACGTGCATAAGTTACTGTGAAATTTAGGCTACAAATACCGCTGTCATATAGAGTTAAACAAAAAAAAAATTTGTGCAATACCCTACATCAGGGTTTTTATTGGCGGTTAATTATTTTTAACAGACTTAACAACTTTTTACTTTGCTTTGTGAACGCTAACTATGAGGCAAACATCTAATAAGGGACGCGTTCATGGTCGTGGTGTTGGTGGAGTCTCTGGTGCAGGGAGAGGACGTGGCCGTTCTGCCACAGCTACACGGCGTACTGAACCTACTACCTCAGGTCCCAGTAGCCGCCAGAATCTACAAATATATTTGGTCGGGCCTAATGCCGTTCTAAGGATGGTAAGGCCTGAGCAAGTACAGTCGCTAGTCAATTGGGTGGCCGACCAGCACGTTCACATTATCTCCCACCCAGTCTTCTGCAGAAAGTGCACAGGTGGTGCCTGAAACCCATGCCCATCAGTCTGTCACATCACCCCCGTGCATATCGGGAAACCTGTCTGAGCCTCAAGTCATGCAGCAGTCTCTTATGCTGTTTGAAAACTCTGCTGGCAGGGTTTCCCAAGGGCATCCACCTAGCCCTTCCCCAGGGGTGGAAGACAAAGAATACAATGACGCACAACCACTTATGTTTCCTGATGAGGACATGGGAATACCACCTCAGCACGTCTCTGATGATGACGAAACACAGGTGCCAACTGCTGCGTCTTATTGCAGTGTGCAGACCAAAAAGGAGGTCAGGGAGGAAGACTGGGTGGAAGACGATGCAGGGGACGATGAGGTCCTAGACCCCACATGGAATGAAGGTCGTGCCACTGACTTTCAGAGTTCGGAGGAATAGGCAGTGGTGAGACCGAGCCAACAGCGTAGCAAAAGAGGGAGCAGGGTGCACAGCAGCCGTCGCCAAAACAGTTCGCCTGCTACTGGCCACCGTCACCAGGGACCGAGCACCCCAAAGGCAGCTTAAAGGAGTTCCCTGGCATGGCACTTCTTCACACAATGTGCTGATGACAAGACCTGAGTGGTTTGCACGCTGTGCCATCAGAGCCTGAAGCGAGGCATTAATGTTCTGAACCTGAATACCAGCATTTCTAAACTACTGGCCTTTGAAATGCTGTCATTCAAGCTGTTGGAGACGGACAGCTTCAAACAGCTCATGTCGCTTGTTGTCCCACAGTACGTCGTTCCCAGCCGCCACTACTTCTCCAGGAGAGCCGTGCCCTCACTGCACAACCAAGTATCGGATAAAATCAAGTGTGCACTGCGCAACGCCATCTGTGGCAAGGTCCACCTAATCACAGATACGTGGAAAAGTAAGCACGGCCAGGGACGCTATATCTCCCTAACTGCACACTGGGTAAATGTAGTGGCGGCTGGGCCCCAGGCGGAGAGCTGTTTGGCGCACGTCCTTCCGCCGCCAAGGATCGCAGGGCATCATTCTTTGCCTCCTGTTGCCTCCTCTTCCTACTCGGCTTCCTCCTCCTCTTCTACCACCTCCTCATCCAGTCAGCGACAGACCTTCACCACCAACTTCAGCACAGTCAGGGGTAAACGTCAGCAGGCCGTTCTGAAACTGATGTGTTTGGGGAACAGGCCCTACACCGCGTAGGAGTTGTGGCGGGGTATAGAACAACAGACCGATGAGTGGTTGCTGCCAGTGAGCCTCAAGCCCGGCCTGGTGGTGTGCGATAATGGGCGAAATCTCGTTGCAGCTCTGGGACTAGCCAGTTTGACGCACATCCCTTGCCTGGCGCATGTGCTGAATTTGGTGGTGCAGAAATTCATTCACAACTACCCCGACATGTCAGAGCTGCTGCGGGCCGTCTGTGCGCGCTTCCGGCGTTCTCATCCTGCCGCCGCTCGGCTGTCTGCTCTACAGCGTAACTTCGGCCATAGTGGAGTTTCAGCTGCAGCACGCACGGGTGAGTCGCACTGCGGAACAGCACCACTTCACCACCAATGACTGGGCCTCTATGCGAGACCCGTGTGCCCTGTCGCGCTGTTTCGAGTACTCCACCAACATGGCCAGTGGCGATGACGCCGTTATCAGCGTTACAATACCATTCCATGTCTCCTTGAGAAAACACTTAGGGCGATGATGGAAGAGGATGTGGCCCAGGACGAGGAGGCGGAAGAGGGGTCATCTCTAACACTTTCAGGACAGTCTTTTAGAAGTGGCTCAGAAAGAGGATTTTTGCAACAGCAGAGGCCAGGTACAAATTTGGCCAGCCAGGGCTCACTACTGGAGGACGAGGAGGAGGTGGATGGGGATGAAGCATGTTCACAGCGGGGTGGCATCCAACGCAGCTGAGGCCCATCACTGGTATGTGGCTGGGGGGATACGGAGGACGCAGACGATACGCCTCCCACAGAGGACAGCTTGTCCTTACCTCTGAGCAGCCTGGCACACATGAGCGACTACATGCTGCAGTGCCTGCGCAACGACTGCAGAGTTGCCCACATTTTAATGTGTGCTGACTACTGGGTGGCCACCCTGCTGGATCTCTGTTACAAAGAAAATGTGCCGTCCTTAATTCCCTCACTGGAGCGTTATCGGAAGATGCGCGACTACAAGCGCACGCTGGTAGACGCGCTTCTGAGAGCATTCCCGACTGATGCCGGGGGACAAGTGGAAGCACAAGGCGAAGGCAGGGGAGGAGGAAGAGGTCGCCAACGCAGCTGTGTCAGCGCCAGCACCTCAGAAGGCAGGGTTAGCATGGCTGACATGTGGAAAAGCTTTGTCACCTCACTGCAACAACCGGCCCTAACTGCTGATATGGAGCGTGTTAGCAGGAGGCAGCATTTGAACAACATGGTGGAACAGTACCTGTGCACACGCCTACACATACTGACTGATGGTTCTGCCCCATTCAACTTCTGGGTCTCCAAATTGTCCACATGGCCAGAACTTGCCCTGTATGCCTTGGAGGTGCTGGCCTGCCCTTCAGCCAGTGTACTCTCTGAACTTGTATTTAGCACGGCAGGAGGCGTCATTACAGACAGACGCAGCCGCCTGTCCACAGCCAATGTGGACAAGCTCACGTTCATTAAAATGAACCAGGCTTGGATCCCTCAGGACTTGTCTGTACCTTGTGCAGAATAGACAGTTCTAACATCCTCAACCATCTATCCTTGTACTCAAGTGCACTTTTTCCTTTTTTTTATTTTTATACATAGGGATACCCCTATGTAAAAATGCAAAATAATACACATCTGTGTTGGCTACCTATTCCTCCTTCCCCGCCGCTTCCACCTAGACCGCCACGTGAGCCTACACGGCCACATCCACCCATTCACCACCTCCTCAACCTCTTTCTCCTACATTATTCCTAATTTTTATTTTTTTACGGTCTTTTATGTTTTTTTATTCATTTCCCTATCCACTATTGTTTGCAGAGCATTTGCCATGCTCTTAAGCACATTTTGCTGCCTTTTGCACCACTCTAGCTCTTTCCATGACATTTTTACAGCCATTTTAGTGCTCAAAAGTTCGGGTCCCCATTGACTTCAATGGGGTTTGGGTTCCGGGTCAAGTTCAGGTCAAGTTCGGGTCCCAAACCCAATTTTTTCCTGATCAGACATGCCATTGGCAGGCACCTCTGCTTGCTACTATCTTAGTAGTAAAGGAATTTGCCCTCCTATTTGGCAAAAGGAAAACACTCCCCATTTTGCTTTGATAGCGAGGGTCAAATAGTATACAGTATTTATTAGATTGCTTAACGGTAAAGATAAGCCTGTCATTATGTCAGCTAGTAAGCATATAGCTTACCATTCTTGCTGGTGGTGTTCTCATCATCATCAGCCTCAATCTCCTGCACAAACAATATCTGCTCCTCCTGCTTCTCCTCCTCTTCCAGCTCCTCATCTTCCACTTCCTCTTTCATGGGACTTTCTCCGTGGGGGTCCTCAATATCTACAGGGTGGCTAGCAAGATGGTGTGTAGGATGCGAGTGGTATACTGTGGCCTAATGTTTTTGTTATGGTGCTCCTACCTTCAGGCTGTCGTTCTTTGGGGTCAGTCTTTGTTACGGAGATTGAGTTGGAGCAAGTAACAAAATGAAGTCCAGACGTTAAGAAGTTAAACTTTTCTTTACTTGAAATAAACTTGCAATAACAGAACGGTACTTGATATTTCTCTTTCTTGGTTCCAGCTGTATGACCTTAACTGTATACTCTGTAATGGTATCTTTACTTTCTAGTTTTGGTTACTGGCTCAAACAGAGTAGGGTGTCTTGGACCTGTTGTCCAACTCTAAGATACAAAGTCCTATTAATATCAGGAGTGTGAAGCTCTACAAGCTGTTTTCTCAAAGCTCCAGCAGCAGGAGGGGAAAACGCTTCTCTTACTGCACCTTGTCTGGTCTCTTTGGACTCTCTCACTCAACTCCTCTAACTTCCTTAAAACCCCTTCATTGGTGAAAAATTAGAAAACCCACTTCTGCCCAAAGGGCGGCAGAATCAAATAGTTAGTTCCATTCTTTCTAAAGGAATCTGTCAGAACATATGACAGCTGCTGGAAACAAGGTACATCACATGTAAAAACAGTTGCATAACAATATTAAGACACTAAATGAGAAGACCTTGCAATAAATATAGACATAGGTTCTAGACATAGGAACCCATATCCTGCTGACAAAATGGTAGTTCCCCACTCTTGTAAATGCAGAAGTCACCTCCACTAATGAGCAAGCAACTGTTAGGAAGGAACACTTCCTTACCGGCAATTGTCTACACGACCGAGCAGTATAAAGGTGTTGACCTGCCCCAAGGGTAGATTAAAATGCATCATTAGAAACACAATGAGCAAAGTGCAGGGTTAATACAAGAAAATGAAGAAACAATGACAAAATTAGACCTAAGTATTTTTATTCACTTAACATGTGTCATGCTCATGGGTCAAAGGAAACCCTTAACATATCACAGGCATACATAAAACAAACTAACAGATCCAGAGTAGGCCAAAATGAATGCTTTTTTAAACAAATGACCAGACCCAACCAATAGGAATAATCTTTGACAAACAACTAGGAAACAATGGCAGATGTAGAACCACTGGGCCAAGTGACCAGTTTGACTTAGGGCCAAACCCTAAGGGCGTAATTCCTGTGCTCTCCTGGTTTTCATTCTTTAACCCCTATACAGGGATCTGGTCTTCACTGCAGGGGAGTAACCCGAGAAACTGCTAAACAGTCCTGGTCATTTGGCAGTTGACCTGCAAGGAACAGACACTGTAGAAAGACACAAACGGTCCAAACCAGGAACACAGGTAAACAAGCAGGAACCCAAGCATGCAACATGGACAAACTCAGAGACATGCAGACAAAGCCAGGACCCATGTGGGTATGGATACAGAGAGTATGGTGTACACAGGCAGACAACATATAAACATGTCTGGACCCCATGTGGAACTGGGTGCATATGGGTCACAGATGAACATACGAAACATGGATACATAGTAACATGTCTGGACCCCATGCTGAACTGGATTCATGGTGGTCACAGATAAACATACAAAACATGGAGACAGAGTAACATGTCTCGACCCCATGTGGAACTGGGTGCATGTTGGTCAGACATGAATATTGAACAGACAAAATACAAAAGAAAGTAACTCAGCACAAACTCCCAGACAGACTAGGACCTGGTGACATTATACAAACTCCCAGACAGACTAAGACATGGATGAAATATTAGGATGATGACTTAAGTCAGGGACGAATCACAAACACCCAGGTCAGTAGAATGCACCCTACACACAGGATTCCTCGAGACAGACTGAATCAGGCACACAGCTCACAGGTCTAAATAACAGGGTGAATACAACACTTGACCACCTCATATCCAGACGCAGAGATCAGGGAAATATTAACCCTACGTGAAAACAGAGCGCATTCAAGTCACAGGACACAGTTCACATGCCAGCAAGCACCAAGCAGCCAATACGCAAGAGTACATGCAGCTAGCCGACATGGCAACAAGTGTCACGGGGCACTGCACTGCGACAATATGTCTGCAACTAACAGGCTACTGAAGCGTTGGTGAGATATTATAGAAAACAATCTAATCAGTTTTTACATGACAAATATAAAATGAAAGTAATAATCCCCCTCTGCATGTTACAGTTTGAGGTGATTCTGTTTCTCACACTGGAATATCAGTCAATGAAATGCTAAACTATGACATAAAATATATCTAAACTGCATGAAAAGTCCTGGACAGGCTGTAGTGAAGCTTCTCTTGTATGAAGAAAATGGATTTTTGGAATTTTAGGATCACTTATAAACTGGTTAAATGCAAGATTTTTATTTTTTTATCACACAGCGTTTTAACTATACACAGTTTTCTCCTTATAGTCAATGAAGGTTTGTTTTAATTAACTGTATGAGGTTCATCACAATTTAAATGTAATATATTTTCCAGCTTTCATTGTCTCTGAAACAAATAAGTTGTATTTATGAAGCTGTTTTATGAAGGTTTACTTATCTGAGAGCTAGATGTCCAACTCATTGCAGGACCGTACTGGAAGACAACAAGGTGTAAAAAAAACCTAGAAGGTGAGTTTTCTGAGATTTAAATACTGACGTCCTATCCTCAGGATAGGTCACTGTTTGAGAAGGTACCGGTGCTCCTGTGAGTGCTGCTGCCTTCTCGCAACTTACCAAGCACAGTCCCTTACATTGTATAGCGGCTGTGCTTGATATCGCGCTCAGCCCCATTCACTTGTGTTTGGCTTATCTGCGTCTAGGCGAGGAGACAGATGAAAGGGTGGTCACTTGGCCTTGGCGAGGAGTCCCGGGTGTCAGACCTCCACTGATCAGATACTAATCACCTATCCAGACTGTACCAGTTATAAGAGCATACACGGTCAGCACTTCCCCTCTATCACCAGTCATGCGGACATAGGTGGACCAATGGTGGACCAATGGTGGACCAACAACAGTGACGAGGTATAAGTATAAGAAAAAAAGATCCACGGAATCAGCGATCTTCTTTCATTTATTGCAGAACATAAAGTGCTTGGTGCATGGGGAGAAATAGCACTGGGTGAATAGCAATCGGCCAAGAGGATAGGTCATCAGTATTTAAATCTCGGGAAAACCCCTTCAATGCAGCAAATTGAATTTCTGCATTTAGTTGACTTATTATACAGCAAAGCTTTTACTCTAAGTCTTGTCTAAGGAAGAAAAACAGATCCAAACAGCATGAAACTTTTTCCGTAGCTTGCTGCTTCCTTGTATTAATATCGGTACCCCACAAATATGACATAATGAATAAAGGTAAGAGATAAATAGTGTCTTAAATTGATATAACTGTGCTATGATTAAAATGATCAGTAAAGCAAAATAAAAGAGATTAAAAGTAAGTAAGGAGACAACTGTCCTCACGGCAGTGACATGAGCTTTTACTATCTCAGATCTTAATGCTATGGTGTTATCATTTATGTGTTTAATATGTCTTTGCAGAGATAAAATGATATTCAGAGCCGAACTGAAAAACAGTAAAAAACACAAAAAAGAAAACACAACATACGGAAGAAATTCTAAGAATATATGGCCTAGATTCTGTGCAGTCTGGGTAGAGTTTAGAACTTGTTCTTGTTCCAATCTCAGGGCAGCAGGAGCACTTAGAGTAACTGAAGCAAAGATGGATGGAAGGAGGATCCATGGAAACATCTTGGAGAACCTGCGCTGAATGTAAATGTAGAGTTTGTGGCTGATGTTCACAATCTTCAGGCAAAAATGAATGGCGAGCCATGTGGAGAAGAGCAAAGTGCAGAGTATTAGAGAAAAATAGAAAAGTTTATACCAGTGCAAATATTTTCTAAATGTATGATAGTCATATACGAATTCTATGTAGCTTAAGATTGTATATTGCAGCCTGTGAACAAGGATACATAGAGTAATCCCAGAGATGAGTTGATCACTTATATCCAGCCTTTTGTTCTTCATCCAGTCCAGAATATTGACAACTAATATAAATGTGTATCCTGGGAATGTTATCAATAGAGAAATGAAATTTACAACCAATCTAGTGAACAAAATTGTTGTCATATTGGTATCAATATAAGAAATTGTAGAGAAGGCAATAAGCAGCTGGATGAGCAAACGTTTCTGTTCTGCACAAACCTGAGACAGAATATACAGTGTATTTGAGATGCAAATGATATCTCCATTGGATATATGAAAGGCAAATATTTAAGCATGGATAGTTTGATTGGAATTTGAATGCTGAGCACCATTATTGCGCCAAAGAACAGGAATATAGTGTTCATATTAGAACATCCTCAGATGTCATAGTCAGATATCATAATAAGTTTGAGGTAGTCAGAGTCAGTTATTAGAGTCAGGTGGAGTAACTTATTACATTTTTTATCTATTAAAGCAGAGCTCAAGAAAAGAAAAGTGCCCAGGCTCCAGACCATACACCGAGTGCAAAGGTCTTATGGAAAATTATTATAAAGTAAGCAATGTAAAAAAAGTACGCCATTAACATTGCAGTTATAAGTAGTGATAAGCGAACACGGATCGCCACGTTCAGGACCGTATCGGACATTTTGGTGTCTGTGTACTGAACCCGAATTCAGATTTTGAAATAAAGCTTGTCGAAAGTCTGCAGTGCAGCCAATAAACAAGCGTTTAAGCTGTGGGCATTTGGAAGCTTTCACAGTAAGTGATGGAAGAACATCGGCCGGGATCAATTGTTGACCAATTGTCAATAGCGTTTGCAGCGAGCCCCATTCACTTTAATGGCAGGCGAACCTGAAAAACATTCAGGTCATATTTGCAGCCAGTAAACACTTACTAGAAGGACACAAATAGTCCCACAACATGGACAGTGATATACCAGAGGGGGATCATTGGCAAAAATTCCCACAAAAAATATGTATTTAAATCAGGGGCCATTTTTATGTGTCTTAAAGTGAAACTCTCAAAAATGGGCCCTGCTAGAGCCTAGAAATTTTTTATTTCCTATTGGTTTGATGTATGAGGAGGTGCACTAGGCGGTCACAGGATAAATATGTAACTGTCGGCCAGTATAGGCCCCAAAAATTAGCCAATAGGCATTCACCTAAGAGCAAAGATCTTTGGATTCTGTGGCTAGAGGTGCATTAGGCGGTCAGAGGATAAATACTGTTGCAAGAAAACTATGTGAACCCTTTGGAATTATGTGGATTTCTGCACAAATTGGTCATAAAATGTGATCTGATCTTCATCTAAGTCACAACAATAGACAATCACAGTCTGCTTAACCTAATAACACACAAAGAATTAAATGTTACCATGCTTTTATTGAACACACCATGTAAACATTCACAGTGCAGGTGGAAAAAGTATGTGAACCGTTGAATTTAATAACTGGTTAAACCTCCTTTGGCAGCAATAACTTCAAACAAAACGTTTCCTGTAGTTGCAGATCAGATGTGCACAACGGTCAGGAGTAGGGTTGAGCGAACCCTAACTGTAAAGTTCGGGTTCGTACTGAACTTTAGGATTTTTGGACCCCGGACCCGATCCCGAACTTTTCCGTAAAAGTTTGGGTTCGGGTTCAGTGTTCGGCGCTTTCTTGGTGCTTTTTGAAAGGCTGCAGAGCAGCCAATCAACAAGCGGCTAACTGTCTGAACTTAGAAGCCATCACAGCCATGCCTACTAATGGCATGGCTGTGATTGGCCAGAGCAGCATGTGACCCAGCGTCATATTTTTTGCCCGGATAAGATGCGGGTGCATTGTGGGAAAATGCACGATTTTTCCGCGTGAGTGCAAAACATTGTAATGCGTTTTGCACGCGCGTGAGAAAAATCAGCATGTTTGGTACCCAAACCCGAACTTCTTCACAGAAGTTCGGGTTTGGGTTAGGTGTTCTGTAGATTGTATTATTTTCCCTTATAACATGGTTATCACCATGGTAAAAGATCATGTGATGGACCATGTGATGAGCGCAGTGACATCACCACAGGTCCTTTACCCAGGTCCTGAAGAAAGAAGACAGAAGAGAAGCCGGGCTGCGCGAACAAGTGGATTAAGGTGAGTTAAATTAGTTTTTTTTTTTGTTTTTAACCCCTCCAGCCCTATTGTACTATGCATTCTGTATTCAGAATGCTATTATTTTCCCTTATAACCATGTTATAAGGGAAAATAATAATGATCGGGTCCCCATCCTGATCGTCTCCTAGTAACCGTGCGTGAAAATCGCACCGCATCCGCACTTGCTTGCGGATGCTTGCGATTTTCACGCAGCCCCATTCACTTCTATGGGGCCTGCGTTGCGTGAAAAACACACAAAATAGAGCATGCTGCGATTTTCACGCAACGCACAAGTGATGCGTGAAAATCACTGCTCATGTGCACAGCCCCATAGAAATGAATGGGTCCGGATTCAGTGCGGGTGCAATGCGTTCAACTCACACATTGTACCCGCGCGGAAAACTCGCCCGTGTGAAAGGGGCCTTAGAGTATTTCTCAGTAAAACCTGTGTGTGTCATGAGAAATCTCTCTCCTGACGTCAGTAAAATCAAACCAAGGTGGTCGTGGATGGTCAGAAAGGTCCAAATCCTTTCAGTCTGGGGGCTCGTCCGAGATAGAGAAGGCCATCCTCGTGTCCGGTAAGAGAGACATCCCTTTTGTCCACTGCCCGGTTCGAGGGCACTGGCCACATCTCTACCCATGAGTTTTCTTTATGTATCCTGGATACATTGTTAAGCCTTAAAAATAGACTCAGGGAGTTTATAATAAGTACTTGGAGTACTTTCATGAATGAGGCCGGCACTTGGAGTGCCACGCACGGCAAAAAGTCTCAGGGAGACTGACCTACCTTGGTTTGATCCATATAGATAAGATTACTGTTACTATAAAGTGATAAGATCAATTATTGATTATCTGTCTTGTTTTGTGGAGGTCTTGTCTGGGTGGTAAGTGTACAGGCATACCTCCTTGTTACTATTGCTGTGTATTGTAATATATTATTATGGGTGGACAAGGTTCAAAAGTGTAGTTTCCTCTTCCAAATGTAGGAGAAACATGTAAAGAATATGTTGCAAGGGTTAGTCCCACAAATTACTACCTCATCAATCCGTGGGTAGATAACTTGGCAGAATGGACAGAGTTTATGGACGCATGTAGTCCATTTCCACGTGACGGTGACAATAGTCCCTATCACATGGATATGGTCAACGGACTGTGTTTGAGAGACAAAGTCGCCTGGCCACACTGACCCAGACCCACAGTGGGACACAACATATATGCAAAAAGGAGGAGAACAATGGTTAGAAATAGCATGTCATTGGTATGACAGGCCCACAAAAAAGGCCAAATCACCTAAAAATAGACCCAATGACTCAAAGAAACATGATCTTGAGGTGGACCTCATAAAGGGAAGAGAGAACAAAATCCTAGAAAGACCACCGCCATACAAAACCCAGAGTGTAACTAAAAACCACACGGTGACTGAAAAGAAATCGAGCATTCAGAAGCTCTACCCTTCTTTCTCAGAGGAGGAAATATTGGCTGCGGGTCATGTCCTGCAACCTGTGCCCACAGCACCCCACCTGCCTGTGTCCTTGGTGGAACAGATATCAGCGTCTGCCTTTCAACAACCTGATTCTTCCACTGAAGCAACAGGAGGACAAGCGTCCACACCAATAGAATCACCCAGTGTTCGGGATAAAGTTGATATGTTCAACAAATCACCCCCTAGTGTCACATCAACGCAACATCTCCCACCTACCCCCCCCCCCCCTACACAGGTTGCACAAAAAAAACACACGTGTCACTGAAAAGACACAAAGGGAGGAAGATAGGTTAACTAGTCCCATCGCCCTACACACTAGGAGTAAAGAACAGGATATGGGACATTCCCCATTATGACAATAGGAGATCAGTTAATGAAGAAACCCATAGAAATAGAGGACATCAATAGGATTATCAAACATTGTCCTCAAACCCACTACAGCACCATTAGGTACTATCCCCTATCTGAAAAGGGCATGTAAGGGGAGAAATTACACACAGGAGGATATTAAGCTTATAGTGGATGGTATAATAGGGATGCACTCAGGGTGGGATTGGGTTAAAATACCCAGCATTAGCCTCATTCAGACAGCCCCCGATGCTACTACATACAGCCTGAACACAGAACAGGGCAGGAACAAGATGTGGGAGGAACTCACGGAACACATGAAAGGTTTTCAAACAGAGGTCCTCCCTCCCCATAGCTGTAGCATGCAAACAAAAGAACAATAAGTCAGTTACTGATTTCTGAAAGCGTTTCATAGATTGCTGGAGACACGAAGCAGGTCTCACTGTGACTAACCAGGATAGTTTGGTTATCTCAACCTTTGTAAAAAACCTATTGCCTAGTTTGATGCTTACTGTGAAACAGAATGTATCCTCCTGGACTTCTGATGACGTTGCGGATTTTGAAAAGCATTTATCTGAGAAAGAGGCAGCAGGTTGTTTCGAGGTAAGGAAATCTATAACTACTCATGGGTATGCCGGCAACAGAAACCAGAGGGAACGGGGGAACAGCAACAGAGGCTATCAAGGTCAATGTAACAGAGGTCCACCCCAGTCTCAGCAGAAACCTTACAGCCCAAATCAAACCCCTGAGCAGCAGCAGCCACCATTTGCCACTGTATGTTTAATTGTGGTAAAGAGGGACACTGGGCGAGGCAATGCCCTTTGCCCAGATAACAGCGCTACTCAAACCCTGGCACTCAGCCCAAGGTAAGGGATAGCCAGAACCCAAGGTTTCCTATTGACTGGAACCAAAAGGGTCAACACTGATGCTGCCCAGAGGACGGTACCCCCCACTTTCACACAGGTCACAAAACATTGGAAAGACTCACCTGTCATTCTCTTAACAGTAGCGGGGAGAAAGGTAGGTTTCCTGGTAGATAGCGGAGCCACATCCAGTGTCCTGTGTAGGGATTTTTACAAAGGTCCTTTAAGAAAGTCCGATCCTTCCATGGGAATCAATGGGGTTCTTACAAAAACATACAAAACTGACCCACTGATACTTGAAACCATAGATGGAGATTACATCACTGACCACACTTTCAGCATCATCCCTGAGTGTCCAGAGGACTGTATGTGCGATCAGATCTCATACCCATTGCCAAACCCTCATCATCATCATTTTTTCCTACACTCACCACATTTGAGTCACAAGAATTGGAGGACATTAACCCGAACCTGTGGTCATCCGGAGACTATGACACAGGATTCATTGACTGTACTCCATATAGGGCCAGAGCAGATGCAACCACGGTGTACCAAAAACAATACCCACTATCAAAAGAGAAAATCGAAGGGTTAAGACCCATGATACAGGAATTCCTACGGACCGGAGTCCTAGATGACACTGTCTCACCATACAGTACACCCATCAATCCGGTGACGAAGGCCGATAGTACAGTAAGATTTGTACAAGACTTAAGGGCAATTAATAGTCTCATCATCCCTATTGCGCCCATTGTACCTGATGTGACACAACTGCTTTCATCCATCCCTGCAGATGCTGTCTGTTTCAGCGTGATAGACCTGAAAAATGCTTTCTTCTCTATTCCGGTTGACAAGACCAGACTCCTTTTTGCTTTTTCCTTTGAGGGTCGTCAACTCACCTGGTGCAGGATGCCCCAGGGATATGATGATTCACCTGTAGTGTACAGCATTGTCCTCCAAGCCAGTTTAAAACCATGGCACCCGTCCCCAGGGTTCTGTACTCTTGCAATACGTGGATGATTTGTTATTGTGCAGTGTGTCAGAGGAGGCCAATGTAACAGATGGTTTATCTTTGTTGAAATGGTTGTCTGAATGTGGACACAAGGTGTCACGCAAGAAAAGGCAATGGTGTAAAAAGCAAGTTGAATACTTGGGCTTTGTTCTCACAAAGGGAGAAAGGAGAATCAGCACAGAAAGAGTACAGTCTGTTGCGGGCCTGGTCACCCCGCACACCAAAAAAGATGATAATTCTTCTTACCGGTAATTGGATTTTCCGTATAGCCTCCACAACGGCACTTCAGCAGGAGGGTACCCCGCCCCCAGGGACAGGAAACAACGTAGAAAGCAGATGTTTAAATGCCTCCTCCCCATTTCCTTCTCCAGTAAGTACCAAAGGAACCAGGATGATGCTGAAGAAGTAACCTTTTATTTGTAGGGAGATATGAATCAAGTTATAATAGACAAAAGAATACAAGCAAACAATGGGTGGGAAAAACCCAGTGCCGTTGTGGAGGCTATACGGAAAATCCAATTACCGGTAAGAGTAATTATCATTAAAGTTGAGCAAACCCAAACTTTAGGTTTTTCGGCACCCGGACCCGGACCCGAACCCGAACATTTACGTAAAAGTTCGGGTTCGATGTTCAGCGATTTTTATGGCGCTTTTTGAAAGGCTGCAAAGCAGCCAATCAACAAGCGTCATACTACTTGCCCCAAAAGGCCATCACAGCCATGCCTACTATTGGCATGGCTGTGATTGGCCAACTGCAGCATGTAACCCAGCCTCTGTTTAAGCTGGAGTCACGTAGCGCCGCCCGTCACTCTGCTCGGATTAGTGTAGGGAATGGCTGCAGCTGCTGTGAGGGAGAGATCAGGGAGAAATCTAATCAAGAACTGGTTTATGTACTCAGCGATCTACAGAAAAAGTGTTTTGTGGGTGCAGTGCACAATTTACACATGCATAAGTCACTGTCACATTTAGGACAGAAATACAGCTTTTTGGTTACTGGGGTGAAAAAAAACCTCTAATATACTACACATCTGGGATTACACATGCATAAGTCACTGTCACATTTAGGCTATAAATACGGCTTTGGCAAACTGGGGTGAAAATAGCCTCTAATATACGGCACATCTGTGAATACACGTGCATAAGTCACTGTCACATTTAGGACAGAAATACAGCTTTTTGGTTACTGGGGTGAAAAAACCCTCAAATATACTGCACATCTGTGATTATACGTGCATAAGTCACTGTGACATTTTGGACAGAAATACAGCTTTTTGGTTACTGGGGTGAAAAAAGCCTCTAATATACTGCACATCTGTGATTGCACGTGCATAAGTCACTCTCACATTTAGGACAGAAATACAGCTTTTTGGTTACTGGGGTGAAATAACCCTCTAATATACTGCACATCTGTGATTACACGTGCATAAGTCACTGTCACATTTAGGACAGAAATACGGCTTTGGCATACTGGGGTGAAAAAAGCCTCTAATATACTGCACATCTGTGATTACACGTGCATAAGTCACTGTCACATTTAGGACAGAAATACAGCTTTTTGGTTACTGGGGTGAAAAAACCCTCTAATATACTGCACATCTGTGATTACACATGCATAAGTCACTGTCACATTTAGGACAGAAATACCGCATTGGCATACTGGGGTGAAAAAAGCCTCTAATATACTGCATATCTGTGATTACACGTGCATAAGTCACTGTCACATTTAGGACAGAAATACAGCTTTTTGGTTACTGGGGTGAAAAAACCCTCTAATATACTGCACATCTGTGATTACACATGCATAAGTCACTGTCACATTTAGGACAGAAATACGGCATTGGCATACTGGGGTGAAAAAACCCTCTGATATACTGCACATATGTGATTACACGTGCATAAGTCACTGTCACATTTAGGACAGAAATACAGCTTTTTGGTTAATGGTGAAAAAACCCTCTAATATACTGCACATCTGTGGTTACACGTGCATAAGTCACTGTCACATTTAGGACAGAAATACGGCTTTGGCATACAGGGGTGAAAAAAGCCTCTAATATACTGCACATCTGTGAATACACGTGCATAAGTCACTGTCACATTTAGGACAGAAATACAGCTTTTTGGTTACTGGGGTGAAAAATGCCTCTAATATACTGCACATCTGTGATTACACATGCATAAGTCACTGTCACATTTAGGACAGAAATACAGCTTTTTGGTTAGGGTGAAAAAAGCCTCTAATATACTGCACATCTGTGATTACACGTGCATAAGTCACTGTCACATTTAGAAAAGAAATACAGCTTTGGCATACTGGGGTGAAAAAAGCCTCTAATATACTGCACATCTGTGATTACACATGCATAAGTCACTGTCACATTTAGGACAGAAATACAGCTTTGGCATACTGGGGTGAAAAAAGCCTCTAATATACTGCACATCTGTGAATACACGTGCATAAGTCACTGTCACATTTAGGACAGAAATACAGCTTTTTGGTTACTGGGGTGAAAAATGCCTCTAATATACTGCACATCTGTGATTACACGTGCATAAGTCACTGTCACATTTCGGACAAAAATACAGCTTTTTGGTTACTGGGGTGAAAAAACCCTCTGATATACTGCACATATGTGATTACACGTGCATAAGTCACTGTCACATTTAGGACAGAAATACAGATTTTTGGTTACTGGGGTGAAAAAACCATCTAATATACTGCACATCTGTGATTACACGTGCATAAGTTACTGTCACATTTAGGCCATAAATATGGCTTTGGCATACTGGGGTGAAAAAAGCCTCTGATATACTGCACATCTGGGATTACACATGCATAAGTCACTGTCACATTTAGGTCATAAATACGGCTTTGGCATACTGGGGTGAAAAAACCCTCTGATATACTGCACATCTGGGATAAGACATGCATAAGTGAGTGTCACATTTAGGCCACAAATACCGCTGTCATATAGAGTTAAAAAAAATAATAATAGAGTGCAATACCCTACATCAGGGTTTATATTGGCAGTTAATTATTTTTAACATGCTTAACCACTTTTTACTTTGCTTTGTGAACGCTAACTATGAGGCAAACATCTAATAAGGGACGCGGTCATGGTCGTGGTGGTGGTGTTGGTGGAGCCTCTGGTGCAGGGAGAGGACGTGGCCGTTCTGCCACAGCTACACGTCCTACTGAACCTACTACCTCAGGTCCCAGTAGCCTCCAGAATCTACAGCGATATTTGTTCGGGCCTAATGCCGTTCTAAGGATGGTAAGGCCTGAGCAAGTACAGGCGCTAGTCAATTGGGTGTACGACAGTGGATCCAGCACGTTCACATTATCTCCCACTCAGTCTTCTGCAGAAAGTGCACAGGTGGCGCCTGTAACCCATGCCCATCAGTCTGTCACATCACCCCCGTGCATATCTGGGAACCTGTCTGAGCCTCAAGTCATGCAGCAGTCTCTTATCCTGTTTGAAGAGTCTGCTGGCAGGGTTTCCCAAGGGCATCCACCTAGCCCTTCCCCAGGCGCTGACACACAAACACTTATGTTTCCTGATGAGGACATGGGAATACCACCTCAGCACGTCTGTGATGATGACGAAACACAGGGGCCAACTGCTGTGTCGTTCTGCAGTGTGCAGACCGAAAAGGAGGTCAGGGAGGAAGACTGGGTGGAAGACGATGCAGGGGATGATGAGGTCCTAGACCCCACATGGAATGAAGGTCGTGCCACTGACTTTCAGAGTTCGGAGGAAGAGGCAGTGGTGAGACCGAGCCGACAGCGTAGCAAAAGCGGGAGCGGGGTGCAAAAGCAGAGCAGCCAACGCCAAAACAGTTCGCCTGCTACTGGCCACCGTCAACAGGGACCGAGCACCCCAAAGGCAGCTTCAAGGAGTTCCCTGGCATGGCACTTCTTCACACAATGTGCTGACGACAAGACCCGAATGGTTTGCACGCTGTGCCATCAGAGCCTGAAGCGAGGCATTAATGTTCTGAACCTTAGCACAACCTGCATGACCAGGCATCTACATGCGAGACACGGGCTGCAGTGGCGTAAGCACCTTCAAAACCAAGAAAGGGCTCAGGCCCCTCCTGCTCCCTCTTCTGCTGCTGCCTCGGCCTCTTCCTCTGCCTCTGGAGGAACGTTGGCACCTGCCGCCCAGCAAACAGAGGATGTGCCACCAACAACACCACCTCCGTCACCAAGCATCTTCACCATGTCACACAGAAGCGTTCCGCTCTCCATCTCACAAACCTTTGAGAGAAAGTGTAAATTCCCACCTAGCCACCCTCGTTCCCTTGCCCTGAATGCCAGCATTTCTAAACTGCTGGCCTTTGAAATGCTGTCATTCAGGCTGGTAGAGATGGACAGCTTCAAACAGCTCATGTCCATTGCTGTCCCACAGTACGTCGTTCCCAGCCGCCACTACTTCTCCAGGAGAGTCGTGCCCTCCCTGCACAACCAAGCATCAGATAAAATCAAGTGTGCACTGCGCAACGCCATCTGTGGCAAGGTCCACCTAACCACAGATATGTGGACCAGTAAGCACGGCCAGGGACGCTATATCTCCCTAACTGCACACTGGGTAAATGTAGTGGCGGCTGGGCCCCAGGCGGAGAGCTGTTTGGTGCACGTCCTTCCGCCGCCAAGGATCGCAGGGCATCATTCTTTGCCTCCTGTTGCCTCCTCTTCCTACTCGGCTTCCTCCTCCTCTTCTACCACCTCCTCATCCAGTCAGCGACAGACCTTCACCACCATCTTCAGCACAGCCAGGGGTAAACGTCAGCAGGCCATTCTGAAACTGATGTGTTTGGGGGAAAGGCACCACCCCGCGCAGGAGTTGTGGCGGGGTATAGAACAACAGACCGACGAGTGGTTGCTGCCAGTGGGCCTCAAGCCCGGCCTGGTGGTGTACGATAATGGGCGAAATCTCATTGCAGCTCTGGGACTAGCCAGTTTGACGCAAATCCCTTGCCTGGCGCATGTGCTGAATTTGGTGGTGCAGAAATTCATTCACAACTACCCCGACATGTCTGAGCTGCTGCATAAAGTGTAGGCCGTCTGTGCGCGCTTCCGGCGTTATCATCCTGCCGCCGCTCGGCTGTCTGCTCTACAGTGTAACTTCGGCCTTCCCACTCACCGCCTCATATGCGACGTGCCCACCAGGTGGAACTCCACCTTGCATATGCTGGAGAGACTGTGAGAGCAGCAGCAGTCCATAGTGGAGTTTCAGCTGCAGTGGTGAGTCGCACTGCGGAACAGCACCACTTCGCCACCAATGACTGGGCCTCCATGCGAGACCTGTGTGCCCTGTTGCGCTGTTTCGAGTACTCCACCAACATGGCCAGTGGCGATGACGCCGTTATCAGCATTATAATACCACTTCTATGTCTCCTTGAGAAAACACTTAGGGCGATGATGGAAGAGGATGTGGCCCAGGACGAGAAGGAGGAAGAGAGGTCATCTCTAACACTTTCAGGCCAGTCTTTTAGAAGTGGCTGAGAAAGAGGATTTTTGCAACAGCAGAGGCCAGGTACAAACTTGGCCAGCCAGGGCCCACTACTGGAGGACGAGGAGGAGGAGGATGGGGAGGAGGAGGAGGATGGGGATGAAGCATGTTCAGAGCAGGTTGGTATCCAATGCAGCTCGGGCCCATCACTGGTGCGTGGCTGGGGGGATACGGAGGACACAGACGATACGCCTCCCACAGAGGACAGCTTGTCCTTACAACTGGGCAGCCTGGCACACATGAGCGACTACATGCTGCAGTGCCTGCGCAACGACTGCAGAGTTGCCCACATTTTAACGTGTGCTGACTACTGGGTGGCCACCCAGCTAAATCCCCGTTACAAAGACAATGTGCCGTCCTTAATTCCCTCACTGGAGCGTGATCGTAAGATGCGCGACTACAGGCGCACGCTGGTAGACACGCTCCTGAGAGCATTCTCGACTGACGCCGGGGGACAAGTGGAATCACAAGGTGAAGGCAGGGGAGGAGGAAGAGGTCGCCAATGCAGCTGTGTCAGCGCCAGCACCTCAGAAGGCAGGGTTAGCATGGCCGACATGTGGAAAAGCTTTGTCACCTCGCCGCAACAACCGGCCCCAACTGCTGATATGGAGCGTGTTAGCAGGAGGCAGCATTTGAACAACATGGTGGAACAGTACCTGTGCACACGACTACACGTATTGACTGATGGTTCTGCCCCATTCAACTTCTGGGTCTCCAAATTGTCCACATGGCCAGAGCTTGCCCTGTATGCCTTGGAGGTGCTCTCTGAATGTGTATTTAGCACGGCATGAGGCGTCATTACAGACAGACGCAGCCGCCTGTCCACAGCAAGCGTGGACAAGCTCACGTTCATTAAAATGAACCAGGCTTGGATCCCACAAGACTTGTCTGTACCTTGTGCAGAATAGAAATTTATACCACCATCAAACATACATTCTTGTACTCAAGTCAAGTGCAATGATTCTTTGTTTTCTTTTTTTTTTATTTGTCCCAATATTTTGGGGGCTACCTACCCCAATAAAAAATATAAATAAACATTGTTGGCTTCCTGTTCCTCCTCCATTGCTGCCTCCACCTACAACACCACATTCACCGCCTCCTCAACCTCCGACTCCATATCCACCTCCTTCTCTGAGTTGCAGGTTAATAATTTCTAATTTTTAGTTATTTTATTTCATTTTAAGTTATTTCCCTATCCACATTTGTTTGCAGAGCAGTTGCCATGCTCTTAAGCACATTTTACTGCCTTTTACATCCCTCTAGCCTTTTCAAGGACTATTTTAGAGCAATTTTAATTAAAAAAAAGTGCCAATTTTAGTGCCCTAAATTGAAAAAAATCTTATTTTCAATTGTCGGGTGACATTTTACCATTTTTGGCGTATACAAACCCCTGCTGTGCCTGGGTGACAGGGGCCTAAATCTCTCAAAATCCTCTGTTGTATTGCTGGGTGACATGAACCCCCTTTTGCCATGAGTACAAGCAGCTCACAAACTCAAAGCTGCCATACTCCTCCTGGTCCAGCATCTTCAGCCACATCAACCACTGCTGTCCTCCTTGCCCCCTCTCAACCATCCGCCACTCCGTCTCTCACCTTGAGCAGTTCCTGCTCATCTGCCCACAGTCAGGTGTCTGTCAAGGACATGTTTGAGCGTAAGAAGCCAATGTCACAAAGTCACCCCCTTGCCCGGCGTCTGACAGCTGGCTTGTCTGAACTCTTAGCCCGCCAGCTTTTACCATACAAGCTGGTGGAGTCTGAGGCGTTCCAGGGGGACGTAACCGGGATTAAACTGATAAGAATAGAACAACATAACACACCACAACTATCTGGCGGCACATTAGATTGCACGCGCAGTGCCCCAAATTTGAAGTAGGAGGACCAACCAAGCATGTTTTTCCATCTCCCCATTCCTAAAATCTATGCCATATACACGTCCCCTGATAGGGGACGTAAAGGGATTAAACTGATAGGAATAGTACTACTTAACACACCTTATAATAACGCAGAGAGAGGCAACGCAGAGAGAGGAGTCTGAAGAAGAGGAGTCAGAGGAAGAAGGTGGCTTTGAGGAGGTGGAAGACCAACCACAGCAGGCGTCCCAGGGGGCCCTTGGTGTTGTACGTGGCCGTGTGGAGGAAGAGACCTTCAATGACATCAGTGAGGACAAGGAACAGGACATGGCTAGCTTGGTATCCAACCTTGTGCAAATGGGGAGTTTGCGGTTGTGCAAATGGACTGTTTGCGGTTGTTTGCGGTGCGTTAAACAGGGAGTATGGTCTGTCACTGTGAAGCGGGCGTAAGCGTTACACTACCTGATCGATACAACATCATACCTGATGTTTTAAAGCACGTTATTCCAAACAATTTAGGAATGTTAGGTGATTTATGCCCTTTATGGATTAAAACCCGACTCTGCGTCAACTACGTAATTTTCCATGGGAGTTTTGCCATGGATCCCCCTCCGGCATGCCACAGTCCAGGTGTTAGTCCCCTTGAAACAACTTTTCCATCACTATTGTGGCCTGACAGAGTCCCTGTGGGTTTTAAAATTCGCCTGCCCATTGAAGTCAATGGCGGTTCTCCCGTTCGCGATCATTTGCGAAAATTTTTATGTTCGCGACATCTCTATTGCTGGGTGACATAAACCCCTTTTGCCGTGAATGAACCCCTGCTCTGCATTGCTGACAGGGGTCTAAATCTCTCAAAATCCTCTGTTCTATTGCTGGGTGCCATAAACCCCCTTTTGCCATGAATGAACCCCTGCTCTGCATTGCTGACAGGGGCCTAAATCTCTCAAAATCCTCTGTTCTATTGCTGGGTGACATGATCCCCCTTTTGCCGTGAATGAACCCCTGCTGTGCCTCGGTGACAGGGGCCTAAATCTCTCAAAATCCTCTGTTGTATTGCTGGGTGACATGATCCCCTTTTGCCGTGAATGAACCCCTGCTCTGCATTGCTGACAGGGGCCTAAATCTCTCAAAATCCTCTGTTCTATTGCTGGGTGACATGAACCCCCTTTTGCCGTGAATGAACCCCTGCTCTTCATTGCTGACAGGGGCCTAAATCTCTCAAAATCCTCTGTTCTATTGCTGGGTGACATGATCCCCCTTTTGCCGCGAATGAACCCCTGCTGTGCCTCGGTGACAGGGGCCTAAATCTCTCAAAATCCTCTGTTGTATTGCTGGGTGACATGATCCCCTTTTGCCGTGAATGAACCCCTGCTCTGCATTGCTGACAGGGGCCTAAATCTCTCAAAATCCTCTGTTCTATTGCTGGGTGACATGAACCCCCTTTTGCCGTGAATGAACCCCTGCTCTGCATTGCTGACAGGGGCCTAAATCTCTCAAAATCCTCTGTTCTATTGCTGGGTGGCGTAAAACCCCCTTTTGCCGTAAATGAACCCCTGCTCTGCATTGCTGACAGGGAACTAAATTTAGTGAAAACATCTGTTACTGATCGCAAGATGCGCGACTACAAGCGCACGCTGATGATAGCATTCCCACCTGACAGCGGGGGCACAGTGGAAGCACAAGGCGAAGGCAGAGGAGGAGGAAGAGGTCGCCAACATAGCTGGGGCACCACCAACACCTCAGAAGGCAGGGTTAGCATGGCCCAAATGTGGAAAAGCTTTGTCAGCCTTGGAGGTGCTGACCTGCCCTGCAGCCAGTGTATAGTGTGAACGTGTGTTTAGTATGGCAGAGAGCATTATCACAGGCCGCAGCCAATGTGGACAAGCTTATGTTTATTAAAATGAACCAGGCATGGATCCCACAGGACTTGTCCGTACCCAATTTAAAAATAAAAAATAACGCAAATCAGTGTTGGCTACCTATTCCTCCTTCACCGCCGCTTCCACCTACACCGCCACGTCAACCTACACCGCCACATCCACCCATCCACCGCCTCCTGAACCTCCTACTCCTAGATCCAGATTTTTATTTTAAATTTTTCTGTATTTTATGTTATTTTAAGTCATTTCTCTATCCACATTTGTTTGCAGAACAGTTGTCATGCTCTTAAGCACATTTTGATGCCTTTTGCAGCCCTCTAGCCCTTTCCAGGACTATTTTAGAGCCATTTTTGTGCCCAAAAGTTCGGGTCCCCTTTGACTTGGGGTTCGGGGTCAAGTTCGGGTCAAGTTTGGGTCCTGAACCCGAACTTTTTTTTCAAGTTTGGCCGAACCTGCCGAACCCGAACATCCAGGTGTCCGCTCAACTCTACTCTTGAGTCCTACTCATCTATTCTGAAAAAGACAAGAGTGAAAAGCCTGGGGAATGGATGTATAGATATCATAGTTATCATTTCTATTGGTTTCATGTTGAGGATACCCTCTGAGTGTCCATAGATTTGTATGTTTCTTGTTGCAGGTCTAATAAAATGGCAGAACTATCAAAGGATATAATTCTTCTCCATTCTGCTAGACAAAGCTCCCCTAAACATTTTCCTTTATGTTTTATAATCTGGCTTGCATCAATGGATACTTGTTTTGAATCTCATCAAATTTTTAAGATTAGTTAATGGATAGTAACCCTAAATTTGTCATTAGTGTTGAGTGAATCGCAGCATTTGAAGTGGAATTCCATCAGAAGTTTAGGAAAAATGTAATTTACCGTGAACCCAAATTTCCTCACTATTCATGGATGTGAATCAATGTTTCCTAAAATGGTGGCTGAAAATAAAAACTATACTCAACTCATCCCCTAGATCGAGTAGAAGATGTCTGCTCCCATCTTTATTGAAGAAAACCTACCAAAGAACCTGAGGCGAGCGTGAAGAAGTCACCACCACCTGATCATGCTGGCCACGTGTTCTTGCTGCTTTGTAGACTCTATTGATAAGAGTAATTTCTGTACTGACTGGTGGTACTCTGTTGGTTTTATATACCTTGATGTCAAAGCATCCTGATTGTTCTCCGTTATTAAGTTTATTGTAAAATACTACAAATTGCAATTTTAAGAAACAAACACAAATTTGTATTTTTACATTTCAGTAGTTTTTTTTATTTTTTTAGATATGAAAAATAATAAGAAACAATGAAAGCAATGCAAAGAATAATATAAAATAAAGTATACAATAGCATTCTGCACTCTATATAAAGTAGAAGAGAGCAATTAAAAAAAAATGGTTTAATACGTTAGTCTAAAATTCATAAATGTAATAATAACCTAAAGATAAATGCCTTCCTAAGAATATATGATATAAGACAACTAATACATATTAGCAGATACCACTCCAATAAATGAAATTGTAATTGGTGTAATTTGTAGAAGATTGACTTCCAACATGTGAAAATTGCATTATTTATGTAGGCAGTTTTTGAAATCCCCCATATTGAATTCACCTAATTTTTTTTTCAATGGGAAGGTGATGTGATATATTATGCATGGTTAGAATTTACTTAGAAACACACTAGACGTGTCAGTTTTGAATTATCTTTTCCTATTTAGGAGTCAGGCAAGGTCAAATTTTCCAAAAGTGTTTTACATGACATGTTTGAAGTGTCCAACGTTCTGCTGGATGGACATGGTAAATGTTAAATCCAATTTTCATGAACATGCTGAAGAACTGCAGTGATACTTCTTCACGCACTGTAATATTCACAATTTCAGGCGAGCCATATTGCATATTTGCTTATTTGAAATGGCAAATCCGACAATGCTGTGAAGAAATATTACCTGTAGTTCTTCAGCATGTTCACAAAGACTGGATAAACGTCTACCATGTGCATCTGGTAACAAGGTAGACATTTTGAACATGTCATGTAAAGCATTTTAGAAATCTTTGACCTCGCCTAAAGGTAGGGCTGGTTTTGGGTGGGGGGCAAACAGGGCAATTGCCCAGGGCACCGACCCCTAAATGGGGCCCCCTGTTGAGCTGCCCAGACAGATGTCAGTTGTGGAAGAAAGAGGGGGGCCGCTCCTGAGAAGAGCACAGACAGCAGAGCAAGGAGTGCTGGTCCCTGGTCTCCCGCCCACTGTAGCCCGCAGGGTCCTTATCCTGTAGTGAAGAGCTGGGTGCTGCATCCATAGCACCTGCTCCACTGCAGTCAGGCAGACTTAGCCCCATCCCCTTCCTCTCTCTCTCACCGGAGGCCCTGCACTGTGATGGCCTCCTCTAGCCTGCTCCCGAGGTTCACTGGGTCTCTGGTGAGTTCAGAATGTCACCCTCTAATGACCTGACATATTTGCTGCCGGCCCCGACCTGTGCTGCAATAAATGACAAGGGCTGTTTGTTGTCAGACATAACCTGATAGAGCCTGCAGAGAATATACAGAACCTGTCCTCTGCACCCCCCCCCCCCCCCCCTATTTGCTGCCTGGAACACAGTTGTGTAAATGTAATGTAATATTTATAATGTATCTAATGTTTGTCTATCTCACACATATATTTCTTCATCCTCTATCTACCCATATATCTTTATCATCTGTATCTATCTATCTATCTATCTATCTATCTATCTATCTAATATTTATCTATCTGTCTATCTATGTATAAAATAAAATTCCACGGCACTACCAAAAGTTGTTCAATGCAACGTTTCAGTCCTCTTACCAGGACTTTTCTCAGTGGTATAAAAATACTGCTTGAGAAAAGTCCCAGTGAGAGGACTAAAACGTTGCATTGGTGATTAAAGAACACTACTTTTGAACAACTTTTGGGAGCACTGTGGGATTTTCTTTTCTATTCAGGGCGGGTTCACATCAGCGTTATGAATTCCGTTATTGCTTTCCATTATAACATTGTTATAACAGAAAATAACGGAATTTGTAAGACGGAATTCAAAACAAAAACTTTTAATAGGCATTCCATTTTGATCCATCATAATAGAAGTCTATGGACAGCATAACAGATCCGTCTGGAAAAGAAAGTCCTGTTGAACTCTTCCTTCACATCGCGTGACCAAGAACAGGTCATAATTGTGGCACGTGACTGGCTGCAGGCAGCGTCAAAATGGATGATGATATCCAGGGTCCCAAGCAGAGCAGCAGGTGCCAACCTCATTAAGCAGATAAGCATGCTTCCTTTGGCAGGTCTGCCCAACCGTCCTCCAAAATTTAGCAACCACTTTAAGTTCTGTGTTCAGGCTATTGTTTGATATACACTCACCTAAAGAATTATTAGAAACACCTGTTCAACTTCTCATTAATGCAATTATCTAGTCAACCAATCACATGGCAGTTGCTTCAATGCATTTAGGGGGGTGGTCCTGGTCAAGACAATCTCCTGAACGCCAAACTGAATGTCAGAATGGGAAAGAAAGGTGATTTAAGCAATTTTGAGCGTGGCATGGTTGTTGGTGCCAGACGGGCCGGTCTGAGTATTTCACAATCTGCTCAGTTACTGGGATTTTCACGCACAACCATTTCTAGGGTTTACAAAGAATGATGTGAAAAGGGAAAAACATCCAGTATGCGGCAGTCCTGTGGGCAAAAATGCCTTGTGGATGCTAGAGGTCAGAGGAGAATGGGCCGACTGATTCAAGCTGATAGAAGAGCAACGATGACTGAAATAACCACTCGTTACAACCGAGGTATGCAGCAAAGCATTTGTGAAGCCACAACACGCTCAACCTTGAGGCGGATGGGCTACAACAGCAGAAGACCCCACCGGGTACCACTCATCTCCACTACAAATAGGAAAAAGAGGCTACAATTTGCACGAGCTCACCAAAATTGGACTGTTGAAGACTGGAAAAATGTTGCCTGGCCTGATGAGTCTCGATTTCTGTTGAGACATTCAAATGATAGAGTCCGAATTTGGCATAAACATAATGAGAACATGTATCCATCCTCTGACGGCTACTTCCAGCAGGATAATGCACCATGTCACAAAGCTCGAATCATTTCAAATTGGTTTCTTGAACATGACAATGAGTTCACGGTATTAAAATGGCCCCCACAGTCACCAGATCTCAACCCAATAGAGCATCTTTGGGATGTGGTGGAACGCCCTGGATGTGCATCCCTCAAATCTCCATCAACTGCAAGATGCTATCCTATCAATATGGGCCAACATTTCTAAAGAATGCTATCAGCACCTTGTTAAATCAATGCCACGTAGAATTAAGGCAGTTCTGAAAGCAAAAGGGGGTCCAGCACCGTATTAGTATGGTGTTCCTAATAATTCTTTAGGTGAGTGTAGTTTCAATTTCATTTGTTCAAAACAATAAAAACTATGGGGGTGATTTATTCCTTATATTAGGCGTATTTCAGGTGAATATTTGTAAAGGTTGTGCCACAATCTGCAACTTTTCCCTTTTTGGAAGCTGGCTTACTTTTAGAAGTCGTGTTGGATGCGCTGAAGTTATGTGGAGACCAGCGACTCTACATAACTTCTGCGATCCACTGCCAGAGCAGGGGCTTTAATAAGACCGGCATCTAAAACACCGGTCTTAATAAATGACCCCCTATGTTTTACATTACTATATTTGTTTTAATTTACGGAAGTGAATAAATGTGTCTGTTGATACAATACTTAAGATAATGGGGCCCCACTTTTAATTTTGCCCAGGGCCACATTTTGTCTAAAACCGTCCCTGCTTAAAGGGGTTGTCTCATCTCAGATCATGGGCGGACTGGTCATAGACCCTACAGGGAAATTTCCTGGTGGGCCAATGCCCAAAGGGCCACCCAAGCCCTCCTCTTTGCCTCCAGCCAGATATATAAAGATCTGATGATCTCAGCATTAATTAATGTTGGACCATCAGGCACTCAAACATCTATCCAGTGGGCGCAGGTGCCTTCCTGAATTCAATTGTATTGCCATCCTCAGGTGAACGCAGTAACCGGGTCATTGCAGCAGATTTCAATGCAAGACACCCTACGAGACCACCCATCTCCCATGCTACAGTTAGCAAACTGCTTGCTAAGTTTCGTGAAACTGGTTCAGTGTTGGATTTGCCAAAATGTGGACGCATGAAATCTGTCTCTAATGAAGAAACATCAGTGGCTGTCCTAGCTTCATTCAGCAAGAGCCCACAGCGTAGCACTCGCCGCATGTCACTGGAGAGTGGCATTAGTCGAACATCCCTTCGGCGGTAATTAGCTACTCACAAATGGCACCCTTACAAACTCCAGCTACTGCAGCATCTCAACGAGGATGACCCAGATCGGCGCACTGAATTTGCAGAATGGGCAAAACAAAAATTGGAACAGGACCCTTAGTTTACGCAGAAGATTTTGTTCAGTGATGAGGCAAACTTTTATGTGAATGGTGAAGATAACAAACAAAACCACCGCTATTGGTCTGACACTAACCCATATTGGATAGATCCCTCCAAGACTGTTGGAACAAAAAAATTGATGGTATGGTGTGGTATATGGGGTACAAAGATAGTGGGGCCATTCTTCATCAATGGAAACCTCAAGGCCACTGGATATTCAAAATTGCTACATGATGATGTGTTTCCCTCTTTATGCACTGAAGCTGGCATGTTCCCTGAGTTTTTCCAGCAAGATGGTGCACCACCACATTATGGGTGCCAGGTCCGAGCATTCCTAGATGAACAGTTTCCTGGAAAGTGGATTGGTCGTCGTGGGCCAGTTGAATGGCCCCCAAGGTCTCCCGATCTGACCCCCTTAGACTTTTATCTTTGGGGTCATCTGAAGGCAATTGTCTATGCTGTGAAGATACGAGATGTGCAGCACCTAAAACTACGGATACTGGAAGCCTGTGCTAGCATTTCTCCTGCGGTGTTGCTATCAGTGTGTGAAGAGTGGGAGAAGAGGGTTGCATTGACAATCCAACACAATGGGCAGCACATTGAACACATTTTATAAGTGGTCAGAAGCTTGTAAATAACTCATGAAAGAATAAAGTTTTTCTTGTGAAATTCCCAATAAGTTTGATGTGTCACATGACCCTCTTCCTACTGAAAAAACAAAAGTTGGATTCAAAATGGCCAACTTCAAAATGGCCGCCATGGTCACCACCCATCTTGAAAAGTTTCCCCCCTCACATATACTAATGTGCCACAAACAGGAAGTTAATATCACCAACTATTCCCATTTTATTAAGGTGTATCCATATAAATAGCCCACCCTGTATATTAGAATATATAGAAGGCAAAAAGTTGTGTGGTGACTACTCGTCTTAAAGAAATGCTTCTGTCTTATAAACATGGAGAAAGAACATACAGCTGAGATGGAAAGATGCAAAATATATGACTATTGGATATATGAAACGCAAATATTTTTCCATGTTTGGATAGTTTCATTGGAATTTGAATGCTCAATTGAGGCAGTGTGCCAGGCCGAGAATATAATGTCCATGAACTGATGGGGTCTGTCCATAAACAACATGTATTATTTATCCACAGGATATGTGATAAACCTATGATCACTGGTGGTCCGAGCACTGGGAGCCCCATCGATCTAGAAAACAGGGAGTGGAGTGGTACATCACAGCTTTATTCACACAGGGGCCTTAGGGCCCCTCATTCTCATAATTGGTTGGGTCTCAACTGTTGGACCCCCAGTGACCATACATTTATCACCTACCTTAGGTGATATATTAGTGATAAATGTTAATGGGATAGTGGCCACAGTATATGGTGATATGGTGCCATGTAAACACTATGGGGGTCATTTAAAAAAAAAAGAGATACAACTAAATTAGGCGTCTCTTCATAACTTCGGCGGATCCACCGCCAGCTTAGGGGTTTTATTAAGACCGGTGTCTAAAATGCCTCCTCTAATAAATGTGCCCCTGTATTCTTAAAGGGGTTGTTCTCACTTCAGTAAGTGGCATTTATTATGTAGAGAAAGTTAATACAAGGCACTTACTAATGTATTGTGATTGTCCATATTGCTTTCTTTGCTGTCTAGACTCATTGTTTCCATGGTTACGGCCACCCTGCAATCCACTATTGGTGGCGTGCTTGCACACTATAGAAAAAGGCACTGGCCGGGACCGTGGGAGCTCACATAGGCTGGTGCATTTTCCTATAGTGTGCAAGCACGGCCACTGATGCTGGGTTGCAGGGTGGTCGTGAACATGGAAACCAGCAATGTATAATCTGATGGAAAAAGGAATCCAGACAGAAAAAGAAGCAATATGGACAATCACAATACATTAGTAAGTGGCTTGTATTAGCTTTCTCTACATGATAAATGCCATTTGCAGAAGTGAGACAATCCCTTTAATTTATTTACATATTGTTTCTTGAGGAGGTAACAAGGTTGGTTGTTCCTCTCACACTTGGAGGGCACCATTGCCCTAATAGTAGAACAGTTGCCGAAAAGCTTACAGTATACAGTCTCGTTGTGAAGCCTATATGTCTGATCATGTCTAAGATGGTTCCCAGCCTTCGTATGAACCCTTCATGCCTCTATGGATCATAGGAAGGATATCTTCTACCATTGCTGGCCCTGTCTGACATTATTCACAAGGTTGCACCAAGGAGAACCACCTTAACTTGCAATTACACAAACATTTTTGGAATGGAAAAAATCAGGATGGCAAAGCTGTGTAAGCATCAGGTGGATTGTTTGTAGGTGGATAAATCACTCTGGTCTGACATTGCTCACCATGTTGGACACTTACTGTTTGTATGTGGAGATTTTCTTCTGAACTACATTATTACATTACGTTGTGAAAGGTCCTGGTTAGACTGTAGGGATGCAACTCTGGAGTGCAGAAGTGTATGTATAACAGTCCATGAGCAACTTCACATCGATGCAAAGTAGAAAAAAATAGGTTTGATACAAGATTTTCATGAAACACATTTACTACAGTATACACTGGGGCAGATACCTTGAGGTTTTCTTGTTATAGCCACTGAAGGTTCACTTTGATCCTCTCTATATACACTGACTGACAAAACTATTAACACACCCGGATTAAAATGTCAAAGTGCTGCAAAACTCTACATGCAGGCAGATGTGTAATTGATTCCAGATGTGGTCTGAATAGACACTAGATGTTACCACAAGATGGCATAAAAGTTCTTCCCCACTGCCCTATACACAGGCTCTCAGAGGCTACTTTTGGGTAAAGTACCTTTTGGTGAGAGATCATTTACTGCTAGATATACCTCTATGGCACACTCAGACATTTTGCCCAGTTCGCAGACTCTGAGAAGTAGGACTATAATTTTGATGAATGGCCCACTATAAGGGATGAGCAAACAACTTTGAGAGTTCAGGTACCTGAACCCGAACTTTTTCACAGAAGTCTAGGTTCGGTGTTTGGGTGATTTTATTGTTTTCTGTTATAACATGGTTATATCGTAAAATAATAGCATTCTTAAGACAGAATGCAAAACAATATGGACATTTTGGGGTTAAGAAAAACAACAACTCACCTCATGAACCTGATCGAGCTGCAGCAGCTTCATCTGTCGTCACTGAATAGGACCTGCCATAGGACCTGCAATGTGCGTGATGACATCACTGCATTCTCCCATGTGGTGATGTCATCACACATATCGCAGGTCCTTTGGCAGGTCCTGTTCAGTGAAGACAGAAGAAAGTGCCGCAGCGCGATCAAGTGGATGAGGTGAGTTGTTTATGTTTAAACCCTAAATGGCCATATTGTTATGCATTCCGTTATAAGAATGCTATTATTTTCCCACATAACCATTGTAAGGGGTTACACTCTCAGGTAGGGCAGCGATGACAGATTCTCTTGCAGACCCCAGGGTTAAAGTCCAAATGTTGCTTTATTTATCACACTCCGGCAATACAGGCACCCCAGTTATAATTCACTGGGTAAGGTGAAGGTCCAGCACCACAAAACATAAACCAAAATAAACACCTGCCCGTCTGGGCTCTGGCTAATACAGTGAAGTTCCTAACTCACCTATTGAACACAGTTCACACAGAGTACTCGGCTTTTCTAGCCAGCAGGGCAGCCAGCTTCCCAGGCTTTCTCCAGGCCTCACTCTCTTAGACTGACAGCCTGGACTGTACTTTATTTCCCCTTGACGATCCCAGCTGGCTTCAGCTGGGGATCCCTCAGGCTAGTGGAAAACCTGTCCCGGAATGGGGTGGACTGGGGAGGTCCCTCTACCAATCCTACCTTCTCCCAGTCCAATAAAATCCAGCCCATAAACTTAACAAAACTGTCTCAGCAACCTACACATTGCTGAGACCATTTTAACCTTCTGGATTTTATTTACCTCACCCAGTTGAGGAAGCTGGGTGGGATATACACCCCTTCCAGGACTCTACCATACACTTTTTTGTTCACCTTACCACACCATGTTGTAACGGAAAATATTAAAGTGGAGTTTAGGTCCCCAATAACTTCAATGGGGTTCGGGTCAAGTTCAGCTGAACCCAAACTTCCATGGGTTTGCTCATCCCTACCCACTATATATGCCTTTCTGACAGTTTTTGTACAGTTTTCTTCAATATTATCATTCACACATAGAAAGTGTCTTTCCATTCTAATGACTCCTTCTTGGTGTGTTAATTTTTTTGGACAAAGAGTGTATTCGTGCAATGACCGGCGTCACGCACAGGGAGGGAAAAGGGCAAGCCCTGCCCAAGGGAGAGGGAAAGGTGGTGACCCCTGACTCACCTTGCGGCTGGCACCTGACTGCCCTGACGTCCCTAGACGGGTTCCTCACCCGTGCGGCGATCACGTGCCTAAACCCTGGCTTTCCCTACAATGAGCCCTAGATAGTGAACGGGCCGGTGGGATCGCTAGTCCGCACCACTGACACTAAGAGGGAAACACCAGGGAGAGGACAGACAATACAGACAAACACATACACCCAGGTGGGCGACCACAGCAGACCACAAAGGTCCAACAGGGATCCGGAGGGTAACGTTCTGGACCAACAACCAGAGAACGCAGCAACACAGCTCCAGAGGGTCAGTATAGAAGTCCAGGCAGGAAGCTCTATATCTGGCAACCAGAGAAGTGTGAGAGGGGAATATAAGGAGGTTGGGAGTGCTGGACAAGGAACAGCTGAGGAGAAGGAGCTACGGATCCCTGAGTGAGCCAAAAGGGTTGCAAAGCAAACCCAGAAAGCTACCATAAGGAAACAGCCCTATCTTACATAGAGCGCGCAGCCAACCGCTGCGACTTCCTGACCCCGGGTATAACGGAGTCAGGCGTGGTTCTTGACACCCTCGTGACAATTCGACATTATTGCATATAAAGAGAATTATGATTACAAATGGGATTCATTATCCTTCCATTTTGTTTTATATGTTTCCTAAGTACTAAAATTGTATTTGTTCAGTTGTTTTATAAATGCTTATTTTTATCATAATTAAATATTAGACATTGAAGGGAACCGTACTAAAAAAATATAGGACATCATAATATAGAGGATAAATTACCGCAGCCGATGTCTAATTAATATATTCAGTTAGTTACCAAGTTATACAATAGAATTTCTAGCCAAGCGATAGCAATTAAGCCAAAGAGTGTGCAGCCTTTTCTGTAACTTGCTGCTTCCTCTTATTAATAGTAATAAGCCGAGAATATGACACAATGCGTATAAGAAAGGTAAGGCGTAAAGCCACAGCGGATAGAAAATTGCTATAAATATAGAGGTCAGTAAAGCAAGATAGAAAAGATTAAAAGTAAGTATATAAATGACTGTCTTCACTGCAGTGGCATGAACCTCAGCAATCTGAGCTCTAAATGTGTTATCATTTATGTGTTTAATATGTCTTCTCAATGATAAAATTATATTCAGAGCCGAACTAAAAAACAGTAAAAGACACAAAGAAGAAAAGACAATGTAAGGTGTGTAATAAAGTAATTCTAAGAATAAGTGATCGGGATTCTGTAAGGCTGTAGAGTTTAGAGTTAGATTTTCTGCAAATTTCAGGCCAACAGGAGCACTTATAAGAACTGAAGCCAAGATGGATGGAAGGAAGATCCATGGGAACATCTTGGGGAACCTACGCTGAATATAGACGTAGAATTTATGGTTGGTGTTGACAATCTTCAGGCAAAAGTGCATGGTGAGCCATGTGGAGAAGAGCAAAGTGCAGAAGATTACAGCCAAATACAGAATATTAATGAAAAGAAGACTATGCGTAATTGTATGATATCCTTCTGTGAACACGACATAGTCAACACTTGCTAGAAGGAATCTGTGTATAAGGATAAACAGACCAATCCCAGAGATGAGTTGATCACTTATTTCCAGACTTTTGTTCTTCATCCAGTCCAGAACATTCACAATCAATATGAACATATATCCAGGGAATGTTATCAATAGCGAAATAAAATGTAAAGCAAGCACAAATATAATCATATTGGTGTTGATTTTGGTAGATATTATAGAAGGCAATAAGGAGCTCTGAGACAGCTCGTCTTGAAGAAATGCTTACACACCCTAGAGAGAAACATAATATCAGGCTGAAATGGAGATATGCAAAGTAAATTACAATTGGATTTATGAAATGCAAAAATATATTTGTGTTTGAAATGAGATAGATTCATAAAAATTTGAATGCTGAGCTGAGTCAGTGAGCCTGTTTAGAAAATGATGTCAATGCTTAACAGAAGACTTAAAGAGGACCTTTCCTCTGGCAAAAAATTGTGAACTAAGTGTCATGATCTGTAAAGCGGTGCCCAGGGATCTCACTGCACTTACTATTATCTCTGGGCGCCGCTCCGTTCTCCCGCTTTGTCCTCCGGTATGTTCGGTCACTTGGTTATAGTAGGAGGAGTCTGCCCTTGTTCTCCTGGGCGTCTCCTTCTCCTAGGCTGTAGCGCTGGCCAATCGAAGCGCAGAGCTCACAGCCTGGGAGAAAAAAAAAACTCCCAGGCTGTGAGTTCTGCGCTGCGATTGGCCAGCGCTACAACCTGGGAGAAGGAGACGCCCAGGAGAACAAGGGCAGTCTCCTCCTACTATAACCAAGTCCCTTAAGTCTCCGCCTACTATAACCAAGTGACCGAACATACTGGAGGGTATAGCGGGTGAATGGAGCAGCGCCCAGGGATAATAGTAAGTGTAGTGAGATCCCTGGGCGCCGCTGTACAGATCATGACACTTAGTTCACATATTTTTTGCCAGATGAAAGGTCCTCTTTAAAGGGGTTGTCTCATCATGGACAATGTGGGCATATCGTTACCCCATTGTCTTATAGGTGCAGGTCCCACCGCTGGGACCCACACCTATATTGAGAACGGAGGCCCGCAAGGTAGTGGCTGGAGGACTCCGGCCCGGCCACTACCAAGCCGGCTCCCCATAGAAGTGAATGGCAGCGTACCGCGCATGCGCGGCCCCCGCTCCCTATCATTTCTATGGGGATGACGGAAATAGCTGAGCCAACGCATGGCTATTTTCGCCGGCCCCCTTAGAAAATGAATGAAGGGCGGCTGCACATGTGTAGTGCACCCTCCTTCACTTGCGGGGCTTCACTTGTGAGAATATTTACATGTAAAAAGGTCCAATGCTAAACCCAACTTTGGTGGTGGAATCAGTTTTTTTTTTAACAGGATGTCATATAACATTGTTTTTTATTTCGTTTTTTATTTCGTATTTTAACTCACACAATTCATTTCACCTATTTTATCACACATTGCAGTACACGTTTTTTCACATATTTATTGTTAATTTAGCATTATAATCATGATGTTACACATTTCCACTTTTTTACTTTATTGTCCATTTTTTATTTATTATTAGTATATGAATTTTCAAACTGTATATCAATTTTATTCAATTATGTAGAATATATATATATAATTTGTCTATTGCACTAATGAATTTGCTACCTAATTATGAGTTTTAGTTTAACAATCAATATAAAAGTTTTTTGATATATTCATTGTGGTATAGAAGGGCATTATAAGTCCTGCACAGGCGCATGAGCGATGTTAGTATCACGGGACTGCCTGCGTCATCATGTGACGTGGTATCCGATCACATGACAGACTTGTCACGTGATGACCCGCGTCACGTATGTGCAGCCCTCTCCTCGCCATATTCTTGGATCCAGGTGCACATAATTTACTTATCATTGGATGTAAGGTTCTGATTGGTGGTATGGGGTATATAGAGTGTGACCTGCAGTGATGACGTGACCCCCAAGGTCTGCCGAGGAGACACAATATGGGTAACTGATTCTGTCCTTTATACTTTTTGCACTTGCACTTTATCTAGTTGTTTTTCTGCACTAGTACGAACTGCTGCCATTGTGTTCTCTTCCAGTAATGTCGCCCTTTTCCCTGCACTTGTTTTTTATATTTTAATGTGGATAGATTTTTGTTAATAAAGGATATCATTAGTCCTGCCACTTTACAAATCACTAGTCAGACCACACATGGAGTACTGTGTACAGTTCTGGGCTCCTGTGAACAAGGCATACATAGCAGAGCTGGAGAGTGTTCAGAGGAAGGCAACTAAAGTAATAACTGGGATGGGTGGACTACAGTACCCAGCAGGGCCTTCTTTAACGCAGGATAAAAGGGGCAGCTGCCCCGGGCACAGTTGTTCCTGGGGGGCCCAAGGCAGCTTGAGCCCCGCTGGCCACTGGTGACGTGGGGGGTGGCGGCAGGGCACAGTGAGATGAGCGCTTCCATTGTGGAAGCGCTCATCTCCATAGTCATCTCTATCGTCGTCCTCAGGACAGCGATACAGATGGAAGTGCTGCGGCGGGGCAGGGGTTGGAGAGTCATCTCCCAATCAGAGGCCTGTGCAGGCGGCGCGATGCCGTTCAGCGCAGGACACAGGCCGGAAGAGGCCTGCATTGCATCGCCTCCAGCCTGATGGAGGTAAGTATAAGTGTTTATTTTTTTTATATGGTACTACTAATAGCACATGATTGGGGGGCATCTATGGGGGCACCTGTTACTGGCACATGATTGGGGGGCATCTATGGGGCACTTGTTACTGGCACATGATTGGGGGACATCTATGGGGGCACCTGTTACTGACACATGATTGGGGGGCATCTATAGGGCACTTGTTATTGGCACATGATTGGGGGCATCTATGGGGCACTTGTTACTGGCACATGATTGGGGGGCACCTGTTACTGGCACATGATTGGGGGTATCTATGGGGGCACTTGTTACTGGAACATGATTGGGGGCATCTATGGGGGTACTTGTTACTGGCACATGATTGGGGGCATCTATGGGGGCACTTGTTACTGGCACATGATTGGGGGGCATCTATGGGGGCACTTGTTAGTGGCACCTGATTGGGGGCTTCTATAGGGGCACTTGTTATTGGCACATGATTGGGGGTATCTATGGTGGTATTTGTTACTGGCACATGATTGGGGGGAATCTATGGGGGTACTTGTTACTGGCACATGATTGATAGGCATCTCTGGGGGTACTTGTTACTGGCACACAATTGGGGGGCATTTATGGGGGCACTTGTTACTGGCACATGATTGGGGGCACATCTTACTGGCACATTATTGGGGGCACTGTGGGGGCATCTATGGGGACACTTCTTACTGGCACATTATTGGTGGCACTTCCTTCTGGCACATTATTGGGGCAATATGAAGGCATCTACTGAGGCTAAAAAGAAAAGGTATTTTATATGCGGGAAGGGGGAGAGGAACACTATGGGGGCTTCTACTAAGGCCACAAAGAAGGAGTATTTTATATGGGGAGGCTCTGTATAGGGGTATTTTATACTGGGGCAGATTATGGTGGGTACTATGGGGAAGGGGAGAGAGGAGTACTATGGGCTCATCTATGGGGGGCACTAAGAAGGGGTATTTTATACTTGCAAATTATAGGGGTCTCTGAGGGCATCTACTGGGGTGCTATATATGGGGCATTTTATACTGGTACATTCTGGGGGCACTATGGGGACATTAGCACAACTGGGGGCATTAAAGGGGGGTATTTTTTGCACTGGCACATTATAAGGAGAATTATTACTACTGGGGGTCTATGGGGAACATGATTACTAGTATGGGCACTATGGGAGCATTATTAGTAGTTCTGGTGTCTATAGCATGTCTCTGCAAGCCATTTTATGCAATAATAGTGCACCAGCATAGGTTATCTGCAAGTCCAGAAATACAGCTTTGGCATACTGGGGTTAAAAAACCCTCTAATATACTGCACATCTGGGATTAGACAAGCATAAGTGACTGTTACATTTAGGACAGAAATACAGCTTTTTGGTTAGGGTGAAAAAAGCCTGTAAAATACTGCACATCTGGGATTACACGTGCATAAGTGACTGTCACATTTAGGACAGAAATACAGCTTTTTGGTTAGGGTGAAAAAAGCCTGTAAAATACTGCACATCTGTGATTACACATGCATAAGTGATTGTCACATTAAGGCCAGAAATACGCCTTTTTGGTTACTGGGGTAAAAAAAGCCTCTAATATATTGCACATCTGGGATTTTACGTGAATAAGTGAGTGTCACATTTAGGCCAGAAATACGCCTTTTTGGTTACTGGGGTGAAAAAAAAGCCTCTAAATATTGCACATCTGGGATTACACGTGCATAAGTGAGTGTCACATTTAGGCCACAAATACCGCTGTCATATAGAGTTAAAAAAAAAAAATTTAGTGCAATACCCTACATAAGGGTTTTTATTGGCGGTTAATTTTTTTAACAGATTTAACCACTTTTTACTTTGCTTTGTAAACGCTAACATGGTCGTAGTGGTGGTGTTGGTGGATCCTCTGGTGCAGGGAGAGGACGTTGGCGTTCTGCCACAGCTACACGTCCTACTGAACCTACTATCTCAGGTCCCAGTAGCCGCCAGAATCTACAGCGATATTTGGTCGGGCCTAATGCCGTTCTAAGGTTGGTAAGGCCTGAGCAAGTACAGGCACTAGTCAATTGGGTGGCCGACAGTGGATCCAGCAAGTTCACTGTAACGGATCACCTGGCACCCCGACTGAGTACCTCCGTTTACGGATGCGCCTAGCGTTTTCCTGAGGTTTCCAAGAACTCTGGCAGACACCACAATCACCGAACCGAAGAAGCCTATGAATCCTCTTCAAGCATATGAATGCTGTAGGCAGTTGAATAGGAAACCATACGAATAGGTTTACACTTCTAGCAGTCAAACTGGGACAGCATGCAATAAATCCTCCCCCAAGAATGAGACGACACTTCACCTTGAGGGTTAAAACAGGAACTCCCTTTATTTAGACACAGCACACTACTTTAAACCCAACAGCCTCATTTACATACAATAGGGCAACTAGAGGACTCTGGTACAAGGAAGGGTGGGGGCCAGACAATAGCAAGGGCTGATGGGAGATTGAGGAGGGACAGAACAGCTGGTTTAAACTGGTGTCCCTGCGACAACACATTGCTGGAGAAACAATGGGACAGGAAAAAGGGGGAGGAGAAGAGGCACAGAACAACAATGCTTGTAACATAGCAAACTTTACAGCCAGGGCAAGATATATACAGTCCACAACACACAGAAATACAAAATACCACATGCCCAAATTGCATTCCACGTACAAATTCACCAGGGGCCATAGTCAGTAGGTAGGAGGCGGGTAGCCAGGCCTCTCCAATGCCCAGTGGCGAGGCGGGTTCCGCCACATTTCTCCCCTTTCCCATTGAGACTATCCAGACTCCAGACCTCCAGGCGGTCTGGGGCTCTGATAGTCAGCCGGCTTTTCTCAAAGGGTGTCGTTGTCCCTATGGCCCCCTGCCGCTTGTGCCCAGTTGTAGATCCATGGCTTGGGGGGAAGGTAACCAGGGTGCCCTCTCCCCTGGTTGAACAAAGCTGTTGCTGGGGGGAAGGGGTAACAGGCTCCTCTCTCTGCGACACTCTCCCTTGTTGTAGGGGAAAACAGACTGCCTCTCCTTCCAATACATTGTCCTGTTGTTGTGGACCAGGACAGACTGTCCATATCTCCAGTGGTGCAGGTACAGAGACTACGGTCCCATCTGCACTGTTGTGGGGCTTACTGTCTCCCCTTGGTGTGCTAGGCTGCCGCTGGGGAGAGGGGGTAACAAACTCCTCTCCCTTACACACTTTCAGCCGCTGGGGAGAGAGGTTACAAGCCAGTCCTGTAACAAGGGGGTCGGTGGAGCAGAGGCTAGCGGCTCTCTGCCCTGATGCCAGCTCTTCTGCTCGAGGGACTGGAGTACAGTCCTGCTGGGTAGTAAGGGGACAAGTAGGGCAGAGGCCAGCGGCGCTCTGCCCAGATGCCAGCTCTTCTGCTGGGAGGGGGCCAGAGGGGGATAACGACTCCTCTACTGACCCCAGTACCTGGTTTGGAGTTGGCTGTGGAGGGGAGGGGTTGCTTACCTCCTCCTCCTGGTACTGCTGCTGTTGGGGAGAGAGACCGACTGTCTCCCCTCTCTGTAAAGCACATTGCCGCTGTGGAGTGAGACCGGCTGTTTCCACTCCCTGTAAAGCACTCTGCTGCTGGGAAAGAAGGACGACACACTTCTCTCCCTGTATTACCCCTACCTGGAGTTGGAGATCTGGGTCGGCTGCCCCGTATCCCTGTAGGGCCGGTAGAGATATCTCGGTCCCATCTCCACCTGCCATCTGTGGGTCTTCCCAGGACCAGTCTGTGAGGTCCCTCAACATTTGCGAGTAAGGACCACCTGCGTCCACACCTGGCACCAGCTGCCCAGCATCCCGGTGGAGAGCCCTCGGTCCCGTCTCCACCTGCCTGTTGTGGTTACTCACAGGACCAGTCTATGAGGACCCCTACTTCGGGTTCCTCTCTCTGCCTCAAGGAGAGACGGCTTACCTCCTCGGATGCAGCCTCTGCTCGGCTGCTGTAACACTCCTTCCGCTGGGCAATTTCTCTCTCTTTCGCCAGTCGGAATTCTCGTTCCATCCTTGCGTGTCGCTTGGCTGTGACCTGGTTCCAGATGGCCTGGCATATATCCATGGACACATTATCTCCATACTGGGCCACTCGCTGCCTCACCTCGGCCAGCCAGTCATCTTCAGAGCCTTCCATACTTGTCTGCTCCAAGTCGCTGGATACCTCTGCTCCCAGGGGCGCTGCACGAGTGCTAGCGTTTGCCCTCAATTTGTAACTCCACACGTTACCGGTGTCTCTGAGCTGCTTCTCCTCGCACTAGGATGCCATCCCACTGCTTGCCACCAATGTAATGGATCACCTGGCACCGCGACTGAGTACCTCCGTTTACGGATGCGCCTAGCGTTTTCCTGAGGTTTCCAAGCACTCTGGCAGACACCACAATCACCGAACCGAAGAAGCCTATAAATCCTCTTCAAGCATATGAATGCAGTAGGCAGTTGAATAGGAAACCATACGAATAGGTTTACACTCCTAGCAGTCAAACTGGGACAGCATGCAATAAATCCTCCCCCAAGAATGAGACGACACTTCACCTTGAGGGTTAAAACAGGAACTCCCTTTATTTAGACACAGCACACTACTTTAAACCCAACAGCCTCATTTACATACAATAGGGCACCTAGAGGACTCTGGTACAAGGAAGGGTGGGGGCCAGACAATATCAAGGGCTGATGGGAGATTAAGGAGGGACAGAACAGCTGGTTTAAACTGGTGTCCCTGCGACAACACATTGCTGGAGAAACAATGGGACAGGAAAAAGGGGGAGGAGAAGAGGGACAGAACAACAATGCTTGTAACATAGCAAACTTTACAGCCAGGGCAAGATATATACAGTCCACAACACACAGAAATACAAAATACCACATGCCCAAATTGCATTCCACGTACAAATTCACCAGGTGCCATAGTCAGTAGGTAGGAGGCGGGTAGCCAGGCCTCTCCAATGCCCAGTGGCGAGGCGGGTTCCGCCACATTCACATTATCTCCCACCCAGTCTTCTGCAGAAAGCTCACAGGTGGCGCCTGAAACCCATGCCCATCAGTCTGTCTCATCACCCCCGTGCATATTGGGGAACCTGTCTGAGCCTCAAGTTATGCAGCAGTCTCTTATGCTGTTTGAAGACTCTGCTGACAGAGTTTCTCAAGGGCATCCACCTAGGCCTTCCCCTTCCCCTTCCCCAGGGGTGGAAGACATAGAATGCACTGACGCACAAACCACTTGTTTCCTGATGAGGATATGGGAATACCACCTCAGCACGTCTCTGATGATGACGAAACACAGGTGCCAACTGCTACGTCTTTCTGCAGTGTGCAGACAGAAAAGGAGGTCAGGGAGGAAGACTGGGTGGAAGACGATGCAGGGGACAATGAGGTCCTAGACCCCACATGGAATGAAGGTCGTGCCACTGACTTTCAGAGTTCGGAGGAAGAGGCAGTGGTGAGACCGAGCCAACAGCGTAGCAAAAGCGGGAGCAGGGTGCAAAAGCAGAGCAGCCGTAGCCAAAACTGTTTGCCTGCTACTGGCCACCGTCACCAGGGACCGATGACACTAAAGGCAGCTTCAAGGAGTTCCCTGGCATGGCACTTCTTCACACAATGTGCTGACGACAAGACCCGAGTGGTTTGCACGCTGTGCCATCAGAGCCTGAAGCGAGGCATTAACGTTCGGAACCTTAGCACAACCTGCATGACCAGGCATCTACATGCGAGACACGGGCTGCAGTGGAGTAAGCACCTTCAAAACTAAGAAAGGGCTCAGGCCCCTCCTGCTCCCTCTTCTGCTGCTGCCTCGGCCTCTTCCTCTGCCTCTGGAGGAACGTTGGCACCTGCCGCCCAGCAAACAGAGGATGTGCCACCAACAATACCACCTCCGTCACCAAGCATATCCACCATGTCAAACAAAAGTGTTCAGCTCTCCATCTCACAAACCTTTGAGAGAAAGCGTAAATTCCCACCTAGCCACCCTCGATCCCTGGCCCTGAATGCCAGCATTTCTAAACTACTGGCCTTTGAAATGCTGTCATTCAGGCTGGTGGAGACAAACAGCTTCAAACAGCTCATGTTGCTTGCTGTCCCACAGTACGTTGTTCCAAGCCGCCACTACTTCTCCAGGAGAGCCGTGCCCTCCCTGCACAACCAAGTATCGGATAAAATCAAGTGTGCACTGCGCAACGCCATCTGTGGCAAGGTGCACCTAACTACAGATATGTGGACCAGTAAGCATGGCTAGGGACGCTATATCTCCCTAACTGCACACTGGGTAAATGTAGTGGCGGCTGGGCCCCAGGCGGAGAGCTGTTTGGCGCATGTCCTTCTGCCGACAAGGATCGCAGGGCATCATTCTTTGCCTCCTGTTGCCTTCTTTTCCTACTCGGCTTCCTCCTCCTCTTCTACCACCTCCTCATCCGGTCAGCGACAGACCTTCACCACCAACTTCAGCACAGCCAGGGGTAAACGTCAGCAGGCCATTCTGAAACTGATGTGTTTGGGGGACAGGCCCCACACCGCGCAGGAGTTGTGGCGGGGTATAGAACAACAGACCGACGAGTGGTTGCTGCCAGTGAGCCTCAAGCCCGGCCTGGTGGTGTGCGATAATGGACGAAATCTCGTTGCAGCTCTGGGACTAGCCGGTTTGACGCACATCCCTTGCCTGGTGCATGTGCTGAATTTGGTGGTGCAGAAATACGTTCACAACTACCCTGACATGTCTGAGCTGCTGCATAAAGTGTGGGCCGTCTGTGCGCGCTTTCGGCATTCTCATCCTGCTGCTCGCCTGTCAGCGCTGCAGCGTAACTTCGGCCTTCCCGCCCACCGCCTCATATGCGACGTGCCCACCAGGTGGAACTCCACCTTGCACATGCTGGAGAGACTGTGCGAGCAGCAGCAGGCCATAGTGGAGTTTCAGCTGCAGCACGCACGGGTGAGTCACACTGCGGAACAGCACCACTTCACCACCAATGACTGGGCCTCCATGCGAGACCTGTGTGCCCTGTTGCGCTTTTCCGAGTACTCCACCAACATGGCCAGTGGCGATGACGCCGTTATCAGCATTACAATACCACTTCTATGTCTCCTTGAGAAAACACTTAGGGCGTTGATGGAAGAGGATGTGGCCCAGGACGAGGAGGAGGAAGAGGGGTCATCTCTAACACTTTCAGGCCAGTCTTTTAGAAGTGGCTCAGAAAGAGGATTTTTGCAACAGCAGAGGCCAGGTACAAATTTGGCCAGCCAGGGCCCACTACTGGAGGACAAGGAGGAGGAGGATGAGGAGGATGGGGATGAAGCATGTTCACAGCAGGGTGGCATCCAACGCAGCTCGGGCCCATCACTGGTGCGTGGCTGGGGGGATACGGAGGATGCAGACGATACGCCTCCTACAGAGGACAGCTTGTCCTTACCTCTGGGCAGCCTGGCACACATGAGCGACTACATGCTGCAGTGCCTGCGCAACGACTGCAGAGTTGCCCACATTTTAACGTGTGCTGACTACTGGGTGGCCACCCTGCTGGATCCCCGTTACAAAGACAATGTGCCGTCCTTAATTCCCTCACTGGAGCGTGATCGGAAGATGCGCGACTACAGGCGCACGCTGGTAGATGCGCTCCTGAGAGCATTCCCGACTGATGCCGGGGGACAAGTGGAAGCACAAGGCGAAGGCAGGGGAGGAGGAAGAGGTCGCCAATGCAGCTGTGTCAGCGCCATCACCTCAGAAGGCAGGGTTAGCATGGCCGACATGTGGAAAAGCTTTGTCACCTCGCCGCAACAACCGGCCCCATCTGCTGATATGGAAGGTGTTAGCAGGAGGCAGCATTTGAACAACATGGTGGAACAGTACCTGTGCACACGACTACACGTACTGACTGATGGTTCTGCCCCATTCAACTTCTGGGTCTCCAAATTGTCCACATGGCCAGAGCTTGCCCTGTATGCCTTGGAGGTGCTGGCCTGCCCTGCAGCTAGTGTACTCTCTGAACGTGTATTTAGCACGGCAGGAGGTGTCATTACAGACAGACGCAGCCGCCTGTCCACAGCCAACGTGGACAAGCTCACGTTCATTAAAATGAACCAGGCTTGGATCCCACAAGACTTGTCTGTACCTTGTGCAGAATAGACATTTATACCACCATCAAACATACATTCTTGTACTCAAGTCAAGTGCAATGATTCTTTGTTTTCTTTTTTTTTATTTGGCCCAATATTTTGGGGGCTAAAAAAAAAAAAAAACATTGTTGGCTGCCTCCACCTACAACACCACATTCACCGCCTCCTCAACCTCCGACTCCATATCCACCTCCTTCTCTGAGTTACAGGTTAATAATTTGTAATTTTTTGTTATTTTATTTCATTTTAAGTTATTTCCCTATCCACATTTGTTTGCAGAGCAGTTGCCATGCTCTTAAGCACATTTTACTGCCTTTTACATCCCTCTAGCCTTTTCAAGGACTATTTTAGAGCCATTTTAATTTAAAAAAGTAGCAATTTTAGTGCCCTAAATTGAAAAAATTCTTATTTTCAATTGTCGGGTGACATTTTAACATTTTTGGCATAAACAAACCCCTGCTGTGCCTGGGTGACAGGGGCCTAAATCTCTCAAAATCCTCTGTTGTATTGCTGGGTGACATTAACCCCCTTTTGCCGTGAATGAACCCCTGCTCTGCATTGCTGACAGGGGCCTAAATCTCTCCAAATCCTCTGTTGTATTGCTGGGTGACATGTACCCCCTTTGGCCGTGAATGAACCCTTGCTCTGCATTGCTGACAGGGGCCTAAATCTCTCCAAATCCTCTGTTCTATTGCTGGGTGACATGAACCCCCTTTTGCCGTGAATGAACCCCTGCTGTGCCTGGGTGACAGGGGCCTAAATCTATCAAAATCTTCTGTTCTATTGCTGGGTGACATGAACCCCCTTTTGCCGTGAATGAACCCCTGCTCTGCATTGCTGACAGGGAACTAAATTTAGTGAAATCATCTGTTACTGATCGGAAGAGGCGCGACTACAAGCCCACGCTGCTGATGGCATTCCCACCTGACAGCGGGGGCACAGTGGAAGCACAAGGCGAAGGCAGAGGAGGAGGAAGAGGTCGCCAACGCAGCTGGGGCACCGCCAGCACCTGAGAAGGCAGGGTTAGCATGGCCCAAATGTGGAAAAGCTTTGTCAGCCTTGGAGGTGCTGACCTGCCCTGCAGTCAGTGTATAGTGTGAACGTGTGCTTAGTACGGCAGAGAGCATTATCACAGGCCGCAGCCAATGTGGACAAGCTTACGTTTATTAAAATGAACCAGGCATGGATCCCACAGGACTTGTTCGTACCTTGTGCAGAATAGACATTTATACCAGCCTCAACCATCCATTCTTGTACTCAAGTGCACTTATTCTTAGTTTTATTTTGTTATATGTCCCGATATTTTGGGGGATACCCCAAATTTAAAAATAAAAAATAACACAAATCAGTGTTGGCTACCAATTCCTCCTTCACCGCCGCTTCCACCTACACCGCCACATCAACCTACACCGCCACATCCCCCCATCCACCGCCTCCTCAACCTCCTACTCCCAGATCCAGATAGTTATTTTAAATTTTCAGTATTTTATGTTATTTTAAGTCATTTCCCTATCCACATTTGTTTGCAGAACAGTTGCCATGCTCTTAAGCACACTTTGATGCCCTTTGCAGCTCTCTAGCCCTTTCCAGGACTATTTTAGAGCCATTTTAGTGACCAAAAGTTCGGGTCCCCATTGACTTCAATGGGGTTCGGGTTCGGGGTCAAGTTCGGGTCCCGAACCCGAACTTTTTTTTCAAGTTCGGCCGAACCTGCCGAACCCGAACATCCAGGTGTCCGCTCAACTCTAGTTCTGACCAGGGGTGGAGAATATTGGATTTCCTTCACCAGACGCCTTGTTTAAGAAGATCTCCTTGTTCTTAAGAAATATGGAGTTGTTCCCAGCGGTGGAGATTTTTTTTAAAAGGGAAAATGTGGATGATTTCAGAAGGAAATTTTTGTTGGATTTATTGGGTTTTGTTTTGACACACAATTTTTTCACGTTTAATGGGTCCTTCTACCTGCAGCTCCAAGGGCCTGGACTATAGGAGGAGCAATGGAGTAGTCCCTGGGATTTCCACTTTCAATGGTTTCCCATCTGCCCTGCCTTGCTTCTACTGGACTTCCAGATTCAGCTATATTGTTATAGTGGGACTTCTGATGGATGAAAGTTAGCTAGGGAGTTGGGTACTTTATCGTGCTATAGGGCAGTCTTACTCAGATGTGATACTTTGTGATGGAAGTATTGTTTGGGATTTCTTGTATTATGTGGTGCTGTGATGTAAGTAATAACCTGTATAGAATCATTTACCGACACTGTAGAGAAAAGAACAGGGAGGAGAAACAAAATGAAAAAAGCTTTTCTAGAGCTCAGTGGACAGATTATGCTGTTTCAGGAAGAAAGCAGCCATGTTTCCGAATTCTACACTATCTATTTCACTTTATTTTTACATGGTTATTTATAACTACATGCAGATATATTAACATAGAAATTTTCCAAATGGTGCCTGCTATAGCTGTGCTCCTCCAATGAGAGTTAAAAAACCAATACTGTTCACTTGCAGTACTGCTGTTCACCACTGACAGCAGCGCATCTATGACATTCCAGCCATAACGTAAAGGGACAGTATGGTAAAGATTTTCTTTCATTAGCTGTGTTGTCATCCAACTTTCCAAGACTCCTGAATAAATTTTATTTGTAAATTTCAAGATACTACCCAAATTTCTTGAAGTCAGGATACAACCCTTTCATTGGAGATGATTTCTTCGAGTCTATTTTAATTCCCATATTGTTTTAACCACATGAGAAGGGTTGTCCAGGATTTGGTAAGACACGGATACTTTCTTTCTTACCTGTCCATGTTTGTATGTGGTATTTTGTCTTCATGTGACTGAGCTTTGTTGTGTGGCCAACACAGGCTGTGGACAGAGGTGGTGGTGCTTTTGGAAGAAAGCATCCTTTTTTTTTTTCTTTCCATATCCTGGACAACCAAGATGGCCAATTAACCCCTATTTTGCCAAAGTGCTGCAACTTTCGCAGATTCACACTTTTTAGCAGAAAATAACCATTATATGCTGCAATAAAGTCACTTGTAGGGGCTTTACATATGTTGTGGGCCTTCAGTAGTAAGGCACAGAAGTATATATTCTGTTCATGACACCAAATGCAGTGTTCTGCCCCCCATGGAGTAGTCCTGGTGTGTAGGATGCGAGTGGTATACTGTGGCCTAATGTTTGTGTGATAGTGCTCCTACCTTCAGGCTGTCACTTCTTGGGGGTCAGTCTCCATTGCGGAGAATGCTTTGGAGAGAGGAATTAAATGAAGTTCAGATTTTGTGAAGTTTAACTTTTTGTTACTTGAAATAGACTTGCAGTAACAGAACGGTACTTGATATTTCTTTTACTTGGTTCCAGCAGTATTCCCGGTTCTGGCAGTTGGCCTTGCCTCTTTATTCTGTAATGCTATCTTTAGCTTACATTTTTGGTTACTATCTCAAACAGAGTGGGGTGTCTTGAACCTGTTGTTCCCCTCTTAGATACAAAGTCCTATTATTTCAGGAAGGGGAAGATCTACGAGCTGCTTTCCCAAAGCACGGCAGCAGGAAGAGAAAACACTTCCCTCACTGCGCCTTGTCTGGTCTCTTTGGACTCTCTCACTCAAATCCTCTAACTTTCTGAAAACCTCTTTTGTGGGAAATGGGAAAACCCCCTATTGCCCAAAGGGGGGGGGGGGGGGGGGGCAGAATGAAATGGTTAGTTATATTCTTTCTAAAGGAATCTGCCAGAACATATGCCACCTGCTGGAAAACCAGGCACATCACAGGTAAAAACAGTTGCATAACAATATTAAGGCACTAAATAAAAAGACCTTGCAATAATTATACTGAAGGGATACATTTCTAGACATTGGAACCCATAGCCAGGTGACAAAATAGTAGTGCCCCACTCCTGGGTACTACACTTGTAAATGCAGCAGTCACCTCCACCGAGCAAGCGATTGTCAGGAAGGTATGTAAGGAATGGTCTACTACATTGAGCAGTATAAAGGTGTTGACATGCTCTAAGGGTAGATTGAAATGCATCATTAGAAAGCACAATGAGCTAAGTGCAGGGTTAACCCATGAATAAGAAGAAACAATGACACAATTAGACCCAATCATTTTTATTTACTTAATATGTGTCATGTTCATGGGTCAAAGTAACCCCTTAATATATCACAAGCATAAGGAAAACAGACTAACAGATCCAGAGTAGGCCAAAAGGATTGCTTTATTAAACAATTGACCAGACCCAAACAGCTGGAATAATCCTGGACAAACAAGTAGGAACTAGTGGCAGATATAGAACCACTGGGCCAAGTGACCAGTTTGACTTAGGGTCAAACCCTAGGGGCGTCATTACGTGCTCCCCTGGTTCTCACCCTTAAATCCCTATACAGGGATCTGGTCTTCTTCGCAGGGGAGAAACCAGACCGCTATCTCCTGGGATGGTCCTGGTCATTTGGCAGTTGACCTGCAAGGAACAGATGCTTGTTAAATACACTAGCGGTTTAGGCGAAACATAAAACCAGCAACACAGGCAAACAAGCAGGAACCCAAGCCAACATGCAACATAGGACACTCTTCAGACATAGACCAAGTAACAAGAACCCAGAGAAGCCACATCATCAGGAACCCATACGGAACTGGATACAAGGAGCATGGCACTCACTGACAGACAGGACAAACTCAGAGACATGCAGACAAAGCCAGGATCCATGCGGGTATGGAGACAGAGAGTATGGTGTACACAGGCAGACAACATATAAACATGTCTGGACCCCATGTGGAACTGGGTGCATATGGGTCACAGATGAACATACGAAACATGGATACATAGTAACATGTCTGGACCCCATGCTGAACTGGATGCTGTCACGGCAGACAGGATACAAGATACACAGGACCTAACAAACAAGTGTCTAGGCAAGAAGCTGGGGAATGGGGTCACCTCCTAACAAATCCCTACCAGCTCTCCCTAGACTGCTATGCCCACATTCAGACCCTGAAGGTGGGAATGAATGTGTCCTCGTGCCTGGGCTGAAGATTCCCTAGAATCCCTAAGATGGTGAAAGGGGGAAAGAGCCAGCCTGCTCCCTGAGACCTGGAGGAGGCAGGCGTCTCTCTAACAGCCCAGACAGACAACCACAATAAAACAAAACCAACTTATCTTTTGCTGAGCAGGAACAGCCAATCCTTCTTTCCTTCCTCTGAACCAGACAGAAGCTATAACCCGCCCAGGACACTGGGAGTGGGCGTAATTTAAACTCTTACCAATAACCCTACCAAGTGCACCTGAAGGGAGGCGGATACAGCTCCACTCCAAAACAATAACAAAAGGCTACACATGTGCTGCTAACCTAGTAGACCTCCGCACATGACCTGAGCAGGGCATGACAGATGCATGGTGGTCACAGATAAACATACAAAACATGGAGACAGAGTACCATGTCTCGACCCCATGTGGAACTGGGTGCATGATGGTCAGACATGAACATTGAACAGACAAAATACAAAAGAAAGTAACTCAGCACAAACACCCAGACAGACTAGGACCTGGTAACATTATACAAACTCCCAGACAGACTAAGACATGGATGAAATATCAGGATGATGTTTCAAGTCAGGGTCGAATCACAAACACTCAGGTCAGTAGAATGCACCCTACACACAGGATTCCTGGAGACAGACTGAATCAGGCACACAGCTCACAGGTCTAAATAACAGGGTGAATACAACACTTGAAAACCTGATATCCAGACGCACAGATCAGGGAAATATTAACCCTACGTGAAAACAGAGCGCATTCAAGTCACAGGACACATTTCACATGCTAGAACACCGCAGCCAGCAAGCACCAAGCAGCCAATACGCAAGAGTACATGCAGCTAGCCGACATGGCAACAAGTGTCACGGGGCACTGCACTGCGACAATATGTCTGCTACTAACAGGCTACTGAAGCGTTGGTGAGATATTATAGAAAACAATCTAATCAGTTTTCACATGACAAATATAAAATTTAAGCAATAATCCCCCTCTGCATGTTACAGTTTGAGTTGATTCTGTTTCTCACACTGGAATATCAGTCAATGAAATGCTAAACTATGACATAAAATATATCTAAACTGCATGAAAAGTCCTGGACAGGCTGTAGTGAAGCTTCTCTTGTATGAAGAAAATGGATTTTTGGAATTTTAGGATCACTTATAAACAGGTTAAATGCAAGATTTTTATTTTTTATCACACAGCGTTTGAACTATACACAGTTTTCTCCTTATAGTCAATGAAGGTTTGTTTTAATTAACTGTATGAGGTTCATCACAATTTAAATTTAATATATTTTCCAGCTTTCATTTTGTTTTACGGGCCTCTGAAACAATGAGGTTGTATTTATGGAGCTGTTTTATGAAGGTTTACTTATCTGAGAGCTAGATGTCCTACTCATTGCAGGACCGTACTGGAAGACAACAAGGTGTAAAAAAAAACTACAAAGTGAGTTTTCTGAGATGTAAATACTGACGTCCTATCCTCAGGATAGGTCACTGTTTCAGAAGGTACCGGTGCTCCTGTAAGTGCTGCTGCCTTCTCACAATTACCAAGCACAGTCCTTTACATTGTATAGCGGCTGTGCTTTATATCGCGCTCAGCCCCATTCACTTGTGTTTGGCTTATCTGCGTCTAGGCGAGGAGACAGATGAAAGGGTCGTCACTTGGCCTTGGGGAGGAGTCCCGGGTGTCAGACCTCCATTGATCAGATACTAATCACCTATCCAGACTGTACCAGTTATAAGAGCATATACGGTCAGCACTTCCCCTCTATCACCAGTCATGCGGACATAGGTGGACCAATGGTGGACCAACAACAGTGACGAGGTATAAGTATAAGAAAAAAAACTAAAAGATCCATGGAACTCAGCGATCTTCTTTCATTTATTGCAGAACATAAAGTGCTTGGTGCATGGGGAGAAATAGCACTGGGTGAATAGCAACCGGCCAAGAGGATAGGTCATCAGTATTTAAATCTCGGGGAAACCCCTTCAATGCAGCAAATTGAATTTCTGCATTTAGTTGACTTATTATACAGCAAAGCTTTTACTCTAAGTCTTGTCTAAGGAAGAAAAACAGATCCAAACAGCATGAAACTTTTTCCGTAGCTTGCTGCTTCCTTGTATTAATATTGGTACGCCAAGAATATGACATAATGCATAAAGGTAAGAGATAAATCGAGTCTTAAATTGATAGAACTGTGCTATGATTAAAATGAGCAGTAAAGCAAAATAGAAGAGATTAAAAGTAAGTAAGGAGACAACTGTCCTCACGGCAGTGACATGAGCTTTTACTATCTCAGATCTTAATGCTATGGTGTTATCATTTATGTGTTTAATATGTCTTTGCAGAGATAAAATAATATTCAGAGCCGAACTGAAAAACAGTAAAAAACACAAAAAAGAAAACACAACATAAGGAAGAAATTCTAAGAATATATGGCCTAGATCCTGTGCAGTCTGGGTAGAGTTTAGAACTTGTTCTTGTTTGATTCTCAGGGCAGCAGGAGCACTTAGAGTAACTGAAGCAAAGATGGATGGAAGGAGGATCCATGGGAACATCTTGGAGAACCTGCGCTGGATGTAAATGTAGACTTTGTGGCTGATGTTCACAATCTTCAGGCAAAAATGAATGGCGAGCCATGTGGAGAAGAGCAAAGTGCAGAATATTAGAGAAAAATTGAAAAGATTATACAAGCGCCAATATTTTCTAATTGTATAAGAGTCATATACGAATTGCATGTAGCAGAAGATTGTATATTGCAGCCTGTGAACAAGGATACATAGAGTAATCCCAGAGATGAGTTGATCACTTATATCCAGCCTTTTGTTCTTCATCCAGTCCAGAATATTGACAACTAATATAAACGTGTATCCAGGGAATGTTATCAAAAGACAAATAAAATTTACAACCAATCTAGTGAACAACATTGTTGTCATATTGGTATCAATATTACGAAATTGTAGAGAAGGTAATAAGCAGCTCGATGAGCAAACGTTTCTGGTCTGCACAAACCTTTCTGAGACGGAATATACTGTGTATCTGAGATGCAAATGATATCTCCATTGGATATATGAAAGGCAAATATTTTTCCAAGGTTGGATAATTTGATTGGAATTTGAATGCTGAACGCCATTACAGGAATACAGTGTTCATATTAGAACATCTTCAGATGTCATAGTCAGATATCATAATAAGTTTGAGGTAGTCAGAGTCAGTTATTAGAGTCAGGTGGAGTAACTTTTTAAATTCTTTATTTATACAGGCAGAGCTCAAGAAAAAAAAGGGCCCAGGCTCCAGACCATACACCGAGTGCAAAGTTCTTATGGAAAATTATTATAAAATAAGCAATATAAAAAAAGTACACCATTAACATTGCAGTTATAAGTAGTGATGAGCAAACCCGGATCACCACGTTCAGGACCGTACTGGACATTTTGGTGTGTGTGTACTGAACCCGAATTCAGATTTTGAAATAAAGCTTGTTGAAAGTCTTCAGTGCAGCCAATAAACAAGCATTTAAGCTGTGGTTATTAGGAAGCTTTCACAGTTAGTGATGGAAGAACATCGTCCGGGATCAATTGTTTGCGAACCGCGCGTTCGCGCCCGCCCCCATTCACTTTAATGGCAGGCAAACCTGAAAAACATTAAGGTCATATTTGCAGCCAGCAAACACTTACTAGAAGGACACAAATAGTCCCACAACATGGACGGTGATATACCAGAGGGGGATCATTGGCAAAAACTCCCACAAAAAATATGTATTTTAATCAGGGGCCATTTTTATGTGTCTTAAAGTGAAACTTTCAAAAATGGGCCCTGCTAGAGCCTAGAATTTTTTTTATTTCCTATCGGTTTGATGTATGAGGAGGTGCACTAGGCGGTCACAGGATAAATATGTAACTGTCGGCCAGTATACGCCCCAAAAATTTGCCAATAGGCATTCACCTAACAGCAAAGAACTTTGGATTCTGTGGCTAGAGGTGCATTAGGCATACACAGGATAAAAATGTAACTGTCGGCCAGTATAGGACCCAAAAATTAGCCAATAGGCATTCACCTAAGAGAAAAGATCTTTGGATTCTGTGGCTAGAGGTGCTTTAGGCATTCACAGGATAAATACAGTTGCAAGAAAAAGTATGTGAACCCTTTGGAATTATATGGATTTCTGCACAAATTGGTCATAAAATGTGATCTGATCTTCATCTAAGTCACAACAATAGACAATCACAGTCTGCTTAAACTAATAACACACAAAGAATTAAATGTTACCATGTTTTTATTGAGCACACCATGTAAACATTCACAGTGCAGGTGGAAAAGTATGTGAACCCTTGGATTTAATAACTGGTTGAACCTCCTTTGGCAGCAATAACTTCAACCAAACATTTCCTGTATTTGCATATCAGACGTGCACAACGGTCAAGAGTAATTCTTGACCATTCCTCTTTACAAAACTGTTTCAGTTCAGCAATATTCTTGGGATGTCTGGTGTGAATCGCTTTCTGAGGTCACGCCACAGCATCTCAATCGGTTTGAGGTCAGGACTCTGACTGGGCCACTCCAGAAGGCGTATTTTCTTCTGTTTAAGCCATTCTGTTGTTGATTTACTTCTATGCTTTGGGTCGTTGTCCTGTTGCAACACCCATCTTCTGTTGAGCTTCAGCTGGTGGACAGATGGCCTTAAGTTCTCCTGCAAAATGTCTTGATAAACTTGAGAATTCATTTTTCCTTCGATGATAGCAATCCGTCCAGGCCCTAGCGCAGCAAAGCAGCCCCAAACCATGATGCCCCCACCAACATACTTCACAGTTGGGATGAGGTTTTGATGTTGGTGGGCTGTGCCTCTTTTTTTCCACACATAGTGTTGTGTATTTCTTCCAAACAACTCAACTTTGGTTTCATCTGTCCACAGAATATTTTGCCAGTACTGCTGTGGAACATCCAGGTGCTCTTGTGCAAACTGTAAACGTGCAGCAATGTATTTTTTGGACAGCAGTGGCTTCCTCTGTGGTATCCTCCCATGAAATCCATTCTTGTTTAGTGTTTTACGTATCGTAGTTACGCTAACAGGGATGTTAGCATATGCCAGAGACTTTTGCAAGTCTTTAGCTGACACTGTAGGATTCTTCTTCACCTCATTGAGCAGTCTGAGCTGTGCTCTTGCAGTCATCTTTACAGGACGGCCACTCCTAGGGAGAGTAGCAGCAGTGCTGAACTTTCTCCATTTCTAGACAATTTGTCTTACTGTGGACTGATGAACAGCAAGACTTTTAGAGATACTTTTATAACCCTTTCCAGCTTTATGCAAGTCAGCAATTCTTAATCGTAGGTCTTCTGAGAGCTCTTTTGTGCGAGGCATCATTCACATCAGGCAATGCTTCTTGTGAAAAGCAAACCCAGAACTGGTGTGTGTTTTTTATAGGGCAGGGCAGTAGAGTTGAGCGAACACCTGGATGTTCGGGTTCGAGAAGTTCGGCTGAACTTCCCGGAAATGTTCGTCCCGAACCCGAACCCCATTGAAGTCAATGGGGACCCAAACTTTTGGGCACTAAAAAGGCTGTAAAACAGCCCAGGAAAGAGCTAGAGGGCTGCAAAAGGCAGAAACATGTAGGTAAATCCCCTGCAAACAAATGTGGATAGGGAAATGAATTTAAAAAAAAAATAAAAAATAAAAATGACCCAATATCAATTGGACAGAGGTCCCATAGCAGAGAATCTGCCTTCACGTCAGCAGAGAATCAGTATCTTCATGCCATAGCAAAGAATCTGGCTTCATGTCAGCAGAGAATCAGTCTCTTCATGCCATAGCAGAGAATCTGGCTTCATGTCACCCACCACTGGAAGAGGCCACTGTCACATATTTAGGCCCCGGCACCCAGACAGAGGAGAGCGGTCCCGTAACAGAGAATCTGGCCTTATGTCAGCGCAGAATCAGTCTTCATGTCATAGCAGAGAATCAGGCTTCACGTCACCCACCACTGGAAGAGGCCACTGTCACATATTTAGGCCCCGGCACCCAGACAGAGGAGAGAGGTCCCGTAACAGAGAATCTGGCCTTATGTCAGCGCAGAATCAGTCTTCATGTCATAGCAGAGAATCAGGCTTCACGTCACCCACCACTGGAACAGGCCACTGTCACATATTTAGGCCCCGGCACCCAGACAGAGGAGAGCGGTCCCGTAACAGAGAATCTGGCCTTATGTCAGCGCAGAATCTGTCTTCATGTCATAGCAGAGAATCAGGCTTCACGTCACCCACCACTGGAACAGGCCACTGTCACACATTTAGGCCCAGGCACCCAGGCAGAGGAGAGAGGTCCCGTAACAGAGAATCTGGCCTTATGTCAGCACAGAATCTGTCTTCATGTCATAGCAGAGAATCAGGCTTCACGTCACCCACCACTGGAACAGGCTACTGTCACACATTTAGGCCCAGGCACCCAGGCAGAGGAGAGAGGTCCCGTAACAGAGAATCTGGCCTTATGTCAGCGCAGAATCTGTCTTCATGTCATAGCAGAGAATCAGGCTTCACGTCACCCACCACTGGAACAGGCCACTGTCACACATTTAGGCCCAGGCACCCAGGCAGAGGAGAGAGGTCCCGTAACAGAGAATCTGGCCTTATGTCAGCGCAGAATCTGTCTTCATGTCATAGCAGAGAATCAGGCTTCACGTCACCCACCACTGGAACAGGCCACTGTCACATATTTAGGCCCAGGCACCCAGGCAGAGGAGAGAGGTCCCGTAACAGAGAATCTGGCCTTATGTCAGCGCAGAATCTGTCTTTATGTCATAGCAGAGAATCAGGCTTCACGTCACCCACCACTGGAACAGGCCACTGTCACATATTTAGGCCCAGGCACCCAGGCAGAGGAGAGAGGTCGCGTAACAGAGAATCTGGCTTCATGTCAGCACAGAATAAGTCTTCATGTCATAGCAGAGAATCAGGCTTCACGTCACCCACCACTGGAACAGGCCACTGTCACACATTTAGGCCCCGGCACCCAGACAGAGGAGAGGTTCATTCAACTTTGGGTTGCCCCGCAATATAATGGTAAAATGAAATTAAAAATAGTATTGAATGAGGAAGTGCCCTGGAGTAGAATAATATATTGTTAAGGGGAGGTAGTTAATATCTAATCTGCACAAGGGATGGACAGGTCCTGTGGGATCCATGCCTGGTTCATTTTTATGAACGTCAGCTTGTCCACATTGGCTGTAGACAGGCGGCTGCGTTTGTCTGTAATGACGCCCCCTGCCGTGCTGAATACACGTTCAGACAAAACGCTGGCCGCCGGGCAGGCCAGCACCTCCAAGGCATAAAAGGCTAGCTCTGGCCACGTGGACAATTTGGAGACCCAGAAGTTGAATGGGGCCGAACCATCAGTCAGTACGTGGAGGGGTGTGCACAGGTACTGTTCCACCATGTTAGTGAAATGTTGCCTCCTGCTAACAAGTTCCGTATCAGGTGGTGGTGCAGTTAGTTGTGGTGTGGTGACAAAACTTTTCCACATCTCTGCCATGCTAACCCTGCCCTCAGAGGAGCTGGCCGTGACACAGCTGCGTTGGCGACCTGTTGCTCCTCCTCTGCCTTCGCCTTGGGCTTCCACTGGTTCCCCTGTGACATTTGGGAATGCTCTCAGTAGCGCGTCTACCAACGTGCGCTTGTACTCGCGCATCTTCCTATCACGCTCCAGTGTAGGAAGTAAGGTGGGCACATTGTCTTTGTACCGGGGATCCAGCAGGGTGGCAACCCAGTAGTCCGCACACGTTAAAATGTGGGCAACTCTGCTGTCGTTGCGCAGGCACTGCAGCATGTAGTCGCTCATGTGTGCCAGGCTGCCCAGAGGTAAGGACAAGCTGTCCTCTGTGGGAGGCGTATCATCATCGTCCTGTGTTTCCCCCCAGCCACGCACCAGTGATGGGCCCGAGCTGCTTTAGGTGCCACCCCGCTGTGAACATGCTTCATCCTCATCCTCCTCCACCTCCTCCTCATCCTCGTCCTCCTCGTCCTCCAGTAGTGGGCCCTGTCTGGCCACATTTGTACCTGGCCTCTGGTGTTGCAAAAAACCTCCCTCTGAGTCACTTCGAAGAGACTGGCCTGAAAGTACTAAAAATGACCCCTCTTCCTCCTGGGCCACCTCCTCTTCCATCATCGCCCTAAGTGTTTTCTCAAGGAGACATAGAAGTGGTATTGTAACGCTGATAACGGCGTCATCGCCACTGGCCATGTTGGTGGAGTACTCGAAACAACGCAACAGGGCACACAGGTCTCGCATGTAGGCCCAGTCATTGGTGGTGAAGTGTGTCTGAACCGCAGTGCGACTGACCCGTGCGTGCTGCAGCTGAAACTCCACTATGGCCTGCTGCTGCTCGCACAGTCTGTCCAGCATATGCAAGGTGGAGTTCCACCTGGTGGGTACGTCGCATATGAGGCGGTGAGCGGGAAGGCCGAAGTTACGCTGTAGCGCAGACAGGCGAGCAGCGGCAGGGTGGGAACGCCGGAAGCGCGAACAGACGGCACGCACTTTATGCAGCAGCTCTGACATGTCAGGGTAGTTGCGAATGAACTTCTGCACCACCAAATTCAGCACATGCGCCAGGCAAGGGATGTGCGTCAAACCGGCTAGTCCCAGAGCTGCAACGAGATTTCGCCCATTATCGCACACCACCAGGCCGGGCTTGAGGCTCACCGACAGCAACCACTCGTCGGTCTGTTGTTCTATACCCCGCCACAACTCCTGTGCGGTGTGGGGCCTTTCCCCCAAACATATGAGTTTCAGAATGGCCTGCTGACGTTTACCCCGGGCTGTGCTGAAGTTGGTGGTGAAGGTGTGTGGCTGACTGGATGAGCAGGTGGAAGAAGACGAGGAGGAAGCTGAGTAGGAGGAGGAGGAGACAGGAGGCAAAGAATGTTGCCCTGCGATCCTTGGCGGCGGAAGGACGTGCGCCAAACGGCTCTCCGCCTGGGGCCCAGCCGCCACTACATTTACCCAGTGTGCAGTTAGGGAGATATAGCGTCCCTGGCCGTGCTTACTGGTCAACGTATCTATGGTTAGGTGGACCTTGCCACAGATGGCGTTGCGCAGTGCACACTTGATTTTATCGGACACTTGTTTGTGCAGGGAAGGAACGGCTCTCTTGGAGAAGTAGTGGCGGCTGGGAACAACATACTGTGGGACAGCAAGTGACATGAGCTGTTTGAAGCTGTGTGTGTCCACCAGCCTAAATGACAGCATTTCATAGGCCAGTAGTTTAGAAATGCTGGCATTCAGGGCCAGGGATCGAGGGTGGCTAGGGGGGAATTTACGCTTTCTCTCAAATGTTTGTGAGATGGAGAGCTGAACGCTGCCTTGTGACATGGTTGAGATGCTTGGTGACGCAGGTGGTGGTGTTGGTGGTACATCCCATGTTTGCTGGGCGGCAGGTGCCAACGTTCCTCAGAGGCGGGAGGAAGATGCCGAGGAGGCAGCAGCAGAAAGAGGGCCGATGCGGCAGCAGCAGAAGAGGTAGCAGGGGGAGCCTGAGTGACTTCCTTGATTTTAAGGTGTTTTACTCCACTGCAGTTCATGCTTTGCATGCAGGTGCCTGGTCATGCAGGTTGTGCTAAGGTTCAGAACGTTAATGCCTCGCTTCAGGCTCTGATGGCACAGCGTGCAAACCACTCGAGTCTTGTCGTCAGCACATTGTTTGAAGAAGTGCCATGCCAGGGAACTCCTTGAAGCTGCCTTTGGGTGCTCGGTCCCAGATGGCGGCGGTCAGTAGCAGGCGGAGTCTCTTGGCGGCGGAGTGTTCGGATTTTGCCCACTGCTCCTCATTTGCTACGCTGTTGGCTCGGTCTCACCACTGCTCTTCCTCCTAACTGTGAAGTCAGTGGCACGACCTTCATTCCATGTGGGGTCTAGGACCTCATCGTCCCCTGCATCGTCTTCCACCCAGTCTTGATCCCTGACCTCCTGTTCAGTCTGCACACTGCAGAAAGACGCAGCAGTTGGCACCTGTGTTTCGTCATCATCAGAGACGTGCTGAGGTGGTATTCCCATGTCCTCATCATCAGGAAAAATAAGTGGTTGTGCGTTAGTGCATTCTATCTCTTCCACCCCTGGGGAAGGGCTAGGTGGATGCCCTTGGGAAACCCTGGCAGCAGAGTCTTCAAACAGCATAAGAGACTGCTGCATAACTTGAGGCTCAGACAGTTTCCCTGATATGCACTGGGGGTGATGTGACAGACCGATGGGCTTGGTTTGCATGCGCCATCTGTGCGCTTTCTGCAGAAGACTGGGTGGGAGATAATGTGAACGTGCTGGATCCACTGTCGGCCACCCAATTGACTAATGCCTGTATCTGCTCAGGCCTTACCATCCTTAGAACGGCATTGGGCCCCACCAAATATCGCTGTAAATTCTGCTGGCTACTGGGACCTGAGGTAGTTGGTTCACTAGGACGTGTGGCTGTGGCAGAACGGCCACGTCCTCTCCCAGCACCAGAGGGTCCACTAACACCACCACGACCATGTCCACGTCCGCGTCCGCTTCCCTTATTAGATGTTTTCCTCATTGTTCCCGTTCACCACAATTTTGAGAATGGCAAATTTGGGAATGCTTTTTCAACCCAGAACAAAAAGTCTGCTTTTACGGTCACTACAAATAACTTGACCAGCTAAAACACTGCAGATTTGGTTGAATAGAGATGTGAGACCTGTTTTTTTTTGCGCTGTGTGACAGGTATACAGTAGGTTTAATCACAGAATCACACTTCTATCAGCACGCTAGCGTGTGTCTTAGGTTTTTCTGAATGACACTATCAATACCTTCAATGTAAGATTTTCTTTTTGGGATAGATTTCAAGTAGGCCTCAAATACCGGAAACTAGTTATTTTGAGAATGGCAAATTTGGGAATGCTTTTTCAACCCAGAACAAAAAGTCTGCTTTTACGGTCACTACAAATAACTTGACCAGCTGAAACACTGCAGATTTGGTTGAATAGAGATGTGAGGCCTGTTTTTTTTTGCGCTGTGTGACAGGTATAGGTTTAATCACAGAATCACACTTCTATCAGCACGCTAGCGTGTGTCTTCGGTTTTTCTGAATGACACTATCAATACCTTCAATGTAAGATTTTCTTTTTGGGATAGATTTCAGGTAGGCCTCAAATACCTGTCACTACCAGAGCTTTGGGACGTTCTCACAGCTCTGTTTCTCCACCCCTGTGATGATGTCACTACTAGAGCTGGGAGGAGTTTTCTGTTTCCTTCCTCCCAGCTGTTTCTCCTCCGTTTGATTTCCCTGCCTTTATATTCCCCCTCCTCCTATTGTAGGTGTGGATTATATTTCTCATTTGGGTTGTAGCTCTTGCTTGAGTATGTTCCCTTGTATGCTATCCTTTCACTGGACCTGTGTTCTGCTGCAGCAAGTACTCCGGATATTGCCAGCCTGTCTTTGGATCCATCTTCACTGCGGCTGCAGCCCTTCAGCTAAGTGTGCAGACATTGCTGTGTATCTGTGTGTTTTCTGACTGGATCCGAGGCGACCACGGTTCCCTCCATATACTGAGCAGGGCACCGGTGGCCGTGCCCCTTCCACTATTGTAGGGGTTACAGTGGCCATCAGTCTTAGGTAAGCGGGCATGCCTCCTTCCACCATTTGGATCCGGGCATGGGCTTAGCAGCATAGGGAGAGCTTTTGAGGGTCGGACAGGGGTCACCCTTTATCCTCCCTAGTTTGGGTCCGGTCAGTAGCTCTATTTTCTGTGCATGCTCTTGTTGCTCACACACAGCCGTGACATTATAATCCACCAAAACCGTCTTTTTTTGACATGGATCCGCTTTCTGGCCTGGTTGACCGCATGCAGGGTCTTTCTTTGGAGGTAGCGGATCTCCGTTAATCTATGACTCAGCTTCAAGCATTGGGCTCTGCTCCGGCCCATGGAGTCTGTTGCGAGCCAAAGGTCTCACTTCCGGAAACGTTCTCCGGGGGCAGTGAGAGTTTTTGTTCGCTTCAGAGAGGCATGCAAACTCCATTTTTTGTGTCCACATTCCTCTGGTAATCAGGAGCAGAGGGTGAGGATTGTCATCTCCCTGCTCAGGGTAATGCTCAGACTTGGGCTTTTTCGCTGCCATCAGGGATCCCTCCCTTCGATCCGTGGAAGGATTTTTTGTGGCCCTGGGGCAGATATATGATGACCCGGATCGTGTTGCTCTGGCCGAATCTAACTTACGTTTTTTATGCCAGAGCAAACTGTCTGCGGAGCTTTATTGTTCTGAATTTCGGAGATGGGCAGCTGATTCAGGTTGGAATGATGCTGCACTCCGGAGTCAGTTCTGTCATGGTCTCTCAGAGAGATTGAAAGATACGTTTGCTTTCCATGAGAGACCAACGTCCTTGGAGTCTGCCATGTCACTGGCGGTACGCCTTGACAGGCGTCTAAGAGAAAGAAACGAGACCTCTCTGTCCAGCCATTGTCAGTCTAGGGGCAGTGGTGCGGACTCATTCAGTGTGCAGGGCCTCATCCTTCTCGCTCCCCTCTGAGAGGAGCCCATGCAGCTAGGTCGACTTGCCCCTGATAAAAGAGGATTTAGTCCTCAGAGTATGGTGTGTTTTTGTTGTGGGGGCATAGGTCATTTGGCAAATGTTTGTCCTCTAGGAGATTCTTGAACTGTACTAAGAGCGATAATAAGAGAAAAACCTCAAAAGGTAAATCATCAAACTCTGCTTCATCTGCTACTTTGGGCAAAGTTGATGTAGGAATTGATGCTTTTCCTCTGACCTGCAGTTCCCGTTTTCTCCTGTCTGCCAGGGTGGCGCTAGAGAGCAAAGTCATTTCTTGTGAGATTTTTGTTGATAGTGGAGCGGCCGTCAATCTTATTGACACTCAATTTGTAGCCATGCATGGTTTTCAGGTTTGCACATTAGAAAAGGATATACCTGTTTTTGCTATTGACTCTGCTCCACTCTCACAGAGATCTCTGAAGGGCATTGTTCACAATATTCGTTAGCTGTAGGTGACACTCATGTGGAGGATATATCTTGTTTTGTCCTTAACGGATTGCCTTCTCCTCTAGTTTTGGGTTACCCTGGCTCACTAGACATAACCCCACTATTGATTGGCAAGGAAGGCAAATAAATGAGTGGAGTGACTTTTGTAGAGAGAATTGTCTTACAGCGACTTTTGCAGAGGTGTCTACTAAAACTGTGCCATCATTTCTCTCTGATTTCTCGGACGTGTTTTCCGAGAGCGGTGTTCAGGAGCTAACCTCCTCACCGGAGTTTGACTGTCCCATTAACCTCATTCCCGGCGCCAAACTGCCAAAAGCTCGCCTCTACAATCTCTCACAACCGGAAAGAATCGCAATGCAAACCTATATCTCCGAGAGTCTCGATAAGGGCATATTCGTCCCTCAAAATCACCTGTTGCCGCTGGGTTTTTTTTTGTTAAAAAAAAAGATGGCTCTCTGAGACCTTGCCTAGATTTTAGGGAGCTGAACCGTATCACGATTCGCGATCCCTATCCCCTTCCTCTGATCCCGGACCTCTTCAACAAATTGTTGGGGCCAAGGTTTTTTCCAAATTGGATTTGAGAGGCGCGCACAACCTGGTCAGGTCAGAGAGGGGATGAATGGAAAATGGCCTTTAATACCCCTAATGGGCATTTCGAGAATCTCGTTATGCCTTTCGGCCTGATGAATGCTCCGGCCGTCTTTCAGCATTTTGTTAACAGTATTTTCTACCATTTAATGGGGAAATTTGTATTGGTGTATCTTGATGATTTTGATTTTTTCCCCTGATGTTCAGACCCATCAGGATCATCTTTTTCAGGTTCTGCAGATTCTGCGGGGAAATAAATTGTACGCCAAGCTGGAGAAATGTGTTTTTATGGTATCGGAGATTCAATTTCTGGGTTTTCTCCTCTCTGCTTCTGGTTTTCGCATGGTTCCGGAGAAGGTCCGTGCTGTACTTGAGTGGGAGCTTCCTGAGAATCAGAAGGCATTGATGCGCTTTTTGGGTTTTGCGAACTATTACAGAAAGTTCATTTTGAATTATTCCTCTGTGGTCAAACCCCTCACTGACATGACGAAAAAGGGGGCGGATTTTTCCTCTTGGTCGGAGGAGGCGCTTGCAGCTTTTTCTAAGATTAAAGAAAGTTTTGCATCTCCTCCCGTCTTGGTGCATCCCGATGTTTCCTTACCTTTTATTGTTGAGGTGGATGCTTCCGAGGTGGGTGTGGGTGCGGTTTTGTCCCAGGGCCCTTCTCCTGCCAAATGGCGACCCTGTGCCTTTTTCTCTAAAAAACTCTCCCCGGCAGAGAAAAACTATGATGTGGGAGATAGGGAGTTGTTGGCCATCAAGTTGGCTTTCGAGGAATGGCGCCATTGGTTGGAGGGGGCCAGGCACCCTATCACCGTTTTTACCGACCATAAGAATCTGGCATACTTGGAGTCGGCCAGGGGTATGAATCCGAGACAGGCCAATGGTCTCTGTTCTTCTCCAGATTCAATTTTGTCGTCACATTCCGCCCTGGGATCAAAAATGTGAAGGCTGATGCTCTCTCGCTGTTTTCTGGAGGAGGAATCTCCGAGGACCCGGGTCCCATTTTGGCGGAGGGGGTAGTTGTTTCTGCTCTATATTCGATTTGGAGCCGAGGTCCAGGCTGCCCAGACTGAGGGCACCCTGTCCCGTTGTCCTTCTGGGAAGTTGTTTGTGCCTCCTGAGCTACTCACAAACTCTTCAAGGCAGTCATGATACTGTTCTTGCTGGTCACCCCGGGAGTAGAGCCACGGTAGATCTCATTGCTCGGAGATTTTGGTGGCCGGCTCTTCGTAAGTCGGTGGAGGGTTTTGGTGCTGCTTGTGAGGACGTGCGCTCGCGCTAAGGTCCCTCGTTCACGGCCTTCAGGTTCCCTTCTCCCGTTACCCATACCTTCCGTCCTTGGACACACCTGTCATGGACTTTATCACGGATCTTCCTCGTTCCTGCAGGGGAGGGAGTCGGTGATCCTGGTGGTGGTGGACCGTTTTAGCAAGATGGCTCATTCGTACCTTTGCCCTGTTTTACCCAATGCTAAAACGTTGGCGCAAGCTTTTGTCGACCATATTGTTAAATTGCATGGCATTCCCTCTGATATTGTTTCCGATAGAGGCACGCAGTTTGTGTCCAGGTTCTGGAAGGCTTTTTGTTCTCGCCTGGGGGTTCGGCTGTCCTTCTCTTTTGCTTTTCACCCGCAGTCGAATGGTCAGACTGAGCGCCTCAATCAGAATCTGGAGACATATTTGCGCTGTTTCGTGGCAGAGAACCAGGAGGATTGGTGTTCATTTCTCCCTCTTGCTGAGTTTGCTCTGAACAACCGCCGTCAGGAATCTTCTGATAAGTCGCCATTCTTTGGTGCATATGGGTTCCATCCGCAGTTTGGGACATTCTCGGGAGGGGCTCTTTCTGGTTTGCCTGAGAGGAGAGATTTTCCTCGTCTTTGTCTACCATTTGGCAAAAGATTCAGAGTAATCTTAGAAAGAGAGTGAGAAGTATAAGCGTGTGGCTGATAAGAGACGTGTGCCTGGTCCGGACCTGAGTGTGGTGATCTGGTGTGGTTGTCTACAAGAAATATTAAACTGAAGGTTCCCTCCTGGAAATTGGGTCCCAATTTATTGGGCCTTATAAAATCTTGTCAGTCATCAATCCTGTTGCCTTCCGTCTTGATCTTCCACGGGTTTGGAAGATACATAATGTATTTCACAGATCTCTCTTAAAACCATATGTCCAGCCCACGGTACCCTCTTCTTTGCCTCCTCCGATTTTGGTTGATGGCAATCTGGAGTTTGAGGTTTCCAGAATTGTGGACTCTCGCATTGTCCGCAGTTCTCTCCAGTACCTCGTTCATTGGAAGGGTTATGGTCCTGAGGAAGGATGTGGGTTCCGGTGTCGGACATTAAAGCCACTCGCCTCATCAGGGCATTTCATAGGGCTCATCCTGAGAAGGTGGTCCTGGGTGTCCGGAGTCCACCCGTAGAGGGGGGGTACTGTCACTACCAGAGCTTTGGGACGTTCTCACAGCTCTGTTTCTCGACCCCTGTGATGATGTCACTACTAGAGCTGGGAGGAGTTTTCTGTTTCCTTCCTCCCAGCTGTTTCTCCTCCGTTTGATTTCCCTGCCTTTATATTCCCCCTCCTCCTATTGTAGGTGTGGATTATATTTCTCATTTGGGTTGTAGCTCTTGCTTGAGTATGTTCCCTTGTATGCTATCCTTTCACTGGACCTGTGTTCTGCTGCAGCAAGTACTCCGGATATTGCCAGCCTGTATTTGGATCCATCTTCACTGCGGCTGCAGCCCTTCAGCTAAGTGTGCAGACATTGCTGTGTATCTGTGTGTTTTCTGACTGGATCCGAGGCGACCACGGTTCCCTCTATATACTGAGCAGGGCACCGGTGGCCGTGCCCCTTCCACTATTGTAGGGGTTACAGTGGCCATCAGTCTTAGGTACGCGGGCATGCCTCCTTCCACCATTTGGATCCGGCATGGCTTAGCAGCATAGGGAGAGCTTTTGAGGGTCGGACAGGGTCACCCTTTATCCTCCCTAGTTTGGGTCCGGTCAGTAGCTCTATTTTCTGTGCATGCTCTTGTTGCTCACACACATCCGTGACAATACCAGAAACTAGTTATTTTGAGAATGGCAAATTTGGGAATGCTTTTTCAACCCAGAACAAAAAGTCTGCTTTTTACGGTCACTACAAATAACTTGACCAGATAAAACACTGCAGATTTGGTTGAATAGAGATGTGAGACCTGTTTTTTTTTGCGCTGTGTGACAGGTATAGGTTTAATCACAGAATCACACTTCTATCAGCACGCTAGCGTGTGTCTTCGTTTTTTCTGAATGACACTATCAATACCTTCAATGTAAGATTTTCTTTTTGGGATAGATTTCAAGTAGGCCTCAAATACCAGAAACTAGTTATTTTGAGAATGGCAAATTTGGGAATGCTTTTTCAACCCAGAAAAAAAAGTGTGCTTTTACGGTCAATACAAATAACTTGACCAGCTAAAACAGTACAGATTTGGTTGAATAGAAATGTCAGGTCTATTTTTTAGGCGCTGGGTGACAGGCTCAACTTGCCCCTGATGTAATATATGGCCAAAAAATAACCACACTGTTGATGGTTAAATGCACTTGGGTGACACAGGCTCAGCCTGCACCAGATGTAGTATATGGCCAAAAAATAATCAGACTGTTGATGGTTAAATGCACTTCGGTGACACAGGCTCAGCCTGCAGCTGATGTAGGATATAGCACAAAATAACCACACTATCGATGGTTAAATACACTTGGTGATAGCTCGTGCTGGCGCACCACAAGTCACAAAATGGCCGCCGATCACCCCAGAAAAAAAGTGATCTAAAAACGCTCTGGACAGCCTCAAAAAAGTGAGCAAGTCAATAATAGCACTTCAATGATCCACAGCTGCAGATCGATCACAGAATGAAGTTTTTTGGAGGAGTTAATCTGCCTAATCTCGCCCTAACGTCGCAGCTGCAACCTCTCCCTATACTGATCATAGCAGAGTGACGTGCGGCGCTACGTGACTCCAGCTTAAATAGAGGCTGGGTCACATGGTGCACTGGCCAATCACAGCCATGCCTATAGTAGGCATGGCTGTGATGGCCCTTTGGGCCAAGTAGTATGACACTTGTTGATTGGCTGCTTTGCAGCCTTTCAAAAAGCGCCAAGAAAGCGCCGAACACCGAACCCGAACTTTTACGAAAATGTTCGGGTTCGGGTCCGTGTCACGGACACCCCAAAATTCGGTACGAACCCGAACTATACAGTTCGGGTTCGCTCATCCCTACAGGGCAGCTGTAACCAACACCTCCAATCTCATCTCATTGATTGGACTCCAGTTCGCTGACACCTCACTCCAATTAGCTCTTGGAGATGTCTTTAGTCTAGGGGTTCACATACTTTTTCCACCTGCACTGTGAATGTTTACATGGTGTGTTCAATAAAAACATGGTAACATTTAATTCTTTGTGTGTTATTAGTTTAAGCAGACTGTGATTGTCTATTGTTGTGACTTAGTTGAAGATCAGATCACATTTTATGACCAAATTGTGCAGAAATCCATATCATTCCAAAGGGTTCACATACTTTTTCTTGCAGCTGTATGTAACGTCCAGTATGGGCCCCAAAAATTAGGCAATAGGCATTCACCTGACAGCAAAGAACTTTGGATTCTGTGGCTGGAGGTGCATTAGGCGGTCACAGAATTAATATGTAACTGTCAGCCAGTATAGGCCCTAAAAATTTGCCAATAAGCATTCACCTGACACAAAGAACTTTGGATTCTGTTGCTATAGGTGCATTAGGCGTTCACAGGATAAATATGTAACTGTCGTCCAGTATAGGCCCCAAAAATTAGCCAATAGGCATTCACCTGACAGCAAAGAACTTTGGATTCTGTGGCTGGAGGTGCATTAGGCGGTCACAAGATAAATATGTAACTGTTGGCCAGTATAGGCCCCAAAATTAGCCCATAGGCATTCATCAGACAGCAAAGAACTTTGGATTCTTTGGCTGGAGGTGCATTAGGCGGTCACAGGATAAATATGTAACTGTCGGCCAGTATTGGTGTCACTAAATATATAAATACAATAGTGCCTGCGCTGTCGCTATTAAGTTGTCTCTATATGCACTGTGGCAGACAGAGCCGCTGCTGGGTACCTGATTGGATGACGGCTGCTTCGATCCAAAGTGGTATGTATAAGAATAAAAATGAACAAACTAATGTTCGGTACCAGCGCTGGGAATAGAATGGATATTAGTTCAGTTTTGGTAATTACCTTATTCCGGCAGGACCAGGGGTTTGATCGGATAAGGTATGAACCGACTGTCCGGTATGGAAACAAGATGAGGTAACTTAACAGTGCTTCTTGCTTCTTATCTTCTTGCTCAACCTCGGAGTGCGTATACCGCCCCGGCCGGTGGCTGGCGTGCGCACGAGGGAGCTGTGATGGTACAAGGTTCCGGAACGTGCGGCGTGACGTCACGACTGACCTACGGGGTAATCCAGAGACCAAAAACGATCCTACGCGTTTCAAAGCCTACGGGCTTCTTCGTCAGGGATAGTTGTTCTATGTGTACTCTGGGTTAAGTAGGTGTCCGGTCCCCATGGCAACTGCTATTAATTACCCCATCAAACGACCTGATTATACTCCTGTGTAAGATCCCAAATGGGTAAAGGGTGGCATCTACTAACTTACAACAAGCATCAATTAGATTCTACAGTGAGGGTGATTTAAAATGCAAATAGTTCCATCTCACGATTCAGACCGTTAGGTGCTAGGGAATTCAATCTGAATCCATTTGCTTTCACATCTCGATAGTTGTCTGATAATATCTCCGCCTCTCGGATTTAGTTTTATTTTCTCAATACCCCCAAAAAAAGAACCGACAAATTTGCCTGCGTGGTATTGGGCATAGTGACGGGACAGAGGATGACCTTCATATTTTTTCTTTATATTATTAAGATGTTCCCCCATCCTAATTTTAGTTCACGTTTGGTTCGACCCACATATATTTTTAAACATGGACATTTAATAAAATATATCACACCTCGGGTATTACATGAAATATACTGGTTGATTTTGTATTTGTGGTCGTTGTCCCCTATTTCTGTAATGGGGAATTTAATTAAGCCATGTTTAGTTTTCCTGCAGTTTTTACACATTTTACATGGGAAGAAGCCTTTGTGTATCAGAAGACCTAGTTTTTTGGTTTGGGGCAGTTTCACCGTGGGCGCTACCATAGTGCACAGATTCAAGGCTTTCCTGAAAACAAAGGTAGGATTTTTTGGGATCCTATCACCTATTAATTTATCTTGTCGCAACATTTCCCAATGTTTTCTGACAATTCTTTTAAGAATCATTGCCCCTTCATTATATGTAGTAATTATCGGGATTTTTATAGGGGCATTAATGCGATCGGTTACAACAAGTTTTTTAGGATCCTGCACTTTATTCTTCAATAATAGATTACGGTCTACCTCTCTAATTTGTTTAATGGTAGGTTCCAGGTCCTCCATTTTGTACCCTTTTTCAATGAATTTAGTATTAAGGTCTCTAGTTTCCTTCTCAAAATGACCAATATTAGTACAATTCCTACGTATCCTGATGTATTGGCTGCGGGGAATATTCGTAAGCCACGTGGGGAGATGGCAGCTTCTAAGGGGGATATAACTATTACAATCCGTGGGCTTACAATATGTCTTGGTGTGAATCTGCCCTTCCTCAATAAATATAGTGAGATCTAAAAAGTTGACCTGCTCTTTACTATATGTAGGTACAAACTCTAGATAAAATTCATTTTTATTTAAATTATTTAAAGAATGGTTCAAGCTAGATTCCCCACCCTTCCAAATAAAAACAATGTCGTCAATAAAACGTCTCCATAGGACCAGATTCGCACCGAGTCTGCCATGTGGGAAGATAGTGGTATCCTCCCAATGGCCCATATATAGATTAGCGAAACTCGGTGCGAATCTGGTCCCCATCGCAGTACCCCATGTCTGCAAATAAAACTCCTGGTTGAATTTAAAATAATTGTGTGTAAGGATAAAACTAATACAATCGCCAGTGAATTCTATTTGTTCTTTCGGCATATTACCATCTTTTTCCAAAAAGTATTCCGTCGCTGTCCTACCTTTTGTATTTTCGATCACGGTGTATAGGGAGGTGACATCCAGGGTCCCCAGGATATAGTCATCCTCCCATTTGATATCTTCCAGAAGTTGTAAGATATGTTTGGTATCTTTAAGATACGCTGGAAGTTTCTGAACATGATTTTGTAGTAAGGTGTCCACATATTTGGAAAGATTAGCCGTCAAACTATCTATCCCTGAGATGATCGGTCGGCCTGGGGGATTAGTTGGATTTTTATGTATTTTTGGCAAATAATAAAAGATCGAAATTTTAGGACATTGATTATTAATAAATTGTGCTTCCTCACCTGTTAAAATACCTCTCAATTTGCCCTTTTTAATAAGGGATCCAAGTTTTTGTTTATATACATGGGTTGGATCAAAGCTCAATTTTTTATATGTCTTTTTGTCACTGAGGAGTCGTATTGATTCACTGTTATAGGAGTCCTCATCCAAAATCACAATACCCCCCCCTTTGTCTGCGGGCCTAATCACAATTTGGTTATTAGTTTGTAATGTCCTAATAGCCTTTTTTTCCCAGGGAGATAAATTTTGAACTAGATAAAAGTTCAGATTAGTTCAGATAAAAACTGAACTAATATCCATTCTATTCCCAGCGCTGGTACCGAACATTAGTTTGTTCATTTTTATTCTTATACATACCACTTTGGATCGAAGCAGCCGTCATCCAATCAGGTACCCAGCAGCGGCTCTGTCTGCCACAGTGCATATAGAGACAACTTAATAGCGACAGCGCAGGCACTATTGTATTTATATATTTATTGATTTTACCAAAGCTGCTATTGTGCTCTGCTGCAAATCGCAATTCACATACCAACAACCAACCATCCTTTCCATTTATAACCCCCATAACACTTTCATATCTCGTGTCCTCATATACATATACCATCATTGGTCTCCCTGGATTAATATTGCGCCAGCCTACTTGCATACATAGAATTAATATCCTCTCTGTGTTACTCATACATCGATAACATGAGCGAACTATGGGGAGACCGCCAGGATCGTATCAATTTGTCCAGTCATTCTTAATAAACCTAACCCTTCTCTAGAGGATTGTGGATAGACATGAAGATAACATTGAGGAAGCCCTGGTAAACATTAAAAAGCTTGAAAGGCTCCCTAATAGAGAAATGAGAGACTTGTGGAAATGGCCTCGCTAGAAAAATATTTGGAACATGATATAATACCGAAAGGACTCCAAATCCATAAAGGACTAACGAGCGACTTAGACGGCCGGAAATTATTGATGAATGGAATTCACTATTTCATGAATTTTCTAGAAAAACTGTATTGTTCATTATAGAAAAAAGAAGAGCAGGTCTAATTAAAATAAATCAAGAAATAAAGGAATTGTTTCAAAACCTTAAACATATAAGAATCATAAAGATAATACTCAAATTTCTAGATCAATCAAAACACGGATAAGAACAAAAGAGAACGAAATTATTAATATTAAAACTAAAAAATTTGATAGGGATTTGGTAACATCGTCAGCAACTAGAGGTGGGACTGTAATAAACATAGAACTTAGCGCCAGCACCCATTACAACACGATAGATAAGACTGTGTGCGAGGACCAGGAGTCTGACTACAGTGATTTTCTGTTATGATGATGATACCAATGATTATTCTACTAATACAGGGATAATAAGATCTAATAGACTATCTGGAACTAAGTCTAATATAGATAATATATCTGAGCAACAACCCCTAATACCGAATGTAATGATACAGGCTACTACAACGAATGGATCTATTCAAAACTAGTAACCGGTATGACATATTGGAGTCATTGGATGAAGATCCAATCACAATGACTCCATTACTACAGTAGAAAGTGTAGATAATCGTGCCCTATTCATCATGAAGAAACAACCAATACGCCACCATCAAATGCCACATAGTTATAGCTCAATAGTAAAAAGGAACATCAATAGCGAGCTAAAGATAAATCCCTGAAAACGGATAACATAATAAAACAAAAAGAAAGACAGTAAAAAGGGATTTTTTCCAGGCAAGACCCTTACAAAGAAAAAAACAAAAGAGGCACGAGAGGGAAAGGACTAACCAGAAAACTTGAAATTAAACGCAAGAGAGGGCAGGGTATATACAATCTCAGTTGTTATACCCTGAAGGATAATGAGTTGGCACTATTAGAGAAAGGCCTCAAATTTGCCCCCACCTCAAAATTTTGTCCCTTTTATGCATTTGTAGGGATTAAGAAATTTTTGAGAAATTTGGCTTTAAAGAAATATTTCTTAAAAATAAACCACTACCTCTTGTGCCAATACTAATAAAATTATACCAACAGCTGGCATAATACCATCTATAGGATTTAGAAATAATACTAACATGGACAAACACTCGTCAGTGAGTCAGGTACCCTAACCAGGACCCCTTACATACCACGCTGAGACCCAAATCACATTTTAACCTCTCGGTGAATACTCTGATGCTTTCACTGCATTTTCAAGCCCTGGTACTGAGAGATCTACGCAAGATAATCCAAATAGCAAGCGAACGGGCCCTCAAAATTTATCTCCCTGGGAAAAAAAGGCTATTAGGACATTACAAACTAATAACCAAATTGTGATTAGGCCGCAGACAAAGGGGGGGGTATTGTGATTTTGGATGAGGACTCCTATAACAGTGAATCAATACGACTCCTCAGTGACAAAAAGACATATAAAAAAATTGAGCTTTGATCCAACCCATGTATATAAACAAAAACATGGATCCCTTATTAAAAAGGGCAAATTGAGAGGTATTTTAACAGGGTGAGGAAGCACAATTATTAATAATCAATGTCCTAAAATTTCGATCTTTTATTATTGCCAAAAATACATAAAAATCCAACTAATCCCCCAGGCGCGACCGATCATCTCAGGGATAGATAGTTTGACGGCTAATCTTTCCAAATATGTGGACACCTTACTACAAATCATGTTCAGAAACTTCCAGCGTATCTTAAAGATACCAAACATATCTTACAACTTCTGGAAGATATCAAATGGGAGGATGACTATATCCTGGGGACCTGGATGTCACCTCCATATACACCGTGATCGAAAATACAAAAGGTAGGACAGCGACGGAATACTTTTTGGAAAAAGATGTAATATGCCGAAAGAACAAATAGAATTCACTGGCGATTGTATTAGTTTTATCCTTACACACAATTATTTTAAATTCAACCAGGAGTTTTATTTGCAGACATGGGGTACTGCGATGGGGACCAGATTCGCACCGAGTTTCGCTAATCTATATATGGGCCATTGGGAGGATACCACTATCTTCCCACATGGCAGACTCGGTGCGAATCTGTCCTATGGAGACGTTTTATTGACGACATTGTTTTTTATTTGGAAGGGTGGGGAATCTAGCTTGAACCATTTTTAAATAATTTAAATAAAAATGAATTTTATCTAGAGTTTGTACCTACATATAGTAAAGAGCAGGTCAACTTTTAGATCTCACTATATTTATTGAGGAAGGGCAGATTCACACCAAGACATATTGTAAGCCCACGGATTGTAATAGTTATATCCCCCTTAGAAGCTGCCATCTCCCCACGTGGCTTACGAATATTCCCCGCAGCCAATACATCAGGATTACGTAGGAATTGTACTAATATTGGTCATTTTGAGAAGGAAACTAGAGACCTTAATACTAAATTCATTGAAAAAGGGTACAAAATGGAGGACCTGGAACCTACCATTAAACAAATTAGAGAGGTAGACCGTAATCTTATTGAAGAATAAAGTGCAGGATCCCTAAAAAACTTGTTGTAACCGATCGCATTAATGCACCCCTATAAAATCCCGATAATTACTACATATAATGAAGGGGCAATGATTCTTAAAAGAATTGTCAGAAAACATTGGGAAATGTTGCGACAAGATAAATTAATAGGTGATAGGATCCCAAAAAATCCTACCTTTGTTTTCAGGAAAGCCTTGAATCTGTGCACTATGGTAGCGCCCACGGTGAAACTGCCCCAAACAAAAAACTAGGTCTTCTGATACACAAAGGCTTCTTCCCATGTAAAATGTGTAAAAACTGCAGGAAAACTAACATGGCTTAATTAAATTCCCATTACAGAATAGGGGACAATCACCACAAATACAAAATCAACCAGTATATTTCATGTAATACCCGAGGTGTGATATATTTTATTAAATGTCCATGTTTAAAAAATATATGTGGGTCGAACCAACGTGAACTAAAATTAGGATGGGGGAACATCTTAATAATATAAAGAAAAAATATGAAGGTCATCCTCTGTCCCGTCACTATGCCCAATACACGCAGGCAAATTTGTCGTTCTTTTTTTGGGGGTATTGAGAAAATAAAACTAAATCCGAGAGGCGGAGATATTATCAGACAACTATCGAGATGTGAAAGCAAATGGATATTCAGATTGAATTCCCTAGCACCTAACGGTCTGAATCGTGAGATGGAACTATTTGCATTTTAAATCACCCTCACTGTAGAATCTAATTGATGCTTGTTGTAAGTTAGTAGATGCCACCCTTTACCCATTGGGATCTTACACAGGAGTATAATCAGGTCGTTTGATGGGGTAATTAATAGCAGTTGCCATGGGGACCGGACACCTACTTAACCCAGAGTACACATAGAACAACTATCCCTGACGAAGAAGCCCGTAGGCTTTGAAACGCGTAGGATCGTTTTTGGTCTCTGGATTACCCGTAGGTCAGTCGTGACGTCACGCCGCACGTTCCGGAACCTTGTACCATCACAGCTCCCTCGTGCGCACGCCAGCCACCGGCCGGGGCGGTATACGCACTCCGAGGTTGAGCAAGAAGATAAGAAGCAAGAAGCACTGTTAAGTTACCTCATCTTGTTTCCATACCGGACAGTCGGTTCATACCTTATCCGATCAAACCCCTGGTCCTGCCGGAATAAGGTAATTACCAAAACTGAACTAATATCCATTCTATTCCCAGCGCTGGTACCGAACATTAGTTTGTTCATTTTTATTAGTATTGGTGTCACGATCAGTGTGGGGGAAAAACTCTACAATAAACACAGGAAGTAAGGAGAACAGTAACTGGGCCTGGAAACTAAGGATGAAAAAGGTCCTCTCCTAAACAACCCTAATCCGGGCCATATCTCCCTATCAATATGAATAGACCTTGAAGGTAGGAATATTCATATGCTGTATACCTAAGCCCTTATATCCCTATAAGGCGCTGGAATGAGTTAGGACCAGAGACAACCCATTCCTCCCAGATGGACAAATGGAAGTCTCTGTCTCAGGCTTAGATACAAACAGGTAATATAACAAACACAAAACATAAGAACAGGCAAGACTTATCTGAAAGTACAAACCGGATTCCAAAAAAACTGAATGCAACGATGTGGAGGTGCCAAACTTCTAATATTTTATTCAGAATAGAACATAAATCACGGAACAAAAGTTTAAACTGAGAAAATGTACCATTTTAAGGGAAAAATATGTTGAATCAGAATTTCATGGTGTCAACAAATCCCCAAAAAGTTGGGACAAAGGCCATTTTCACCACTGTGTGGCATCTCCCCTTCTTACAACACTCAACAGACGTCTGGGGACCGAAGAGACCAGTTTCTCAAGTTTAGAAATAGGAATGCTCTCCCATCTTGTCTAATCCAGGCTCTAACTGTTCAATCGTCCTTGGGCCTTCTTTGTTGCACCTTCCTCTTTATGATGCGCCAAATGTTCTCTATAGGTGAAAGATCTGGACTGCAGACTGGCCATTTCAGTACCCGGATCCTTCTCCTACGCAGCCATGATGTTGTGATTGATGCAGAATGTGGTCTGGCATTATCTTGTTGAAAAATGCAGGGTCTTCCTGAAAGAGATGACGTCTGGATGGGAGCATATGTTGTTCTAGAACCTGAATATATTTTTCTGCTTGATGGTGCCTTTCCAGACATGCAAGCTGCCCATGCCACACGCACTCATGCAACCCCATACCATCAGAGATGCAGGCTTCTGAACTGAGCGTTGATAACAACTTGGGTTGTCCTTGTCCTCTTTGGTCCGGATGACATGGCGTCCCAGATTTCCAAAAAGAACTTCGAATCGTGACTCGTCTGACCACAGAACAGTCTTCCATTTTGCCACACTCCATTTTAAATGATCCCTGGCCCAGTGAAAATGCCTGAGCTTGTGGATCTTGCTTAGAAATGGCTTCTTCTTTGCACTGTAGAGTTTCAGCTGGCAACGGCGGATGGCACGGTGGATTGTGTTCACTGACAATGGTTTCTGGAAGTAATCCCTGAGCCCATTCTGTGATTTCCTTTACAGTAGCATTCCTGTTTGTGGTGCAGTGTCGTTTAAGGGCCCGGAGATCACGGGCATCCAGTATGGTTTTTAACGGCCTTGACCCTTACGCACAGAGATTGCATCTATCATCATCAACTGTTGCATAACATCATCCGAAGATTCAGAGAATCTGGAACAAAGTCTTTGCAATTTTTCGCTGGGTAACAACCTTTCTGATATTGCTCCACTATCTTTCTGCGCAACATTGTGGGAATTGGTGATCCTCTACCCATCTTGGCTTCTGAGAGACACTGCCACTCTGAGAAGCTCTTTTTATACCCAATCATGTTGCCAATTGACCTAATTAGTGTTAATTCGTCTTCCAGCTCTTCGTTATGCTCAAATTTACTTTTTCCAGCCTCTTATTGCTACTTGTCCCAACTTTTGGAATTTGTTGACACCCGTGAAAATTGGAATCATCGTATTTTCCTTTAAAATGATACATTTACTCGATTAAACGTTGATCTGTCATCTACGTTCTATTACAATTAAATATTGACATTTTGCCATCTCCACATCATTGCATTCAGTTTTATTCACAATTTGTTTAGTGTCCCAACTTTTTTGGAATCCGGTTTGTAGAAAACTGGCAACTCCAGAAGCACCACAGAGTACAACCGACTAGCTAGTTAGAAAGCAGGAAGAAAATCTATAAAACCGCACCTCGAAGAGTGAGAAGCTGCTACAAATGGGAAAGGTACGGTAGTTACCAACAAACAACACCTGAAGCAGGGGTGTGGCATTCACCAAAACACAGACACAATAAGATCCACAAGTGAACTTTCAAATTTAATCCACGAGTTGCCAGTCCTCTCCGATCTCCTGGTATCTGCCACGGAATGTCTGTGACAGTAACCCCCTCCTTCTAGGGTGACCTCCGGGCACCCAGGACCGACCTTATCCGGATGAGATCTATGAAAGGCATTCACTAAACAATTGGCATTAACATCAGATGCCGGCACCCACATCCTCTCCTCGGTCCATAACCATTCCAGTGGACTAGATATTGAAGGGATCCATGGAGAAACTCGAGAGACAACTATTTTCACTATCTTGAATTCCAAATTACCATCCACCATGACTGGAGAGGGAGGCAAGGAAGATGGCTGTAAAGGTTCCACATATTTTTTCAACAAAGACCTATGGACACATATGAATTTTTAGGGCCTGAGGAAGCTCAAGACGAAAAGCTACAGGATTAATAATGGGCGTGATCTTATATGGGCCAATAAACCTTGACCCAACTTCCAGGAAGGTACCTTCACCTTAATATTTCTTGTGGACAGCCACACAAAATCACCCACACTTAGGTCGGACCATTTATAAGTTTCCTGTCAGCCACAGCTAAGTTCTTTTTAATTTTTCAGGTCAGCCACAGCCAAGTTCTTCCTCAGGGATACCAGAAGTATTAGAACCAGAAAATGTGCCAAACTGCGGGTGAAATCCATAGACCCCAAAAAATGGCGACTCACCAGTGGACTCCTGACTACAATTGTTTATGACAAACTCTGCAAAGACAAAAAGGAAGACCACTTCCCCTGGTTCTCGGGTACAAAACATCTCAAGTAAGTCTCCAGACTCTGATTAGTGCGCTTCGTCTGTCCGTTCGACTGGGGATGAAAAGCCGAAGAAAAGGACAGTTGAATTCCCAGACGAGTACAGAACGCCTTCCAAAATCTGGAAATAAACCAAGTTCCACGATCTGAGACCACGTCAGAGGGAATGCCATGAAGTTTCACAATGTTGTCAACACATACCTCTGCAAGGGTTTTAGCATTAGGTAGGCCTAGTAATGCAATAAAATGTACTATTTTACAAAAATGATCAACTACCACCAGAATAACTGTCTATCCTGAAGAATTGGGTAGATCAGTGATAAAGTTCATGGATACATGAGTCCATGGTCTGGACAAAATGGGTAACGGAAGTAAAGATCCAGAAGGTCGAGTATGTGTCACCTTTGCCCGTGCACAGGTATTACAGGCTGACACATAGTTCTTCACACACTTAAGCAACCCCGGCCACCGGAATCTACAAGATATGAGGTTGGCAGTGAACCTACTCCCAGGATGTCCTGTAAGAACTGTACAATGACGTTCCTCCAACACCTTGTGATGCAATTCTGGTGGCACACATCGTTTCCCCAGAGGGACACGAGTTCATTATGTCTCCCTGAGCCTCTAACACGTTCACCTCAAGGTTAGGGTAGAGGGGGGATATCACCACCCCTTTAGACAGTATGGGACTCGGGTTTTCAAAATCACCACCTCCAGGGAAACTACGTGACAAGGCGTCCGCCTTGACATTCATAATCCAGGACGATAGGTGACAGTGAAATTTAATCTGGGGAATAACAGGGCCATCTAGCTTGTCTTGGGTTCAGTCATTTCGCCGACTCCAGATAAGCCAGATTTTAGTGATCAGTGAATACCGTTATCGGATGAATCTCGCAAATATTCTCTCATGGCCTGCCTTTCAGGTTCAGAAAGATTATACAACCTAGATTTAGGCAATCTAGCCCCGAGAATAAGATTGACAGGGCAATCATATTCCCGATGGGGAGGTAAATCCTGACATCCACTCTCAGAAAACATATTGGCAAACTCGATAAAAAAAAGAGGTACAGCCTTAGTAGTAACCACAGAAAAGGATGTATTGAGACAATTATCAATGCAATAGTCCCCCCAATCTAGAATCTGACTAGCTTGCCAATAGATAGTAGGAATATGCTTTGGCAAGCCACAGTAGACCCAGAACCAGGTGCAAGGAGACCTTCCAAGACAAACATGAGATAACTTATTGATGAAAGTCACCCACTCTTATTCTGATATCATGCAAAACTTGCGACAAGCACCTCTGAGTAAGAGGGGCAGAATCAATAGTAAATATAGTAATGTCTTTTTTTAATGTACTTGGTGATAATCCTACATGCAGACAAACTGAACATTAATTAGGTTCACCCCGTCCCCGCTGTTGATAAATACTTCAATTTCCACAGCCTCGGCAGTCAGGAGAAATCGGGTACTACCAGCAAAGGACAAATGCTATTTCTCTGACTCCCCACTCACACCTCCGATAGTTAGATGGGATTTAGATGCCCCCTTTTGTCTCTCTTTTTGCCGCTGAATGTTTGGACATACAGTACAGACCAAAAGTTTGGACACACCTTCTCATTCAAAGAGTTTTCTTTATTTTCATGACTATGAAAATTGTAGATTCACACTGAAGGCATCAAAACTATGAATTAACACATGTGGAATTATATACATAACAAACAAGTGTGAAACAACTGAAAATATGTCATATTCTAGGTTCTTCAAAGTAGCCACCTTTTGCTTTGATTACTGCTTTGCACACTTGGCATTCTCTTGATGAGCTTCAAGAGGTAGTCCCCTGAAATGGTTTTCACTTCACAGGTGTGCCCTGTCAGGTTTACTAAGTGGGATTTCTTGCTTATAAATGGGGTTGGGACCATCAGTTGTGTTGAGGAGAAGTCAGGTGATACACAGCTGATAGTCCTACTGAATAGACTGTTAGAATTTGCATAATGCAAGAAAAAAGCAGCTAAGTAAAGAAAAACGAGTGGCCATCATTACTTTAAGAAATGAAGGTCAGTCAGTCAAGCCGAAAAATTGGGAAAACTTTGAAAGTAAGGGCTATTTGACCATGAAGGAGAGTGATGGGGTGCTGCGCCAGATGACCTGGCCTCCACAGTCACCGGACCTGGACCCAATCGAGATGGTTTGGGGTGAGCTGGACCGCAGAGTGAAGGCAAAAGGGCCAACAAGTGCTAAGCATCTCTGGGAACTCCTTCAAGACTGTTGGAAGATCATTTCAGGGGACTACCTCTTGAAGCTCATCAAGAGAATGCCAAGAGTGTGCAAAGCAGTAATCAAAGCAAAAGGTGGCTACTTTGAAGAACCTAGAATATGAAATATTTTCAGTTTCACACTTGTTTGTTATGTATATAATTCCACATGTGTTAATTCATAGTTTTGATGCCTTCATAGTCATGAAAATAAAGAAAACTATTTGAATAAGAAGGTGTGTCCAAACTTTTGGTCTGTACTGTATATTGGCAAAATGTCCCCTTTGAGCAAAGAAGAAAAAAAAAAACATACTCCCTGCTTGCGACTCCTACATTTGCAAGCAGATCCCGGAGTCGCTCCCCCTAATTGCATGGGTTCATCCTCAGGTATAAGCTCTGGAGTCTCTTCACCCAAAGAGTCAAAGGAATACGGTACGTTATGTAATAGAGCGTCCTGAGAGAGAGAGCCCTTAGATCTCTCTCTCAGGCGTCTATCAATACGTACAGTCAAAGACATAGCGGCTTCCAAAGACTCAGGATTCTCATGAAAGGCCAAAGCGTCCTTCAGCCTCTCAGATAATCCATGACAAAACTGGCTATGGAGAGCTGGATCGTTCCACTCAGTATCCATAGCCAACCTCCTAATTTCGTAACAATAGATCTACGCCAAACGCTCTCCCTGACGCAGGCCGCGTAATTTAGTCTCGGCCAGAAAGGTTCGGTCCGGGTCATCATAGATGAGACCTAAAGCTCCGAAAAATGCATCTACTGATCGGAGAGACCGTGATCTGGTCGGCAGAGAAAAAGCACAAGACTGGGCGTCCCCTTTAAGCAACGAAATAATCACACCCACTCTCTGGTTCTTGTCCCCAGATGAGTGTGCATGCAACTTAAAGTACCATTTGCACACTTCCCTGAACCAAATAAAATTATCTCTCCCCCCGAGAATCTATTCGGGAGAGCAACTAAAGGTTCAGGACAGGTCAGGTGACCACTACTAGGATCAGCCAACAGTGTTCTCTGCATCTGTGAGACGGTCGTGCGGAGGTCATCCACCTCCAGAGACAGCCCCTGTAGCTGTCCGGTCAGTGCAGCGATAACATCCATGGCTGAACTGATACAGACAGCAAAATGACAGTTATTCGGCGGTTTATAATGTCACGATCAGTGTGGGGTTAAAACTCCACACTAAACACAGGAGGGAAGGGGAACAGTAACGGGGCCTGGAAACTAGGGAACAAACAGGTCACCTCCTAAACAACCCTAATCTGGGCCCTAACTACCTATCAATATGAATAGATCTTGAAAGTAGAGATGGCCTTTTGGTTCGCCCGGCAGTCGTTTTGTGGTAAACTTTGCTTGTTTGCAGTTCGCCGAATAGGCGAACATATGGCAATGTCCGCCGGTGCCATATTCTTTTACATTGTGAAGAATTTCGACCTATGACACATCCATCAGGTGGTACAGGACAGCCAATTGAGACGTTTCAGCACATGGACATACCCCCTACCTTATAAATAAACCCGATCTGGCCGCCATTTTATATTCAGTCTTTTGCCAGTGTAGGGAGAGGTTGCTGTGTGGCGCAGGGACAGACTGTTAGGCCCCTTTGACACGGGTGAGAATTCTGCGTGGGTGCAATGCGTGAGGTGAACACATTGCACCCGCACTGAATCTGGACCCATTCACTTCAATGGGGCTGTTCAGATGAGTGGTGATTTTCACGCATCACTTGCGTGTTGCATAAAAATCGCAGCATGTTCTATATTCTGCGTTTTTCACGCAACGCAGGCCCCATAGAAAGGAATGGGGATGCTTTAAAATCGCAAGCATCCGCAAGCAAGTGCAGATGCAATGCGATGTTCACGCTTTGGTTGCTAGGAGATGATGTTAGTAAATTGATAAAAGTCAATTTACTGTATTATTTTCCCTTATAACCTGGTTATAAAGGAAGAGAATAGCATTCTTAATACAGAATGCTTACAAAAATGTGCCTTAAAAAGTAAAAAAATATATATATTAACACACCTCATCCTGTTGTTCGCGCAGCCGGCATCGTCTTCTTCCTGCTTCTTCTTCTTTCAGGACCTGCAAAAGGACTTTGACGTAATCATGCTCACCACGCGGTGACGTCAACGCAGGTCCTGCTGAATGAAGATAGAATTACGATTACGTCATCAAAGGTCCTTTTGCAGGTCCTGAAAGATGAAGAAAGAAGACTATGTTGGTTGCGCGAACAAGAAAATAAGGTCGGTTATTTTTTATTTATTTTTTAACCCCTCAACATTTTAGTAAGCATTCTGTATTCAGAATGCTATTATTTTCCTTTATAACCATGTTATAAGGGGAAATAATACAATCTACAGAACACCTAACCCAAACTCAAACTTCTCTGAAGAAGTCCACGTTCGGGTCTGGGTACCACATTCAGTTTTTTATCACGCGCGTGCAAAAACTGAACATTGGAACGCAATCGCAGTCAAAACTGACTGCAATTGCATGCCTACTCGCCCGGTTTTCCCGCAAAGCACATGCAACGCATCCGGAGCAAATCCGGGACGCCCGTGTGAAAGAGGCCTTAGGGACACCAAACGCTAGCTACTTTCTAACATAGAAAGTATATTATAGTGCAATTGCATTGTGCAGCAGTTGTGTGCGGTTCTGCTGCGATACTGCAGGTATATAGAGGGGAAAACGTTCTTGGAACAAATAATTTCTACTGGTGTGATATTCCAGTTGCCCCCCCAAAAAAGTGATTGAGGCAGGGGTGTGATATACCTTCTTCCACAAATACTGCTCTTCTATAGGGACTTTGTCACAGGATCATTTTGAAAATGACAGGCAGAGGAAGAGGCAGAACATTCTGCAGGGGTGGTAGAGGTCGGGCAGGTGCACCAGGCCGGAGCCTAAGTGGGAAGTTGCAGAAGGTGCGTGCGATTACGTCAAAGGACGCACCAGAGTTGGTTGAGTGGCTCTTCTGCACCCTCCTCATCCTCTGTATCTGCACCCTCCTCACTCTCTGCTGTGTGTACCCCCAAGGACACCACCACCACCACCATATCCCCTCTGCTCGAGTCAGAGGAATTATTTTCCCATCCATTACAAGACCTTACTGATGCGCAGCCATTCTTGGCATCGGATCAAGAAGAGGAGGTAGCAACGGTCGCCACCCAGCAGTCTGATGACAGTATTCAGATCAGCCCACGGAGGGTGGTCCCCGCCAGAGGCGGCTCTAGACTTTGTGAGGCTTTAGGCGAAACTCAAACATGAGGCCCCCACGAAGATCGTTGGGATGCTCGTGATCTCCCGTACAGCGCTCCGGCTCAGTCCTCAAGAAATAAGCTGTGTCAACCACCGCACGGAGCGGTGGTGTGGTCAATACTCCCCCTGCATGTATATCTATGGAAGACTCGGAGATACACAAGTGCTGTATCTGCGGCTCTCACATACATACATGGAGTGGGAGTGTTGACCACCGCTTCGGGCACAAGGAGATCCGAAGTACCATACAGGAGATCGTGGGGGATCCCATTGGCCAGATCCCTCGATCAGACACTTATCTCCTATCCTTTAGATAGGGGATTTATTTTCCTATCCCAGAGTACCCCTTTAATATGCAGTGACATCACAGTAAAGGGTTAATATGCAGAGTGACAACACAGTCCAGGGCTTATATTCACTTCACAGTGCATATTAACACTTTGCATTAACCCTGGCTATACTGTATGTGACATCACTGTGCATATTAACCCTGTACTGTGACTAACAGTACAGGGTTAACATGCACAGTGAGTGACATCACAGTACAGGGTATACACAGTGATGTCACAGTCAGGGTTAAGCAGCTGCATGCTTGCAGCATATAGTACAGGGCAGGGATGTTTATTTTGTGGGGCACAGTGTAGGCTATATGTGTATAACAAACATTTCACATGAAAACTTACAATTACTTGGCCCTTGGGGATCTCGGACGCCACTTCACCACTTTGGCCGGGGGCTCGGCGGAGCTGATGTTGTGTTTTATCCTAATGAGAAAGATTTCATAATAAGGATTTGGAGAAGCTGCAGAGGGATAGCAGAGCAGGAAGAGGATGGTGCTGCTACTAGGGGGTCATACCATGGGGGAGTAATAAAACAGAAAGGAGGGGGTACTCCTGAGCTGCCGCTAATCTATGCAACCTACGTATCTGATATTGCCCTAGGAATAATTTCGGGGGCCGCTGCTGGGTTCCGATAGAAAGCTCTGCCTGGACTTAACAATTAAATCTAAATAGAAACTTTAAGGTTAATTGGATCCTGCACTGTAAAAAAGACACTTCCCTCGGATACTACAAAAGATATGACCTGATGTAACAATCCTGTTATATGCAGCGTTCTCACCTGCAATAGAATGCTGTCAGTTGCCTCCAAGTTCCTCGGGATGCGTGTACTGTCCCAAGTCCCTTTTTTTTTCTCTCTCTGTTCTTCCTTTTTCTATTTCCTTTTCCTCGTGGTAGTTAACTTACTCTGTCCTCTCAAATCCCCTCTCCTGTGCGCTCCGGCCGGTAGCTGGCGTGAGCGCAGGGAACCAAAGAAAGTAAGTCCAAGAACGGTTCCTGTGTGACGTCACACCTGTCGGTACGAGTGCCTTCAGAGGAAAAAAAACATAAGTAATAAACCGCACCATAATGTCGTCCCCCCCCCCCCCCCCCCGAGTAGAAATAATTCTCCTTATAATGTGACAGTGCAAAAATAATGCCCCCAGTTGAGCTAATGTCCCCATAATGTGCCAGTATAAAAAACCCCTATATAGTGCCCCCAGTAATTCCCCCATAGTGCTCCTCTCTCCCCTTTCTCCTAGTGCCCCATAATGCACCAGTATAAAATACCCCTTCTTAGTGCCCCCCGGAGATGACCCCATAGTACTCCTCTCCCCCCTTCCCTATAGTACCCACCATAATGTGCCCCAGTAAAAAAAAAAATGCCCCTATACAGAGCCCCCCATATAAAATACCTCTTCTTTGTGGCCACAGTAGATGCCCCTATAGTGCCACCTAATAATGTGCCAGTAAAAAGTGTCCCCCAATGGCTGGCAGCGGCACATCTTAACCCCCCCCCCCACAATGGCACATTTCTCCCCCTCCATGGGCCTAGCAGGCTGGCAGCAGCACATCTCCCCCCACCCCCCAATTGCACATTTGTCCAAATTCTTCCCCTCCATGCGGCTGGCAGCACACCTTACCCCCATTCCCAATTGCACATTTCTCCAAATTCTCCCCCTCCATGCGGCTGGCAGCACATCCCTAATTGCACATTTGTCCAAATTCTCCCCCTCCATGAGGCTGGCAGCACACCTTAAGCCTTCCCCCATTGCACATTTCTCAGTCCCCCTCCATTGGCACATTACTGGCTCTGGCACCAGTCAGTAAGTTACTGTTAATATCAGATCAGGCCAGCCAGGGAGGGGGGTACAGCGGCCAGCAGGACACACACCTGAGTCAGGTGACCCAGGACACACACCTGAGTCAGGTGACCACCTGTTGGGATTCTTCTTCGGTTCGGGCACGGTGGCACCAGTCCACAGTGAGTCCACCACTGTCTTCGGGGCGGCAGCCAAACACCGGACAGTCCACACAAGCCGGTGAGGTGAGGCAGGGACCTGGCGGTTGGCGCAGATTTCTCCCTGGCTGCGCAGCGCTCTGAAGGTGGGGCGTGGCTGCCGTTGCGTTTAGAGATGTGCCTGTGCGGTGGCACACTCCGGGCCCCATCAGCCTCTGCTCTCTTAAAGAGGCAGAGAGCAGAGGAGTTCGAGTGGCCTGGCTGCGACGGCTCTCTTCTTAAGAAGTTACTTTACTTATAGCACTCGTCTGCAGGTCCGGAAGCAGCCAATAAAATTGCGGGTGGGAGGTGTCAGGTGTGGGTGGGAGCCAGAGCGAGGCCCACACCAGCGCGAGGCCTTAGGCGGTGGCCTAAGTGGCCTAATGGAAGAGCCGCCTCTGGTCCCCGCTGTTGCTGCCTACTCCGAGATCTCTAATGTCAGTGGTGGTGAAGGTGACATTGATGACGTGTCGATGGATGTCACGTGGGTGCCCACAAGAGAGGAAGAGGAGGGGAGTTTAGAGGGAGAGACGGAGCAGCAGAGAGGGAGGAGAAGCAGGCAGAACTTAACTCTGGTTTACTATTAATTAATAATAATCAACATAGTCTATATATAACATATTGGGGCACATGGGACACTCACCCCTGAGGAAGCCAGACTTTGCCGGCGATACGCGTGAGGCGCTATTTTTCTGACCCAGACCCACCTTGGTAGTCCCTGCATGTTTACTTGGTTCAGGTAGAAGATCTTTGATGCCATATTATTGTGTATTTTGCATCCACTGTGGAATTGTTAGTACAGGGAGTGCAGAATTATTAGGCAGGTTGTATTTTTGAGGATTAATTTTATTATTGAACAACAACCATGTTCTCAATGAACCCAAAAAACTCATTAATATCAAAGCTGAATATTTTTGGAAGTAGTTTTTAGTTTGTTTTTAGTTTTAGCTATTTTAGGGGGATATCTGTGTGTGCAGGTGACTATTACTGTGCATAATTATTAGGCAACTTAACAAAAAACAAATATATACCCATTTCAATTATTTATTTTTACCAGTGAAACCAATATAACATCTCAACATTCACAAATATACATTTCTGACATTTAAAAACAAAACAAAAACAAATCAGTGACCAATATAGCCACCTTTCTTTGCAAGGACACTCAAAAGCCTGCCATCCATGGATTCTGTCAGTGTTTTGATCTGTTCACCATCAACATTGCGTGCAGCAGCAACCACAGCCTCCAGACACTGTTCAGAGAGGTGTACTGTTTTCCCTCCTTGTAAATCTCACATTTGATGATGGACCACAGGTTCTCAATGGGGTTCAGATCAGATGAACAAGGAGGCCATGTCATTAGATTTTCTTCTTTTATACCCTTTCTTGCCAGCCACGCTGTGGAGTACTTGGACGCGTGTGATGGAGCATTGTCCTGCATGAAAATCATGTTTTTCTTGAAGGATGCAGACTTCTTCCTGTACCACTGCTTGAAGAAGGTGTCTTCCAGAAACTGGCAGTAGGACTGGGAGTTGAGCTTGACTCCATCCTCAACCCGAAAAGGCCCCACAAGCTCATCTTTGATGATACCAGCCCAAACCAGTACTCCACCTCCACCTTGCTGGCGTCTGAGTCGGACTGGAGCTCTCTGCCCTTTACCAATTCAGCCACGGGCCCATCCATCTGGCCCATCAAGACTCACTCTCATTTCATCAGTCATAAAACCGTAGAAAAATCAGTCTTGAGATATTTCTTGGCCCAGTCTTGACGTTTCAGCTTGTGTGTCTTGTTCAGTGGTGGTCGTCTTTCAGCCTTTCTTACCTTGGCCATGTCTCTGAGTATTGCACACCTTGTGCTTTTGGGCACTCCAGTGATGTTGCAGCTCTGAAATATGGCCAAACTGGTGGCAAGTGGCATCTTGGCAGCTGCACGCTTGACTTTTCTCAGTTCATGGGCAGTTATTTTGCACCTTGGTTTTTCCACACGCTTCTTGCGACCCTGTTGACTATTTTGAATGAAACGCTTGATTGTTCGATGATCACGCTTCAGAAGCTTTGCAATTTTAAGATTTTAAGAGTGCTGCATCCCTCTGCAAGATATCTCACTATTTTTGACTTTCCTGAGCCTGTCAAGTCCTTCTTTTGACCCATTTTGCCAAAGGAAAGGAAGTTGCCTAATAATTATGCACACCTAATATAGGGTGTTGATGTCATTAGACCACACCCCTTCTCATTACAGAGATGCACATCACCTAATATGCTTAATTGGTAGTAGGCTTTCGAGCCTATACAGCTTGGAGTAAGACAACATGCATAAAGAGGATGATGTGGTCAAAATACTCATTTGCCTAATAATTCTGCACTCCCTGTATATGATTGTTGCATATCATTTAAGGATGCTATTTGGGACCACTTACATTTTACCCATATTTGTGGTTTTTGGTGGGAGCTGGCTAGGTGTTTGGTCTTTTTGTGTACCGGCACTTGTACTATTGTATACCATTTTTAATCATGTTAATGTGTGTCTTTTGTAGCCTAATAAAATTCTTGTATTGCTTTTACATTCAGTAGATGTGCATCTTTTTGGGGGTTTCTTTGGGCCACGCGGCCAGTATTTGTTCATATAGTTGTTTTAAACCGCCATTGCAATCCGGTTCTATTGTAGTGTGCCACCCACTCCACTTCATACACCATCAGTGAAAAACGCATCGCATCCGCACTTGCCTGCAGATGCTATGCGTTTTCAGCAGCCCCATTCACTTCTATGGGGCCAGCATTGCGTGAAAAATGCAGAATATAGAACATGCTGCGATTTTCACGCAAAGCACAAGTGATGCATGAAAAACCACGCTCATGTACACAGACCCATTGAAATGAATGGGTCCAGATTCCGTGCAAGCGCAATGAGTTCTAAGGTCTAAGGGCTCTTTCACACGAGCGGATGCCGTGCGTGGAATTCGCTGTGTGAAAGACTGCCAAACCCCGCTCAGAGACACGGCAGCAACAGAGACAGCAGAGACACGGAGCATGGACATGATTGATAATGCTCCGTGCCTCTCTGTGACCTTTTTACTACAAAATCACAGTGACAACTTTATCTCACTGTGATTTTGTAGAAGATCACATAGAGGCACGGCGCATTATCAATCATGTCAATGCTCCGTGTCTCTGCTCTCCGATGCGGGACTCTGCATTCTTTTACGCAGCGGATTCCACGCACGGCATCTGCTCATGTGAAAGAGCCCTATGGCTGAGTTCACACTTCAGTTTTTTGGACACCGATCTTAATAGTACGTAGCAGACTGACGAGGTAGCTCATCTTATTAGCGTAGTGGATGAGGTGCTGCTGTCTAACTGGTTCACCCAAACCAGAATAAATAGGGTTTAAAAAACAGAAAAAACTTGATAGGCACTCAAACAACTGGATATTTAAACCACTAAGATGTGGACAAACTAGGATATGGTTAAATATACAATATGCGCCTTTATTTGATATAGCTAATAAAATATAAATACAAAATAGATGAGAAATTGATAAAATATATAAAAAAATATATATATTATATGAAAAAATATATATATGTCACAGCCAGACAGCTGAGAAGCGCTCACAGGAGCTTCTCAGATCCTCCTCCTTGAATTTCTTTGTTTTGGTTTAGTTTCTCATCTCGTTAGTCTATCTCAGCTGTCATGCAGTCAGACTGATCGCTACCCTTTAAGTTCCTCCCCATAATGCAGTAGTGTGCGGCTGATACAACTTCCTGGAGTGTGTGTGCATGCAGTTCCCAGTTCCCAGTTCCCAGTCGTCAGTAAGATAAGTGCTGTTTATGTATTTATGATTTTGTCTTTTCTGGATCCAGGTGACCCTGACTCCCTCCGTGTCAGTGTAGGGAGCCAGTGGTCGTGTCCCTTCACTATTGTAGGGTCTTCAGGTAATAGATAGCCGAGGAACGTGGATATGCGGACATCCACCTTTGGGGTGTTCGCATAGGCTGAGCAGTGAGGGAGAGCGGCAGGTCTATTGCAGGGGTCTCCCTTTGTTCCTTAGTTGTGGATCCAGAGAGACATTGTTTATTGTCACGGCTGAGGATGGGGGAAATCCTCAGCCGTGTGGAGCCCGGTGATGTTTAGGTTGCTTGGCCATGTAGACAGGATTAGGGAGCAGGTCACCTCCTAAGGCATCCCTAACCTGACCCTAGCTCCTAGTTACATGGGCCAACCTTGATGGTAGGAGGGCCCATGCTCCGGAACCTAAAAGTCCCTGCTGGCCCTCAAGATGACCCTCACCTAGGAGCTGAGTAAGACAAGCCCACTCCTCCTAGACACGGAGGAGCAGGAGTCTCAACGGCCAAGCTGCAGGAAAAGGGGAGACATAAACAGCTCTATGGATATGGCAGGTGAACTAGAGTTCCACCTACCTGCCACAGCCTTGCTGACTGGATCCCTGTGTTAGCAGGGTGCAGATCATAAACGCATCCCCACACAGGGACCCAGATCCATAGCTGCACAAAGGGAGACATATAAAACATCACACAGACATCACACATAACTGGAAATAACTTAAGCACAATATGGTTATGACATTAAGGTTTATGACCACAGGGGTGGCTCTTACTGGCAGGTAATAAATACATGAGGCTGCTCTCAGCTAAGCATGGCTGAAGCAACCTGAAGGCCTGCAAAAGCAGTGAGGCTTTATAGGCCAAGAAGCCACAGCCCACAGTCGGACACACCCAGTGATAACACACACTAGGAAGGGGATTAACCCTTCCAACACCAGGGAAGGGAAAACACCACTTAAAGGGGACGTGCACACAATAACATAAAACACAGTGCACACATCCACACATCACACACAAAACCGCATGCGCAGCGTAGCGAGCTGCATGGCACAGCTCAGCCTGCTACGCTGCCACATACATACTGTTGCCAGCGGCAACCACAGGTGAGGCCAATACCACAGCCCTCACCTGTGATTGAACACCAATGAAAACCGCTGACAACCGCATGCGGTTCAGGAGTCACGGTCATAGCCATGGCCGTGACATTTATATGGTATTGTCTTGTTTCCTGTACACCATCCGTGACATTATCAGCCGCCAAAACCGTCTCAAGCATGGATCCGGTTTCACTTTTGGCTGAACGCTTTCAGGGTCTTTTTTTGGAGGTAGCTGATCTCCGTAAGACTTTTTCTCAGTTTCAAGTGACCGGTTCAGCTTGCGTTCATGGAGTTTGTGCTGAGCCTAAATCTCGCTCCCGGATACGTTCTCCGGGGGTAGTGAGAATTTTGTGCGTTTTAGAGAGGCTTGCAAACTCCATTTTCGCCTTCTTCCCCATTCTTCTGGTGATGAAGACTGGAGGGTGGGGATCATTATATCGCTGCTCAGGGGTAACGCTCAGTCCTGGGCCTTTTCGCTGCCGGAGGGGGCACGGCCCCTTCGTTCAGTGGATGAATTCTTTTTAGCCCTGGGTGAGATATATGATGATCCGGATCGTATTGCTCTGGCTGAGTCTAGACTACGTCTGTTATGCCAGGGTAAACAATCCGCAGAGATATACTGTTCAGAATTTCGGAGATGGGCAGCAGATACGGGTTGGAATGATGCTGCACTCCGAAGTCAATTTTGCTATGGTCTTTCAGAGGGATTGAAAGATGCACTTGCCTTTCATGAAAGACCTACCTCCTTGGATTCTGCTATGTCTCAGGCTGTTCGTATTGACAGGCGTCTTAGAGAGAGAGGAGAGATCTCTCCTTCCTGTCATACTCAGTCCCGGGACAGTGCAGCGGTCTCATTCTGTGCACAGGGGTCTCAGTCGCTGTCAGCCCCTTCTGAGCAGGAGTCCATGCAGCTGGGGTTGATTGCCTCTGACAATAGAAGATTCAGCCCGCAGGGGAGGGTTTGTTTTTGTTGTGGAGGTATAAATCATCTGGCAAATGTTTGTCCCTCTAGGAGATTCAGGCAGTTTTCTGGGAGTAATAAAGAGACAAAAAGGAAAAAATCTTTTAAAAATGTTCCGTCTGTTACTATTGGCAGGGTTGAGGCGGAAATTGAAGGTTTTCCGTTTGCTTGTAGTTCCCGTTTTGTCCTGCCTGCTAGGGTGGCGCTAGAGAGCAAGAGCATTTTTTGTGAGATTTTTGTGGATAGTGGAGCAGCTGTCAACCTCATTGATAATCAATTTGCAATAACTCATGGTTTCCAGGTATGCACTTTGGGAAAGGATATTCCTGTTTTTGCTATTGATTCAGCTCCACTTTCTCAGAAATCATTAAAGGGCATAGTTCACAATATCCATTTAATTGTGAGTGATGCTTATGTTGAGGATGTGTCATGTTTCGTCCTTAGCGGTTTGCCTACTCCTCTAGTGTTGGGGCTACCCTGGCTCACTAAACATAACCCCACCATTGATTGGCAAGCGAGGCAAATAAATGGTTGGAGTAACTTTTGCAGAGAGAATTGCCTCATAACATCTGTTTCTGAGGTTTCTACTAAGACTGTACCACCTTTCCTCTCTGAATTTTTGGATGTCTTCTCTGAGAGTGGAGTTCAGGGTTTGCCTCCGCACAGGGAGTATGATTGCCCTATTAATCTCATCCCAGGCGCCAAGCTGCCTAAATCTCGTTTATACAATCTCTCCCAACCTGAGAGGGTCGCTATGCGGGCTTATATCTCTGAGAGTCTGAGAAAAGGACACATACGACCCTCGAAGTCACCTGTTGCCGCTGGTTTTTTCTTTGTTAAGAAAAAAGATGGTTCTTTAAGACCTTGTCTGGATTTCAGGGAGCTGAACAGTATCACTATTCGTGATCCTTATCCGCTTCCTCTGATCCCGGACCTGTTTAACCAGGTTGTTGGGGCTAAAGTCTTTTCCAAATTAGACCTAAGAGGGGCATACAACCTGGTTAGGGTCAGAGAAGGAGACGAATGGAAGACGGCTTTCAATACCCCTGAGGGCCATTTTGAGAATTTAGTTATGCCTTTTGGTTTGATGAATGCCCCAGCCGTTTTTCAGCATTTCGTCAACAGCATTTTTTATCATTTAATGGGAAAATTTGTATTAGTGTATTTGGATGACATTTTGATTTTTTTTCTCCTGATTTCAAGACTCATAAGGAACACTTACATCAGGTCTTGCTCATCCTGCGGGAGAATAAATTATACGCGAAACTGGAAAAATGTGTGTTTGCGGTTCCAGAAATCCAATTTCTGGGGTTTCTTGTCTCCGCTTCTGGTTTTCGCATGGACCCCGAGAAGGTCCGCGCTGTGCTTGAGTGGGAGCTTCCTGAGAATCAGAAGGCGCTGATGCGTTTTTTGGGCTTTGCCAATTATTACAGGAAATTTATTTTGAATTATTCCTCTGTTGTTAAACCACTCACTGATATGACCAGAAAGGGGGTAGATTTTTCTTCCTGGTCGGTAGAGGCGCGTAAGGCCTTTTCTAATATCAAGGAGAGTTTTGCTTCCGCTCCCATCCTAGTACAACCTGATATTTCGTTACCCTTCATAGTTGAGGATGATGCTTCTGAGGTAGGGGTGGGTGCGGTCTTGTCTCAGGGTTCCTCTCCTGCCAAATGGCAACCGTGTGCCCTTTTTCTCAAAGAAACTCTCCTCCGCAGAGAGAAATTATGATGTGGGAGATAGGGAATTGTTGGCCATCAAGTTGGCTTTTGAGGAATGGCGCCATTGGCTAGAGGGAGCCAGACACCCTATTACCGTGTTTACTGACCATAAAAATCTGGCCTACTTGGAGTCAGCCAAGCGTCTGAACCCGAGACAGGCCAGATGGTCTTTGTTCTTTTCAAGGTTTAATTTTGTTGTTACGTTCCGCCCTGGGGTTAAGAATGTGAAGGCAGATGCCCTGTCACGTTGTTTTCCGGTAGGTGGGAATTTTGAAGACCCGGGTCCCATTTTGGCTGAAGGTGTGGAGGTCTCTGCTCTTTTTCCTGAATTGGAGGCAGAGGTGCAGGCAGCCCAGTCAGAAGCTCCTGATCTTTGTCCTCCTGGGAGGTTGTTTGTGCCTCTCGCTTTGAGACACAAGATTTTTAAAGAACACCACGACACGGTCCTTGCTGGGCACCCGGGGGCAAGAGCCACACTGGATCTCATCGCTCGGAGATTCTGGTGGCCTGCGCTTCATAAGTCGGTTGAGGGTTTTGTGGCAGCTTGCGAGACTTGCGCTCGTGCCAAGGTCCCTCATTCACGGCCATCAGGTCCTCTCCTTCCTTTGCATATTCCTTCCCGTCCTTGGACACATCTGTCCATGGACTTCATAACGGACTTGCCTCGTTCCTCGGGGAAGTCTGTGATTCTGGTGGTGGTGGACCGTTTTAGCAAAATGGTGCATTTTATCCCTTTTCCTGGTTTGCCCAATGCTAAGACGCTGGCGCAGGCATTTATTGACCACATTGTCAAATTGCATGGGATTCCTTCAGACATAGTCTCTGATAGGGGCACGCAGTTTGTTTCCAGATTCTGGAAGGCTTTCTGTTCTCGCTTGGGGGTTCGGTTGTCATTCTCTTCTGCTTTCCATCCGCAGTCGAATGGCCAGACAGAGTGCGTCAATCAGAATCTGGAGACATATCTGCGCTGTTTTGTGGCGGAGAATCAGGAGGATTGGTGTTCTGTTTTGTCCCTTGCTGAGTTTGCTTTAAATAACCGTCGTCAGGAGTCCTCTGATAAGTCACCATTTTTTGGTGCATATGGGTTCCATCCGCAGTTTGGGACTTTCTCGGGAGAGGGCTCTTCTGGTTTGCCTGATGAGGACAGATTCTCCTCGTCTTTGTCATCTATTTGGCAAAAGATTCAGGATAATCTAAAGAGCATGAGTGAGAGATATAAGCGTGTGGCGGATAAGAGACGTGTGCCTTGTCCGGACCTGAATGTTGGTGATCTGGTGTGGTTGTCTAACAAGAATATCAAATTGAAGGTTCCCTCCTGGAAGTTGGGTCCTAGGTTTATTGGGCCTTACAAGATCCTGTCTGTCATCAATCCTGTTGCCTACCGTCTTGATCTTCCTCAGACTTGGAAGATCCATAATGTTTTTCATAAGTCCTTATTGAAACCTTATGTTCAACCTATTGTACCCTCGCCTTTGCCTCCTCCTCCGATTATGGTTGATGGAAATCTTGAATTTCAGGTCTCTAGGATTGTGGATTCTCGTCTTGTCCGCGGTTCCCTCCAGTACCTCGTTCATTGGGAGGGTTATGGTCCTGAGGAGAGGATGTGGGTCCCAGTGACGGACATTAAGGCCTCTCGTCTCATCAGGGCTTTCCATAGGTCCCATCCTGAGAAGGTTGGCCCTGAGTGTCCGGAGTCCACTCCTAGAGGGAGGGGTACTGTCACAGCCAGACAGCTGAGAAGCGCTCACAGGAGCTTCTCAGATCCTCCTCCTTGAATTTCTTTGTTTTGGTTTAGTTTCTCATCTCGTTAGTCTATCTCAGCTGTCATGCAGTCAGACTGATCGCTACCCTTTAAGTTCCTCCCCATAATGCAGTAGTGTGCGGCTGATACAACTTCCTGGAGTGTGTGTGCATGCTGTTCCCAGTTCCCTGTTCCCAGTCGTCAGTCGTCATTCGTCTGCAAGATAAGTGCTGTTTATGTATTTATGATTTTGTCTTTTCTGGATCCAGGTGACCCTGACTCCCTCCGTGTCAGTGTAGGGAGCCGGTGGTCGTGTCCCTTCACTATTGTAGGGTCTTCAGGTAATAGATAGCCGAGGAACGTGGATATGCGGACATCCACCTTTGGGGTGTTCGCATAGGCTGAGCAGTGAGGGAGAGCGGCAGGTCTATTGCAGGGGTCTCCCTTTGTTCCTTAGTTGTGGATCCAGAGAGACATTGTTTATATGGTATTGTCTTGTTTCCTGTACACCATCCGTGACAATATATTAGTGTTGATGTAAGGAAGATGATATCAAAAAGTTGATGAATAATTGTATAAAAATAAAAATAGAAATAAAAATACAGTCAGTACTGTGATGGTAAAAAAGTCTTTGTAGTAGAGGGGTCAGTAGGGAATCCGGACGTCAATCTAGGTAATCTTCATAGGCTGTCCATTCATAGAACTATAAAGGTCTCTGATTGACCAGGAGGGGTAGTACCCGTTATTAGGGGATATAACAATGCAGTTGAGACAAAAGAGGGGAGAGTAGGCCCCTTCAGAATAAAAAGCCCCTTGAAATTCTTAGGAGAATACACCCCCTTTAGGGTAACACGGTCCTCTTATTTGTAATAAACAGTACTTAAAAGCAGAGGTATTGGGTGATGGGCATATGTTACCTCAGTGTGGTGTCCCACACTGGAACGGTATTGTGCCCTAATACCTTAGATTCCCCCGCAGTCTGTATTCGGTGGACCTGTGTTCGCGTGTGGCGGCGGCTCGTGGGCAGCGCGTGCGTCTCCTCTGCCCGGCGTCCTACCTTTTTTAACCGTTCTTAATAGGCCATATACCTGGCACTGAATCTGCGGAAATTATAAAAAGGCAACGGCCTCAACATAACTTCTGCGGATCCTTCGCCACTTCTAACTGTAAGACAGCTTCCAACGCAGTGGGTCTTAGTGGGTATTGAGTGGAGCATCATTGATAAGGGGCAGGACCTAAGATGCGCCATGTTGCACCAAAATTCTGGCGTAAGAATCTGTCTCAAAGTAAGCCAACCAACAGTTGGCATAGAGTCAGAGAAAAGGGTCTATCCCTGCTCCACATGTATTATCCAGCCTGAGCCCCAGTGATAAATCTGGTGCAGGTCTAGACAGCCGGTCTAAACTTAGGCCATCTTTACGATTAGGAAACAAAGAGTGGAAATGATGAGTAAAGGAAGGATCTGTGGTGTATCCCACAAAAGTATTTATCACTAATCCTCTGGATAGTTCTTAATATTGGATCATGGTGTCAGACTGATGGAAGCTCCAGAGATTTCTAGAATGGTGTATCCCTCAAGTCCTCTATCTACATGGAGCAGTAGTGTGCATGATTGCTTCTAATGGGACTGATGTAACAGTGCTCTGTCAGTCCTATAGAAGTAAATGGAATGGTGGTCTACTACTTCATTTATAGTAGGCACTTTACTTTTCAGGACTGATGGGAGCCCCAGTAGCTGGAACCCCTGCCATGGAATATTTATAACCTATACTGTTGTTGTGTTTAGTTTGGAAAAAAGACTAAGGTAACACATTCTGGTTCCTTGAATGGAGCCATGGACATATGAATAGACCTACTGAAGTCACTGGATCTCTGTGCTATCTGTGGAGAACATAGACAGCACACATCCATGATTCCCTGATTTGTGACCTAACCAAGCACAATGTAGATCTACAGTTGTCGAGAACATCCCAGTGACGTCTGAAGTGGACACACACCCCTTACTGATGTGAAATTATCTTTGCAGGAGACCACATTGTAATTGTCATGGTAATGTTCACATTATTAAGCAGGTTTTATGGTCTTCTGACACCACCTTAGGGTACTTTCACTCTTGCGTTGTTTGATTCCGTCGCCTGAACTGCCTGATCAGGCAAACTGTACAAACTGTATGCAAACGCATGTCATTTTTTCTGACTGATCAGGCATTTTTTTAGACTTAACAGGATCCTGATCAGTCAGAAAAATGCATTGAAATACTGGATCCGGTTTTTCGTTGTCATCCGGCAAGACAAATCCGGCATTTATTTTTTTCACATTTTTAAAGGTCTGCACATGTGCAGACCGTCAATGCCGCAATTTGAAAAAATGGAAAAAAATGCCGGCAAGTGTTCAGTTTTTTGGCCAGAGATAAAACCGTAGCATGCTGAGGTATTATCTCCGTCCTGAACAGTCAAAAAGACTGAACTGAAGACATCCTGATGCTTCCTGAACGGATTGCTCTCCATTCAGAATGCATTAGGATAAAACTGATCAGTTCTTTTCCGGTATTGAGCCCCTAGGACGGAACTCTATGCCGGAAAAGAAAAACGCTAGTGTGAAAGTACCCTTATTTTGTCAAATTTATTATTTTCAAGTTACCAAATGATTGCGTCTCTATAATTAACACATTGACTATAAGATAACATATCAAATGTCAGGATGCTGCTGTTGTTCTGTGAATTGACCACTAGTGGCTGCTGTTTCACACGTTCAAGAACTTTTTTGGTTGCACTTTTACTCCTTACCACTGGAGGCTGCTGTTTTGATCTTAAACTTTCCCTTAACCAAGATGGCCAACGTTGCCTCGATGGAAGCCATCTTGTTTCCTGTTTGGACCTATTTATGACCCCTCTGAAAGCCAAAGATATTTTGAGTCTTTTAGCTATAGTACCTCTGTTGTTTGGCTCCACTCTCATGCCTTGAAAATGGTCTTTGTCCGGCCTTTGGGTTTATATTTTTTGGAACCATCTTCCAAGCTGTTCTCCTGAGGATCTTTCACCGACTTCTTTGCTGTGATCATTGTTTCCTTCAGACTATCAGTAGTTTCACCAGTAAAACAGTAAGTGTAAATCTCTTCTTCTAGCTTAGATACAGTCGTCTTCCTAACTTGTATGTTGACTTGTAGTCATAGATTCTATGGTGTACTTTTTAACCACTTCCTGACATGCATCTAAGCAAGAAGTGACTTTCTGCGATTTGAAATAGTATGTCATGTTGATTGGGTGGGCACTGGAGTGTTGCATGTGTAATCCTTTGCAGGGGCCTGGTTATGACTGACCGGGTCCCTGCTGTATACGCTGGCATCGCTGTAAATCTGTGTCCCCCTCCCCCCCCCCCCCCCCCACTATAGTCCCCAGGGCCCCCCTGCCGGTCATGTGTTCTGGGTTTCCTTAGTACTGAGCAGGTGATATAATTAGTGTCAGCGCATCAGGACTTGCCTCAGTTGGGCCCTGAGGACTGGAGTTGGGGATCACTGCTATAAATGACAATGTTGCTTGATTAACCCCTTGTATACCACGGTCTAAGCAGACCATGCCATACAGGGGTTTTTCTGGACCCATTAGGTCCCTGTGCTGCAGTGACTTGCACAGGCATCAGGGCTTGCCTTCTACGGAAGCCTATGAGACTCAGCCTTTTGGGTCTGAACATGTGCCGGCTAGGCCCATGCTGCTGACCGCAAGTTGTTGTCCACAATGCACGGGCACTGACCGCATGCCCACCGTCTGTGGATGTGGACACGTTCACTTGAATGAGGTCTGTGATCTGCATCTGATGGTCCACACCACAAAAAAAGGTGCATGCACTACCTATTTTTGTGATGCGGAGGCACAGACAGAAAACCCATGGAAGCGCTCTGTAGTGGTTCCGTGCCTCCATTCTGCATCTCCTCTTCTGGATTTCTGAATATTTTGGTTGTTTTTCTAGAACCATGTGGCGGTGCCCATCTGTTCCTTGTTCTATGCATACTGGCTACTTGAGGGTGTGAACTGTACCCATGTGATTTGTATCTCTTCTTCTGTGTCTGTATGGAGGAGCACTTCTACAATGTCTGTTCACTGTGCACCGTGGTGTTGTGGGCTGGCTTTTGTACATTGTGGATGTGTATTTGGGGCCGTGTGGCAGTGCACATTTGCCTCTGCTTGCATACTGGCCACAGACTACTTGTGGGGGAGAATTGTCTATATTGCTCCAATCTAGTTCTGTAGGGGTTAATTCCACAGTCTGTCTGAATCTACACAACATGTGCTTGTTAGTCCTGCTGTTTAGGGCTCATTCACACGCACGTAAGGTCTCTGTGCCCGTGCTGTGGTCCGCAATGCATGGGCACCGACCGTGTGGCAGCCTCATGCTGATCGCAGACCCATTCACTTGAGTAGGGTCCGCGATCCGTCTGTTCCACAAAAAGTGCACAGCACAGAAGCACGCCGTAGTGGTTCCATTCCGTGATTCCACACCGCATTTTTGGATTTGCGGACCCGTTCAAGTGAAAGGGTCTGCATCCATGATGCAGAATGTACACGGTTGGTGACCGTGTATTGCGGAACTGCTATATGCCGTCAATAGCACGGAGCCCTTACGTTCGTGTGAATGAGCCCCTTAGCTGGAGTTCTGTCAGTTTGTGGAGAAGCTCTGTCTGAATAAGTTCATGTCTCTGTATGTCTGGGTTCCAGAAGTCTTTATCCAACCATAGTGTCTACCCTGTCTTTAGGAATAAAATGCTGTATTTTCCGACCTATTTATGTAGGTTGCACTCTTTACTTTTTTTGCTTCTGATAGAGTTGTAAAAAACAGTCTGCGCCCAAGTTCATACTTTAGTGACTTCCATCAGTTAGGGCTCTACCGGCCCTGTGCATCCGGAATTTTGTGGAACAGCTGGCCCCTAATAGAACAGTCCTTTCCTTGTCTGTAATGTGGAAAATAGGAAATGTTCTATTTTCCGCAAAAAAAAATTTTTTTCACGTGTATGAGCCCTTATTGTGAGCCAAAACCTATAGTGAAGCCTACACGGAGATGATGTATAAAGGAAAGGTCTGCACCTGGTCTGTGTTTTTTGCCCTGCACATGGTTTTTGGTTCACAATAACTGCAGTGTGAACTTGGCCTAACTTTTACTCCAGGACAGGCGTACTTTACTTAGTCTGTTTTGAGTAGTGAGTTGCGCTAAATTTTGCCTAAAAGGCATCTTCATGGAGACATGCGCCTCCTATCAGCTCACTTCCACAACATTTTCATGCTCATACTATACTATACTATACTATTAGACCAGGCTTGGGGTCCATTTAAACATCCATGTGTGTTTTGTTGACCCGTAAAGCACTGACACCGACAATGTGCGGTCTGCAAAATGCGGACCGCACATCGCCGGCACTTAATAGACAATGCCTAATCTTGTCCGCAATTGTGGACAAGTATAGGACATGTTCTATACTTTATTTTTTTTGGGAAAGGAATTGCGGATCCGCAATTCCAGATCCGCGCAGCACATGGTGTGGCCCTATGGAAATTAATGGGTCCACAATTCCGTTCTGCAAAATGCGGAACAGAATTGTGGACGTTTGACAGGAGCCTTAGTCTGACCTCTGGTGGTTCTTTTTATGACCGGTCATATTCACTAACAGCAATACGTCCGTCTAATTTTGCGCCTAAAAAGAAGTGAGCTTGATAAATTTGCCCCCATGTCTCTGTCCTGAGCTGAGTTCAATCTGGATTCCACCCTAGTGTTTTCCGACTTTAGGCACTGCTTCCACAAAATCTGTAACAATGCTGCTGTATAGGGGTATGTTCACAGGATAAAATTTTCATGTGGATGTCCTAAGTAGAGATGAGTAGGAATGAGCGATTCGACTTTCGATATAACGTTTTAAGTCGATTTGCATTAAACTTCGTTCCAATACTGTACGGAGCAGGAGCTCCGTATATCGTCTCTCAGCCGAAGTTACTGCGCGAGACTTCGTGTAACAACTTCATAAATTTGTGCTGTAAAAAACCATTTCCCAAACTCTGGTTCAGTTCCAAGTGGTAATTTCTGAAGTTGTTATGCAAAGTCTCACGAGACTTGGAAATAATAACTTTGCCTCATCGGAGTCAATACATACTAATTACAGGTGAGCGAATCGGAGATGACGAAGTTGCATTTGATCCCAATTTCAGGAAAAATTTATTTTGTAACTAATGTGAATTTCCTCGCGCTTCGTGGTAACTAATACAAATTTCTCCTAAAATGGCGGCTGCACGTGTGAAAACATGGGGCAAGGAACTCTGGGAAGGCAGGATCACCCAGACTGACGTGCCTGCATGCAGCCAGCACTGATGTCACAGCCCTATAAATACAGCAGACATTTTCCAGTGTGCTGAGTGCAGGGACACATGTGAGGAGGTGCAAGGGACAGCAATAGGCAAAACCTCATTGTGAAAAACCCCTGAAAAAACTATGTGCAGGGAAAGGATAGGAAGGAATCATTGCACAGCATCTTAGTGCAGGGAGAGATGTCAGAAGGCGCTAGGGACAGTGCTGGAAACGCGATTTTCAAAGTGCAGGGAAAGATTATTTGGGGATTTAAATAGCCATTATACAGCTGTCATTCCAGCAATTTGTTTTTATGGTGCAAGTGCTATGTTGAAACGCCTTTAGTGGCTTATATCTGTGGAAAGAAATATATTCTTAGTTCACTTCTGCCGGGGGGGGGGGGGGGGGGGGGGAAGGCTCTACTTGTATAAGCGTTAAATAGTTCACTTCTGCAGCCAAACTGGATTTGTGGCTGCAACTAGTAGTGTTGAGCGCGAATATTCGAATTGCGAATAACGCCACTTCGAAAATTCGCAATTATTTAGATTATTGTGTTATAGGAAAGCTGCCTACCCCTTAGTGTTGATCACAAATATTCTGATCTTGAATTTTTATCGCGAATATTTTACATTGCTGATTTTTGCAATCAAGTAAATGACTGGTGATCACAAATTTGCTAATTTATAGCGAATATTCGGCCAAAAAATCGCAAAACATCACATATTCGAATATTGCCTATGCTGCTCATCATTAGCAGTTTTCCCTGGAAAAGCTGTCCTGCCCGGCCAGTAGTGTGGCATAAGAGCGGGTGTTTATTGTTGCGAGGACCATAGTTATCCCAAGAGGAACTCTCCTGTCCACCCAAAATGTGTAGAGACTGAGCTTTTGTCAAGATGAATCAGGCGTGAATCAGCCAGGATTTCCACTCACTAATCCCTGATGCATCAGACTAGATCATCCATGGTGCCACACCAACACTTTGTCAAGAGACCGGTTTCTTCTGGCTACCTACCTCAGCTACTAATCTGATGCTCCTTCTGTCACCTACAATCTTCAGCTGGTACTCGTATTGCCACCCACCTTCAAACTGTCACCGGGCCACTCTGTAGTCTTCTCATGCTGCTTCTATCTAACCACTGTCACCGGGCCACTCTGTAGTCTTCTCATGCTGCTTCTATCTAACCACTATGTCATAGGGCCACTCTATGGACTCCTCATGCTGTTCCTACTTTCCCCACTTCCTGACATGGCCACTATTTAGCTTTTTGGCCTGACTGACGTCATATATTTGACCCTTCTGATCTGTCAGAAGAAAAATGAGATGCACAACGGATCCTGTCTGTGTAGCGGCAGTAAGGCCTCTATGGTCCCTTTTTTAGAATTGTTTTGTGATTTGGTAGCCAAAAGCAGGAGTGGGCAAAAAACATATTCCATTCACGTTTCATCTGTTTTTAAATCCACTCCTTCTTCCCCCCCCCCCCCCATTAGCAATACTGATGTATTACTGATCAAATGTAGAGTTGAGCGAACACCTGGATGTTCGGGTTCGACGAGTTCGGCCGAACTTTCGAAAAATGTTCGGGTTCGGGATCCGAACTCGACCCGAACTTCATCCCGAACCCGAACCCCATAGAAGTCAATGGGGACCCGAACTTTTGGGCACTAAAAAGGCTGTAAAACACACCCGGAAAGGGCTAGAGGGCTGCAAAAGGCAGCAAAATGTAGTTAAATCCCCTGCAAACAAATGTAGATAGGGAAATGATGAGTTAACATAAAATAAATAAAAATTAAACAATATTAATTGGAGTGAGGTCCCATAGCACAGAATCAGGCTTCAAGTCACCCACCAATGGAGAAGGTCACTTACTATTATTTTGACCACAGCACCCAGACAAAGGAGAGAGGTCCCACAGCAGAGAACCAGGCATCATATCACCCACCACAGGAGTAGGCCACCATTTAGTTACTTTGACCCCTACACCCAGACGGAGGAGAGAGGTTACACAGCAGAGAATCAGGCATTTAGATCACCCACCACAGGAGTAGGCCACCATTGAATCAGACCCCGGCAACCATGTCAGATGGCACAAGCATAAGCTTTATATCAATCAGCACAGGAGAAGGCGACTTTGACAGACTTTGACCCCTACACCCGGACGGAGGAGAGAGGTTTCAAAGCAGAGAATCAGGCATTTAGATCACCCACCACAGGAGTAGGCCCCAATTTAATGGGACCCCGGCAACCATGTCAGATGGCACAACCATCAGCTTCATATCAATCAGCACAGGAGAAGGCGACTTTGAAAGACTTTGACCCCTACACCCAGACGGAGGAGAGAGGTTTCACAGCAGAGAATCAGGCATTTAGATCACCCACCACAGGAGTAGGCCCCCATTGAATCAGACCCTGGCAACCATGTCAGATGGCACAACCATCAGCTTTATATCAATCAGCACAGGAGAAGGTGACTTTGAAAGACTTTGACCCCTACACCCAGATGGAGGAGAGAGGTTTCACAGCAGAGAATCAGGCATCATATCAACCACCACAGGAGAAGCCACCATTTAGTTACTTTGACCCCTGCACCCAGGAAGAGGAGAGAGGCCCCACAGCACATATTCTGGCATCATATCAGCCACCACAGGAGAAGCCACCATTGAGTTACTTTGACCCCCGCACCCAGGAAGAGGAGAGAGGCACCACAGCACATATTCTGGCATCATATCAACCACCACAGGAGAAGCCACCATTGAGTTACTTTGACCCCTGCACCCAGGAAGAGGAGAGAGGCCCCACAGCACATATTCTGGCATCATATCAGCCACCACAGGAGAAGCCACCATTGAGTTACTTTGACCCCCGCACCCAGGAAGAGGAGAGAGGCACCACAGCACATATTCTGGCATCATATCAACCACCACAGGAGAAGCCACCATTGAGTTACTTTGACCCCTGCACCCAGGAAGAGGAGAGAGGCCCCACAGCACATATTCTGGCATCATATCAGCCACCACAGGAGAAGCCACCATTTAGTTACTTTGACCCCTTCACCCAAACAGAGGAGAGAGGTTCCACATCAGAGAATCGGGCATCATATCAACCACCACAGGAGTAGGCCACAATTTAATGGGACCCCGGCAACCATGTCAGATGGCACAACCATCAGCTTCATATCAATCAGCACAGGAGAAGGCGACTTTGAAAGACTTTGACCCCTACACCCAGACGGAGGAGAGAGGTTTCACAGCAGAGAATCAGGCATTTAGATCACCCACCACAGGAGTAGGCCCCCATTGAATCAGACCCTGGCAACCATGTCAGATGGCACAACCATCAGCTTTATATCAATCAGCACAGGAGAAGCCACCATTGAGTTACTTTGACCCCTGCACCCAGGAAGAGGAGAGAGGCCCCACAGCACATATTCTGGCATCATATCAGCCACCACAGGAGAAGCCACCATTGAGTTACTTTGACCCCTGCACCCAGGAAGAGGAGAGAGGCACCACAGCACATATTCTGGCATCATATCACACACCACAGGAGAAGGCCTCTTTCAGTGATTTAGGCCTTTGGACCCAGACAGAGGAGAGAGGTCAGAGATTAGCTTCATATCCCCCAGCACAGCAGAAGACCGCTTTATTTGACTTAGGCCTCAGCACCCAGACAGAAGACAGAGGTAGCATGGCAGAGGTTATGGCTTCATGTCACCCGTTAGTTTAACCGGCCACTTTCATCTGGTTAGGCCCCGGCGCCCAGACAGAGAAAAGTTTCATTCAACTGTGGGTTTCATAAAATTTGTATCAAATAAAGAAGTGGCCCGTAGCACAACAAGACATGTTTTAGGCAGTTAATAAGGACTACTCTGCACAAGGGAGGGACAGGTCCTGTGGGATCCATGCCTGGTTCATCTTTATGAAGGTCAGCTTGTCCACGTTGGCTGTGGACAGGCGGCTGCGCTTGTCAGTAATGACGCCCCCTGCCGTGCTGAATACGCGTTCAGATAAAACGCTGGCCGCCGGGCAGGAAAGCACCTCCAAGGCATAACATGCTAACTCTGGCCACGTGGACAATTTCGAAACCCAGTAGTTGAATGGGGCCGAACCATCCGTCAGGATATGGAGGGGTGTGCAGACATACTGTTCAACCATGTTAGTGAAATGCTGCCTCCTGCTAACACGTTCCGTATCAGGTGTCGGTGCAGATAGCTGTGGCGTGGAGACAAAACTTTTCCACATTTCTGCCATGCTAACCCTGCCCTCAGATGAGCTGGCCGTGACACAGCTGCGTTGGCGACCTCTTGCCACTCCTCTGCCTTCACCTTCCACCTGTTCCCCTGTGACATGTGGGAATGCTCTCAAGAGCGCCTCTATCAGCGTGCGCTTGTACTCGCGCATCTTACGGTCGCGCTCCAGTTCAGGAATTAAAGTGGGCACATTGTCTTTATACCGGGGATCCAGCAGGGTGGCCACCCAGTAGTCTGCACACGTTAAAACGTGGGCAACTCTGCTGTCGTTGCGCAGGCATTGGAGCATATATTCGCTCATGTGGGCCAGGCTACCCATGGGTAAGGACAAGCTGTCCTCTGTGGGAGGCGTATCGTCATCGTCCACCGTAGCCCCCCAGCCACGCACCAGTGATGGGCCTGGGCTGCCACCCCGCTGTGAACTTGCGTCATCCTCGTCCCCCTCCACCTCCTCCTCCTCATCCTCCTCGTCCTCCAGTACAGTGCCTTGGCTGGCGACTTGTGAACCTGTCCTCTGCTGCTTAAACAAACCTCCCTCTGAGCCACTTCGAACAGACTGGCCCGAAAGTGTTAGAAACGAGCCCTCATCCTCCTCCACCTGGGCCACCTCCTCTAACATCATTGCCCTAAGTGTTTTCTCAAGGAGACATAGAAGTGGTATTGTAACGCTGATAACAGTGTCATCGCCACTGGCCATGTTGGTGGAGTACTCGAAACAGCGCAGTAGGGCACACAGGTCTCGCATGGAGGCCCAATCATTGGTGGTGAAGTGGTGCTGTTCGGCAGTACGACTGACGCGAGCGTGCTGCAGCTGAAACTCCACTATGGCCTGCTGCTGCTCGCACAGTCTCTCCAGCATGTGCAAGGTGGAGTTCCACCGGGTGGGCACGTCGCATATGAGGCGGTGAGCGGGAAGGCCGAAGTTCCGCTGTAGCGCAGACAGGCGAGCAGCGGCAGGATGTGAACGGCGGAAGCGCGCACAGACGGCCCGCACTTTATGCAGCAGCTCTGACATGTTGGGGTAGTGGTGAATGAACCTCTGCACCACCAAGTTCAGCACATGCGCCAGGCAAGGGATGTGCGTCAAACCGGCTAGTCCCAGAGCTGCCACGAGATTTCGCCCATTATCTCATACCACCAGGCCTGGCTTGAGGCCCACCGGCAGAAACCACTCGTCGGTCTGTTGTTCAATACCCCGCCACAACTCCTTTGCGCTGTGGGGCCTGTCCCCCAAACATATGAGTTTCAGAATGGCCTGCTGACGTTTACCCCGGGCTGTGCTGAAGTTGGTGGTGAAGGTGTGTGGCTGACCGGATGAGCTGGTGGAAGCAGTGGAGGAGGAAGCCGAGTAGGAGGAGGAGGCTACAGGAGGCAGAGAATGATGCCCTGCGATCCTAGGGGGCGGAAGGACGTGCGCCAAGGAACTGTCCGCCGGGGGCCCAGCCGCCACTACATTCATCCAGTGTGCAGTTAGTGAGATATAGCGTCCCTGGCCGTGCTTACTGGTCCACGTATCTGTGGTTAGGTGGACCTTGCCACAAATGGCGTTGCGCAGTGCACACTTGATTTTATCGGACACTTGCATGTGCAGGGAAGGCACGGCTGTCTTGGAGAAGTAGTGGCGGCTGGGAACCACATACTGCGGGACAGCCATGGCCATCAGCTGTTTGAAGCTGTCTGTGTCCACCAGCCGGAATGACAGCATTTCAAAGGCCAGCAGTTTAGAAATGCTGGCGTTCAGGCCAAGGGCTCGAGGGTGACTCGGGGGGAATTTGCGCTTCCTCTCTAAGGTTTGAGATATTGAGAGCTGAACGCTGCTGTGTGATATAGTGGAGACGCTAGTTGACGGTGGCGGTGGTGGTGGTGTCGGTGGCACATCCTCTGTTTGCTGCTCGGCAGGTGGCAACATTCCTCTCGAGGCGGAAGCCGAGGCAGCAGCGGTAGAGGGAGCAGGGGGAGCCTCAGCGAGTGCCTGGTTTTTAAGGTGTGTACCCCACTGCAGTTCATGCTTTGCATGTAGATGCCTGGTCATGCAGGTTGTGCTGAGGTTCAGAACGTTAATGCCTCGCCTCAGGCTCTGATGGCAGAGCGTGCAAGTCACTCGGGTCTTGTCGGTAGGACATTGTTTAAAGAAGTGCCATGCCAGGGAACTCTTTGAAGCTGCCTTTGTGGGGCTGGGTCCCTGTTGGCGATGTCCAGTAGCAGGCGAACTCTGGGGGCGGCGGCTCGTCTGCTTTGGCCCCCTGCTCCCTCTTTGGCTTCGCTGTTGTCTCGGTCTCACCACTACCTCTTCCTCTGAACTGTGAAAGTCATCGCCACGACCTTCAGTCCATGTGGGGTCTAAGACCTCATCGTCCTCTGCATCGTCTTCCACCCAGTCTCCCTCCCTGACCTCCTCCTGTTCAGTCTGCACACTGCAAAAAGACACGGCAGTGGGCACCTGTGTTTCGTCATCATCAGAGAGTCGGTGACTCTGCTGTGGTGGTATTCCCATGTCCTCTTCATCTGGAGACATAAGTGGTTGTGCGTCAGTGCATGGTATGTCTTCCTCCACTGGGGAAGGGCTAGGTGGACGCCCCTGGGAAACCCTGGAAGCAGAGTCTTCAAACAGAAGAAGAGACTGCTGCATAACTTGTGGCTCAGACCGTTTCCCTGATATGCTTGAGGGTGATGTGACAGACTGATGGGCTTGGTTTTCAGGTGCCACCTGTGCGCTTTCCGCAGAAGACTGGGTGGAAGACCATGTGGTGAACGTGCTGGAAGCACTGTCGGCCACCCAATCGATTAATCCCTGTACCTGCTCAGGCCTTACCATCCTAAGAGCGGCATTGGGCCCCACGAGATATTGCGGTACATTCTACACGTCCTCTACCAGCAACAGAGACTCCACGGACACCACCACGACCGCGTCCTCGTCCCTTAATAGTATTTTTCTTCATTGTTGCGATTCAACTCGCACCACAATGAAATATATTATTTTTTATAAGCAAAATCCCCTCACTGGAATACTTTCAGTCTTTTGACTGTATGGATTACAGATGGAATGACTGTTATATGTGAGTACCGCTTTCTTTGACAGATTCTAGTATGGGTACATATATGTTTTCCCAACCCCAGCACATTAGTTTGCTAATTCCAGATGTATGAAACGCAGGCCTAACTGTATCTAGTATATTGAACGCCAGATAAACTAACTTGGCCTTTTTTAAATAAATAAAAAATTCCCTCACTGGAATACTTTATGGCTTTTCACTGTATGGATTACAGGTGGACTGGTATTAGTAGGGGTGACACAAGCACACCCAAGTCCCTGATGTAGGATTTCTATGGCACAGACCACTATTACAAGTGATTAATGGACGTTGGGAGAGATTGTGCTGCAGCACTAGTCCCAAGATGGCCGCCGCCTATCAGCCCAGTAACATGTGCCACAAAATGGTCTGCACAACCTTTAAAAAAAAATAGCCTTGGACTGTGCTGCTAAATCGCTATTGGTCTGAATCCCAGGTGTAGATGTCTGACTTGTTTGGAGCTTTGGAATGCACACTGTGGCAGCTTCTGCTGCAGCACTACAAGTCGCAAAATGGCGGCCGGCGGTCAGCCCAGGTACATGTGGATGGAAAAATCACTCTGGCCACTCTAAAAATAGCCAATCCCTATCAAAAAAGCAGCTCAGCTGCAGTTGTTCAGATGAATCACAGGTGGAGGAGAGAAATTTGCTTCCAGTTATTCAATTATCCCTGCCTATTCTCGCCCTAGCATCAGCTGCGTCTATCCCTGTTCTATTCACATCGGGAGTGAGCACGTCCCGACGTGCGAACAAGCTTATAAAGAGGCTGAGTCACATGCTGCACTTGGCCAATCACAGCCTTGCCAATAGTAGGCATGGCTGCGATGGCATCTTAGGGCAAGTAGTATGATGCATGTTGATTGGCTGCTTTGCAGCCTTTCAAAATGCGCCAAAATACATGCCGAATGACGAACCCGAACTTTTACGAAAAAGTTCGGGTTCGGGTCCGTGTCACGAACACCCCAAAATTCGGTACGGACCCGAACTATGCTCGAACTGTTCGCTCAACACTAATCAAATGCTGACCGAGTGAAGGCGGATGCTTAACAGACAGGATCAGTTTTTTTTTTTTGTGGTTTATTGTTCTGACCAATCAGAGGAAGGGCAAAATAATCAGTGACGTCAACACAAACTGACGCCTTCTCCACTCTGTCGGGGGGGGGGGGGAAGGCTCTACTTGTATAAGCGTTTAATAGAACAGGTTCTGTAGACATCTATGTGGAATCGGCTGACGACGGTGTAAAAGGAGTGCGCTTCTTCTTGGTGCTAACATCGACCTGTAAGGCTGAGATCATACTGGAGTTATTTGGTCAGTTTTGGCCTCGTAACTGCCCAGATAAGTGAAGTGTGCAGTGATTCTAAGAGCGAGGCCTGTCATCTGCATGTCACACTTAGGCCTCATGCACACGACAGTATTTTTTTCACGGTCCGCAAAAGTCGTTTTGGTGTCCGCCTGGCCGTGCGGAGCCAAGCGGATCCGTCCTGACTTACAATGCAAGTCAATGTGGACGGATCCGTTTGACGTTGACACAATATGGTGCAATTGCAAACGGATCCGTCCCCCATTGACTTTCAATGTAAAGTCAGGAGTTAATATACCATAGGATCGGAGTTTTCTCCAATCCGATGGTATATTTTAACTTGAAGCGTCCCCATCACCATGGGAACGCCTCTGTTAGAATATACCATCGGATTTGAGTTAGATCGTGAAACTCAGATCCGACAGTATATTCTAACACAGAGGCGTTCCCATGGTGATGGGGATGCTTCAAGTTAGAATATACTGTGTACATGACTGCCCCCTGGCAGCACCCGATCTCTTACAGGGGGCTGTGATCCGCACAATTAACCCCTCAGGTGCCGCACCTGAAGGGGTTAATTGTGCATATCATAGCTCCCTGTAAGAGATCAGGGGCTGCCAGGCAGCAGGGGGGCAGACCCTCCTCCCTCCCCAGTTTGAATATCATTGGTGGCCAGTGTGCGCCCCCCCCCCCCCCCCTCCCCGATCATTGGTGGCAGCGGAGAGTTCCGATCGGAGTCCCAGTTTAATCACTGGGGCTCCGATCGGTAACCATGGCAACCAGGACGCTACTGCAGTCCTGGTTGCCATGGTTACTTAGCAATATTAGAAGCATCATACTTACCTGCTGCGCTGTCTGTGACCGGCCGGAAGCTCCTCCTACTGGTAAGTGACAGATCTGTGCGGCGCATTGCTTAATGATCTGTCACTTACCAGTAGGAGGAGCTTCCGGCCGGTCACAGACAGCGCAGCAGGTAAGTATGATGCTTCTAATATTGCTAAGTAAGGGGAGGCAGCACACTGTGCCACCAATAAAAATAATACAATAGAGGGAGGGGGCCGGGGGGGGCCCGCACACTGTGCCACCAATAAAAATAATACAATAGAGGGAGGGGGCCGGGCGGGGCCGCACACTGTGCCACCAATGAAAATAATACAATAGAGGGAGGGCCGCGCTGGCCACCAATGAAATTAAAACTAGGGAGGGGGATCTGCCCCCTGCTGCCTGGCAGCCCCTGATCTTATAGGGGGCTATGATATGCACAATTAACCCCTCAGGTGCGGCACCTGAAGGGTTAATTGTGCGGCTCACAGCCCCCTGTAAGGCTACTTTCACACTTGCGTTTTTCTTTTCCGGCATAGAGTTCCGTCACAGGGGCTCTATACCGGAAAATAACTGATCAGGCATATCCCCATGCACTCTGAATGGAGAGTAATCCGTTCAGTTTGCATCAGGATGTCTTCAGTTCAGTCGTTTTGACTGATCAGGCAAAAGAGAAAACCGTAGCATGCTACGGTTTTATCTCCGGCGAAAAAAACTGAAGACTTGCCTGAATGCCGGATCCGGCATTTTTTTTCCATAGGAATGTATTAGTGCCGGATCCGGCATTCAAAATACCGGAATGCCGGATCCGTCCTTCCGGTCTGCGCATGCGCAGACCTTTAAAAATGAAAAAAAAAAAAAAACGGATCCGTTTTGCCTGATGACACCGGAAAAACGGATCCGGTATTGCAATGCATTTTTCTGACTGATCAGGCATTTTTCTGACTGATCAGGATCCTGATCAGTCTGAAAAATGCCTGATCAGTCAGAAAAAATGACATCCGTTTGCATACAGTTTGCCTGATCAGGCAGTCAGTTCAGGCAACGGAACTGCCTGCCGGAATCAAACAACGCAAGTGTGAAAGTACCCTAAGAGATCGGGTGCAGTCATGTACACAGTTCGTAGTATATTCTAACTAGAAGCGCCCCCATCACTATGGGAACGCCTCTGTGTTAGAATATACTGTCTGATATGAGTTTTCACGAAGTGAAAACTCATCTCTTAAAAAGCTTTTATTCAGACGGATCTTCGGATCTGTCTGTATGAAAGTAACCTACGGTTACGGATCACGGACGCGGATGCCAATCTTGTGTGCATTCGTGTTCTTTCACAGACCCATTGACTTAAATGGGTCCGCGAACCGTTGTCCGTCGAAAAAAATAGGACAGGTCATATTTGTTTGACTGACAGGAAACACGAATCACGGATGCAGCTGCAAAACGGTGCATTTTCCGTTTTTTCCACGGACCCATTGAAAGTCTGCAAAAAAAAAATTAAAAACGGCACAACTGCCACGGATGCATACAACTGTCGTGTGCATGAGGCCTTACTCGCAGTATTTCACTACCATAGCAGACTCCCTGTGTGTTACTGCAAGGCACAGTGTTGAGTGTGAATACTCTAATCGCAAATTTTTATCGCTAATTATTGGCATTTAGAAAATTCACTAAATTCTAGAATATAGTGATTTATCTTTGTAATTGTGAATATTTTAATTTTTTTTTTCACTAGATAAACCTCTAATGTTTTTTTACTTATTGTATATAGCTTCTCTTTATCCTTATTATGCTATCATACATTATTATTTTTTTTTTTCATTTATCAATTTCTTTTATACATGCTATATTTTAGTTTTTAAATAAACCATTACCTATAGCATACAATAGACAAAATATAACAGACAATATCACACAAAGGCTGTATGCCAAAAGCCGGGTATGTGCAAGCCAACAACTTATCCATGAGACAGGTACAGTCAGCATACCTTACAATGGCAGCCTTGTGCACTATGAGACATTAAGACCAGCAATTTCCTTATCTTCTTAGATGTTAAAGAAAAATTCTGTATTTAGTTAATTTTTATTTATTTTTTCTTTGAATGTTGCAGAGACTCCCTGTATGGAAGCATGTGGAAGCTAAATTTTTCACCTGGAAGAAGTGGTAAGACGATCCTTCAAGGAATTTTTTTGGAGCCAGGAACCTTGATGTGTCTTTACAACTGTAAGAGTGATGGGAGATGTTTAAATAGGACAGCAAGATTTTTCTGCCATCTTTCTAACCTCAGGACTTTGGAAAGGTATTGTCTGTACCAGGAACTGAAACTTAAAAATCTTGTTTAGACAGGAGGCAGCTAAGAGGATATGATATATATTGTGTGAAATCCCAACTCGTGAGGTGTCATTATGAAGGACACACCTTTTAGTTTTTAAAGGGATTTTTGGAGATGTGCTCAGCTGACCCTTATAGAAATTGTAAGATGGCAGTGAGTAGTAAATTTGTGGCAGGTCTGACAGTACAGGTTCCCTGAAGAGTTTCAAATTGGGGGGATCCTGAAGGTCATTGGGTCCTTTTTATTCTGACTTATTGGATCAGAAAGAAATCTATTTAAGCTGTTCAAAAGGCAGGCATAGACCCCACTCTTGATCAGAGAACAGCCTACCTGCGCTCTGGATTCAGGATTACCTGATGTTTCTGGAATACCCGCTGGCCCCATTATCTACAATATGGTCTGGCCAAGATTTGGCCTCTACCTAACAAAAATGTGTGCAGTATCTTTGTCTGGCTGAATCCTGAAATATTAGCTGGGTATTGGCCAAATCTCTACCGGACAAGATATTAAAGTTGAGGAACCATTGACTATTAATACTGTTCTTAACTCGCTCTGGAGTGCTGATTTGTCTTTCTTGGGATCCCCATTGGCTATCAACAGCATAAACGGTTTGAAGTGAGAAAAAGCCACAAAACAATGGAAATCTATCCTATCACCTTAAACACTGTACTGGCAGTTGCTGCCAATATTCCCCCTACTCACTGCTGCGGTCCTGGGCTCTGTTTGGCCAGCACAGTCTACCCGCCCATGTTCCGCTGTATTGTGGAGCAGATAGAGGCGGCGGTCAGCTGCCAGTGTCTCCCTATTCACTGCCACAGTCCCAAGCTCTGTCCTTGGAGGTGCCCTCCTCCCTGGATACCGCTGCCACCACTGTTTCTTTTCAGCACCGGGTGCAAGATGCCTTCCAGCATGGTCCCTCTAGCACAAGGTTTAAGGGCCAGCGCACACTTGACCAGTGCAAACCTTCTGACCAATCCCAGCCTTCCTGCACCTATACGTGGTCCTGCTAAGGTTGCATTCGTACATGCCTTTGTTCCTGAAGTGCTGAACCATGCTTGTCTTCTGGATTCCACTACCTGTCTGAACTTTGCCTGCTCCATATTGACTCTCCTGTTGCTGAGCCAGATTGCCTGCCCTGACCCATTGCTTATGACATAACCTCTGCATCATCCTTTGGTCCTGCACTGTCACTCCTGGTTATAACTCAGCCCGCTGACTACATCTGTATCTCTGGTCCACCTGGGCTGGTTGCTTTGTGTGCCAACCCACTTCAAGAGGTAGCGACCTGGTGTTCTCCTCGGGAAAGTCTATCCCCACCATCAGGGGTACTGTGAAGAACGAGGAGTTCACTTAGACAACGCCCTTAGAGGAAGTTGGTCACATGGCACAGTGGGTCCACAACTGCTGACTTGTGACAAACCGTATCTTTGACCGTTTAGCAGTGGTCCAGTGGATCAAATGCATTAATGGATAACGTGTATAAAATTGGGAATTTGCAGTTTAGTCGCCTCTCCCTCCACCCAAGAAAAATCAAACATGTGCATATATGTCAAAGACAGGTTTTTATTTATGTATAAATAAAAACCACAAATTACTGCACAAATAAACAAGCCCTCAAACCGATAATATAAATCTTTTTACCAAAGATTAATATAATATAATAGTAGTGAAACATGATTTAAATTGGTATACATTTGGTTTAGTCTGAAATTATGTTAATGCATTACCATGTTTTTAGTGTACAGTGAACATTGTTAAAACCATAATATATAATCCATAATGGAAGATTATAAATAAGCCATTGGTGTTTAAACACAAACATGGGTATCAAGGCTCTCTTGCAGCCCAAGAGGCATTACTAGATCCAGTGGTTTAAATAGTACCGGCCAGCAGTTGGGACAAGATGGTCCTTCTCCTGGTCTCTATTATAGCAGCCACAAGCAGTACAGTGTCCATGTCGTCATCATTTCCAGCTACTGCTTTTACCACTCCTTATACTTTTCTCCATTGTTGGTCCTCTATAATTGAATATGTGGTCAGGATTGGAACCAACTTTATGCTCCCAGAAATGTAGTTACAGGCAAGATAAAAACCCATCTGCCATACCACATAGTGGTTTGCACTACTTTTAGTGAACAAATGAAGTGGGCTTAGCTTTGATGAAAGCATTAAGTATCTATCATTTCACATGTGGAAAAATGCAGATCATCCTTAACACCTGAAGTAACTGAGGGCAGGGATAGTAAATGTCTTTCATGGCCCACTGTGATTCAGTACTAGTGTTGAATGAATCAAAGCATCTGAAGTTAATGAAATATTAGATTCACCAAGAAACCAAATTTCCTTGCGTTTCATGGTAAAGGATCTTTGTTCCCAAAATGGCAGCTAGAGTTGTCTTAGAATGGGGAAAAAAGTAAAAATTAGTCCCCCTCATCTACTTGCTCGCACGGTCCTCTCTTCGAGTGCAAAAGACCTGCCAAAGGAACTGCGCTGAGCATAGGGGACTTCACTGAGTGATACCAGCGTGATCACGTTGGGCGTGTGGTGATATCTTTTTGCTCAGCACAGGTCTTTATTTCACTTACGAGGACTGACTCCGCTTGCGCAACTGGATGAGGGGAGTCCAAAAGGACATCTTGCACTAGTGTATTACCATTAACGGCTGTTAGATTGAATTTCTAAGCAGCCGCTAAAAACAGTCCCATTAATTGATGGGCTAAATAAGGTTTGAACATGGCTATTTGTAAGAAATTAATTGGTTATAAATTGTTTTTCTTCTGTAAAGATACGAAATCTAATTTTTCGAAACTTTGCTCACTTCTATTCAGCACCAAGGTCCTATCCTATTGTCATAACATTTTGTATTGGTCTAGTTCCCACACCAGATGCTGCTCCTCCTCCTCCATGTCCATGGTGCTCATGATAAATTTAGTCATTCTTTTGTGGCAAGGAACACCCTCCTGGACTTGTAGTGACAATGTTCTGAATTTGATCTACAACATTCCAATTCCATCTTCTGTATGCTGAATCATCTGTACAAGTAACGTGAAGCGAAGGCTTATTTCATCATGCACCAGACCATAACAGTGGGGAACATGTTCTTTTGAGCTCATGTAGTGGCAGCTTATCAGGAACATTTGTTTCTTACTCAGGCACTTCAACGATGCCCCTGGTATTGTAGAGTAGACAGTGGCATTGACCAGGTTATCCCCTGATATTTATATTAGGGTAAATGTTTATGTTGCTAAAACAAAATGACAGAACACCAGCTTCCACATCTTACTGGCCACCCTGTAGCTGTTTGGGACGAAGCCCCATGGAGGAAGTGGAGGGTGACAAGGATCAGGAACTACCACTGGATGAGGAAGTTGGTTCTGGCCAGTGTTATCAGCCCTATCCTCCAGCATCACCAATCCTAATGGTGGGGGGGCAACACCTGAAAGAACTTGATCCTGGGGCACATTGGAGAGCATGGCAAGCTGGGTGCTTGGTGGTTTACAGGCTGACAAGAATATCACTAGTATCAAGCAAATTGACTACTTAGTATACTGTACATGCTCTTTGGCTTTTGCTATAAAAGTAAAATGAAATTTTTCCTGATGCCAAAAGGTGGTAGAATTTTTGTAGGAGTAGGATATACTCTGTTTACAGCTTGCTGCAACTTTTTCTGCGCAGAAACCATATCTGACCAGGAGGCCAAGCTGTAACAGTGCCAGCAGCAGCCTATTCAGTTTAGTGAACATGATTGAGCAGTTTATTGAAGTGCTGGCCCAAGCTAATGCATATAAGCAATACCAGGTAGACAAAGAGCGGTCAGAACTGGCCAAGTTTTCACTCTGTACTGTCTTGTCCAGGCTCTAGTGTACTGTTAGAAAGGGTGTTCAGCATGGCAAGTGGTCACACCCAAGCAGACAAAGTTGTCCTCTGTATTCAATTCACAATTTGTAGCTGATTTGCCAGAATACCACAAAAAATATTTGGCCCAGTACATTTATAATTCATGTAAGGTAACTGTTGCTGCAGATTTCGGTTCTGGTACATAGCCATTCACAGATGCCCCATGTCTCTAGAAATTAAAGGACCATGAGAGAAAAAGGGAGGGGAAGGGGGGGCGGGTGGGGTTGCCGAGAAAGCTGATAATCAGAAGCGGTATGCTGTTGGATTAATTTAATCCAGCCATGTGAAGGAGTAGTAGACTTTGTAACAGCAAAATATACAGTATATATGTATGTGAAACTCAAAAAATTCGAATATCGTGCAAAAGTCCATTTATTTCAGTAATGCAAATTAAAAGGAATTGCATTAATGCAGCTTAAAATTTGAATTTTGTGAAAAGGTTAAAGAGGACCTTTCACCAGAGGAAAGCCTCTAAACAGGCTATGAGCTGAGCGCTGCCATTGGCCAGCGCTACAGCATAGGAGAAGAAGACGCCGGCAGGATCAAATGGGTGGAGCCTAACTCCTTACATACCGGAGGCTGTACCGGGCGAACGGAGCAGCGCCCGGGGATAACAGTAAGTGCAGGGGGATCCCTGGGCGCCGCTCTACACCTCTGTATAGTTAGTTTAGAAGCTTTCCTCTGGTGAAAGGTCCTCTTTAAATATTCTAGGCTCAAAGTGTCACTCTAGTCAGCTAATTAATCCATACCCCCTGAGCAAAGGGTACCTCAAAATTGTGACTCATCCATTTGTTATAATTTGGATTAAAATATCTCGCTTTGCATGTAATGAGTCTCTCATATGTTAGTTTCACCTTTTTAAGTTTGATTTCTGAAATAATGAACTTTGCACGATTTTCAAATTTTTTGTGTGTGTATATATGTATGTATGTGTGTGTGTGTGTGTGTGTGTGTATATATATATATATATATATATATATATATATATATATATATATAATTCGTGAATCACATCTGATTATGGATCAAATAGTGCAACATAAAACGCATGAACATGTATGAATGTGGGCATACTTAAAGTAAAATCCATATCTACATTACAAACCATATAGATGGAAGAATGTATAATCACACATAAATATCTTTTTTTATATATATTATTTAATGTCTATTTTTATATTATATGTTAACATACATATTAAAAATCGACTAAACTGATAAAATTCATATTGTAATACTGATACTAGTGCTAATGAGTAATGAACTCAATGAAATATAATATTTTAAAATATCTTAGAAAATTGTTAATTGACAAATGTACCTACATTATAAATTATGCGCTTCTACTCAAGTAACCAATGGGTCTTTTACTCCTATAATCCTCTAGCGCTTTCAGTAATTGACATACGGAACTAGGGTATTGAGTTTATAGATCCAAAACATTTTATTTGCGACATAGTATCTGGTAGGAGTGGGGCACCAACTCTAGGGGAGTCACTCTGAGGCAACTGTGGTCCCCTCATGATGTATGGAAAAATGGCGAGACTCTATGGGTGGTGATTTTTCTGTTTAATATTGGACCTGTGTTCATTCATGCGTTCGCGTAATGTTTGGATAGTGCGTCCTACATAATAAATATTACAGGAGCAATGTAGGAGATGTATTGCAATTCATATCCTGTCTCGGGTGAATGGGTCTTTGAGAGTGGTAATGGTTATTTCTTTAATGTTGTGAGAGATCCTAGCGCAACATTTAAATCTCGATTTTTCCACACCTGAAAGATCCCCTTTTGCAGTTGGTATTCGGATCATTTAAAGGACGTTTTATCCAGATTTTTTTTTTCCAATTTTGGGCAAGATGGTGCTAAAGTCTCCTTCATGGTTTTGGCCCTCCTGAAAATTACATTGGGGACTTTGGAAATACTACCCCCTATAATACGGTCCTTTTTGAGTATTGGCCAATGTTTGGTAAGAATCTCTCTGATCACTGTAGGTTTGATATTGTATCTGGTGATAAGACTCAGAGGGAAGTTTTTAGTATTGGCAGGTTCGTCCTTATCCTTTTATCAAACTTTTTGGCTTGCTACTAGGGTTCTCATCTTAGATTCATTAATGAGTTTTTTCGGATACCCTTTTTCAAGGAACCTTTTTCCCACTAGATCCAATTGTTGGAGTACCGCATTGTCCGAACAATTCCTTCTTAGCCTCCTCCATTTGGCTGTAAGGTATATTATTCTTCCACCGATGCTGGTGGCATCTTTTAAAATCTAAGTAGCTGTTCGTATCAACATGTTTAAAATGTGTTCTCGTGACAAGGCGGTTATCCACTATACTAAGTTGAAGATCCAAATAAACCGCTTCTCTTGGATGTTTTTCAAGGGTAAAAGATAAATTCCACTCATTTTCATTCATGTATTTAAGGAATGTTGTTAAAGTATCGTAGTTACCATCCCAAACTATCAGGATGTCATCGATATATTTCTCTTATATAGTTTTACGTTAGGATGCGTAAGTAGACCCATTTTATCTTCAAAGGCCCCCATAAATAAATTTGCATATGACGGAGTAAACTTGGTACCTATCGCCATTCCTTTTTTTTGGGCGATAGAAATTACCCTTAAACTCGAAATAATTATGGTTCAAGATAAAGTTGATTGTATAATAAAAGCGCCTTGTGCTATGGGCATATTAGGATCTAGAGATAAAATGTCCTCAATTGCTTTGAGGCCATAAGAGTGGGTAATATTACTATATAAAGATGCTACATCTAGAGTCGCCCTATGTAGCTATCCTCCCACTGGAAAGTGTTCAAAATTTCCAATAAGTGGGATGTGTCTTTCAGATGGGAGGGTCATTTCCCCACATAATTCTGTAGTATGCCATCAATGTATTCAGAGAGATTGGTAGTGAGAGAACCGATGCCTGAAATGATGGGTCTACCTGGGGATTTGTAAGTGATTTATGTATTTTAGGTAAGAAATAAAATCTAGCTGTGGATGGGTGCATTGCTTTTAGAAAATTTTTTAAATTTTTTTAAATCAATACCATTGGTGAAACATTTGTCTGAGTTGATGCAATTCCTTTTTATATTCCTGGGTTGGATTATGGATTAAAGACTCATAGTACTCTTTGATTCCTGGATGTAATAGCTAGTGTCCATGGTAACAATGCCCTCTCCCTTGTCGGCACTCTTAATTACAATATCCCTATTTTTGGCCAAGGAGTTCATGGCCAAGGTGAGTTCTGGACCGAGGTTATTCTTTGTAAGTGTTATAGTATATTCTCCTTAAAATCTGACATGACCATGTTAAAGGTCTCAATATGCTGACCTCTACTCTCTAACGGATAAAAGACAGACTTGGGTTTAACTGTAGACTGGATGAATGTCTGAGTGGACAGACTCAGGTGGATTAAGCGGATCAGCCGTGGTAGAGTGTAGATGTAGGGGTGGGATCCAAGATGGGACAGCCACTCGTCAAGGTTGGACCTTGAATGGGGCAGCTGTGGTTCTTTATAGAAAAATGTCTATGAAGGGTTAATTTTTTTTTTTTTTTTTTTTTTTTTTTTTTACAAATTGATTAAGATCTATAAATAGTTCAAAGGGGTCAGGTCCATTGGTTGGACAAAATGATAAACCTTTTCCTAATAATTTAATCTCATTCTGTGTTGGCGAATACTTTGATAAGTTGAAGAGGTCATTCGCTTTTTGTTCTATCATGGGAGGGTGATCTAATGGTTCTCTCCCTTTTGGGTTTTGGTAGTTTGTTTAGAGGTGCGCTTCTTTCCTTCTCTGCATCCTCTAAATCTGTGTTTGGACATTTTTGCTTTTTATGCTTGAAACTGGAGAGTAAAAATGTTGTTTTCAGTGATCTTGTTGCCACCTCTTTAAACCAGTGAAGTCTCTCCCTATTACTAGTTCGTGTGGAAGGGTGGTGGCTATGGCAACCTTGTGAGTGAGCATGTTCTCTTTGGACCATTGAGGATCAGCCATGCTGTTGTTGGTTAGACTCTGCACGGTAGAGGATGAATGGAGCAGCTGATGGCGAAGAACTTTATTCCATGAGACTCTCTCACTTCACGTGCCCGCATCCTCCACTCCGGTAGACAGGGCTGCGGGTGCAGTATAGAGGCAAATGGAGTCCAGGTAACGAAGCAAAAGAGCGTTTATTTCACATTCGCTCAAACAGGAAAAACAAAACGATCACTAGGTATGAATTTACACACAAAATAATAGAGAGCTTCACCTGGCTCCTGTTCTGGCCGATCGCACAGCCACATAAAGTATTCTCACAGGTTGCTGGGTGCTCTGTACGCCTTGTCCAGAAAACGGTATTGAGGCTCCAATCAATATGTTTCCAGCAGCATAACCTCCGATCATTGGTTGTGTCTCAAATAAGATAAATTTGTGGCCAGCAGCGCATGTACCTTTTTATATTTGCAATACGATCCAGACAAATGTTTTGTCCATGATGTAACCAAAAATCTACACCCTTTATTACTTTGACAAGTAACTTTGGTAAAGAGCTGTTGTAGACAGCTTGAAAATATTAAGTCTATGCTCGTTTATTAGTTGTTCATGACTTATCGAATGGATGGATTGTTTCCCTTTTTTCTTTTTTTTTTTTTCCATATTTGTATCTGTTAGAAATAGATCAGATACCTCCAACTATCATTTCCAGGAAGATAGTGATTGGTTATCTTCCGATTCTTGGATGTTGGTAGATACAGAATCATCTGGGAATTCATAAGTCTGTAAATTCTCCTCATGTATTTGTGATAAGGAACATATTCCCTCATAAATGTCACAATCGGGATTAAATTGTACTTCACCAGTTTTTTTTTGGGGGGGTAGAAGAAACATCCGGAGTACTTATGAGAACTCTCCTTACACCTTCATGTCGAGGTGTTGATGATAACGGTTGTACAGAGTGAAGTTCTGTCTGGTTTTCCACATCCAAATCACTTACTATTTCTGAAGGAACAATATAATTTAAAATCAAATTTTTTAATTAACCTCCGCAGGACCGCCGTACGCAGGATTGCGTCTTTGCGGCGGCCCTGCTCTTCTGGGTGGACGCGCCGGCGTGTCCTCCCGCGAGACGCGAGATTTCCTCTGAACGCGCGCACACAGGCGCGTGCGTTCACAGGAACGGAAGGTAAGAGTGGATCTCCAGCCTGCCAGCGGCGATCGTTCGCTGGCAGGCTGGAGATGTGTTTTTTTTTAACCCCTAACGGGTATATTAGACGCTGTTTTGATAACGGCGTCTAATATACCTGCTACCTGGTCCTCTGGTGGTCCCCTTTGTTTGGATCGACCACCAGAGGACACAGGTAGCTCAGTAAATATGTTGCACCAAGCACCACTACACCACCCCCCCCCCCCCCCTGTCACTTATTAACCCCTTATTCACCCTTGGTCACCCCTGATCACCCCATATAGACTCCCTGATCACCCCCCTGTCATTGATTACACCCCTGTCATTGATCAACCCCCTGTAAAGCTCCATTCAGACGTCCGCATGATTTTTACGGATCCACTGATAGATGGATCGGATCCGCAAAACACATACAGGCGTCTCCCTGGAGCCTTCCAGGGGGGGTGATCACCCCATATAGACTCCTTGATCATCCCCCTGTCATTGATCACCCCCCCCCCTGTCATGCTGCATTCAGATGTCCGTATGATTTTTACGGATACATGGATCAGATCCGCAAAACACATACGGACATCTGAATGGAGCCTTACAGGGGGGTGATCAATGACAGGGGGGTGATCACCCCATAAAGACTCTCTGATCACCCCCCCTGTCATTTATCACCCCTCTGTAAGGCTCCATTCAGACATTTTTTTTGGCCCAAGTTAGCGGAAATTTATTTATTTTTTTCTTACAAAGTCTCATATTCCACTAACTTGTGTCAAAAAATAAAATCTTACATGAACTCACCATACCCCTCACGGAATCCAAATGCGTAAAATTTTTTAGACATTTATATTCCAGACTTCTTCTCACGCTTTAGGGCCCCTAGAATGCCAGGGCAGTATAAATACCCCACATGTGACCCCATTTCGCAAAGAAGACACCCCAAGGTATTCCGTGAGGGGCATATTGAGTCCATGAAAGATTGAAATTTTTGTCCCAAGTTAGCGGAAAGGGAGACTTTGTGAGAAAAAAAAAAAAAAATCAATTTCTGCTAACTTGTGCCAAAAAAAAAAATAATTCTATGAACTCGTCATGCCCCTCATTGAACACCTTGGGGTGTCTTCTTTCCAAAATGGGGTCACATGTGGGGTATTTATACTGCCCTGGCATTCTAGGGGTCCTAAAGCGTGAGAAGAAGTCTGGGATCCAAATGTCTAAAAATGCCCTCATAAAATGAATGTGGGCCCCTTTGCGCATCTAGGCTGCAAAAAAGTGTCACACGTGGTATCGCCGTACTCAGGAGAAGTTGGGGAATGTGTTTTGGGGTGTCATTTTACATATACCCATGCTGGGTGAGATAAATATCTTGGTCAAATGCCAACTTTGTATAAAAAAAAATGGGAAAAGTTGTCTTTTGCAGAGATATTTCTTTCACCCAGCATGGGTATATGTAAAAAGACACCCTAAAACACATTGCCCTACTTCTCCTGAGTACGGCGATACCACATGTGTGACACTTTTTTGCAGCCTAGGTGGGCAAAGGGGCCCACATTCCAAAGAGCACCTTTAGGATTTCACAGGTCATTTACCTACTTACCACACATTAGGGCCCCTGGAAAATGCCAGGGCAGTATAACTACCCCACAAGTGACCCCATTTTGGAAAGACACCCCAAGGTATTCCGTGAGGGGCATGGCAAGTTCCTAGAATTTTTTATTTTTTGTCACAAGTTAGTGGAAAATGATGATTTTTTTTTTTTTTCATACAATCATTTTCCACTAACTTGTGACAAAAAATAAAATTTTTTAGGAACTTGCCATGCCCCTCACGGAATACCTTGGGGTGTCTTCTTTCCAAAATGGGGTCACTTGTGGGGTAGTTATACTGCCCTGGCATTCTAGGGGCCCAAATGTGTGGTAAGGAGTTTGAAATCAAATTCTGTAAAAAATGACCTGTGAAATCCTAAAGGTGCTCTTTGGAATATGGGCCCCTCTGCCCACCTAGGCTGCAAAAAAGTGTCACACATCTGGTATCTCCGTACTCAGGAGAAGGTGGGGAATGTGTTTTGGGGTGTCATTTTACATATACCCATGCTGGGTGAGAGAAATATCTTGGCAAAAGACAACTTTTCCCATTTTTTTTTTTATACAAAGTTGGCATTTGACCAAGATATTTATCTCACCCAGCATGGGTATATGTAAATAGTACAGAGATACCAGATGTGTGACACTTTTTTGCAGCCTAGGTGGGCAAAGGGGCCCATATTCCAAAGAGCACCTTTCGGATTTCACTGGTCATTTTTTACAGAATTTGATTTCAAACTCCTTACCACACATTTGGGCCCCTAGAATGCCAGGGCAGTATAACTACCCCACTAGTGACCCCATTTTGGAAAGAAGAGACCCTAAGGTATTTCGTGATGGGCATAGTGAGTTCATAGAACTTTTTATTTTTTGTCACAAGTTAGTGGAATATGAGGATTTTTTTTCTTACAAAGTCTCATTTTTCGCTAACTTGTGACAAAAAATAAAAAGCTCTATGAACTCACTATGCCCATCAGCGAATACCTTAGGGTGTGTACTTTCCGAAATGGGGTCATTTGTGGGGTGTTTGTACTGTCTGGGCATTGTAGAACCTCAGGAAACATGACAAATGCTCAGAAAGTCAGAGCTGCTTCAAAAAGCGGAAATTCACATTTTTGTACCATAGTTTGTAAACGCTATAACTTTTACCCAAACCATTTTTTTTTACCCAAACATATTTTTTTTATCAATGACATGTAGAACAATAAATTTAGAGCAAAATTTCTATATGGATCTCGTTTTTTTTGCAAAATTTTACAACTGAAAGTGAAAAATGTTATTTTTTTGCAAAAAAATCGTTAAATTTCGATTAATAACAAAAAAAGTAAAAATGTCAGCAGCAATGAAATACCACCAAATGAAAGCTCTATTAGTGAGAAGAAAAGGAGGTAAAATTCATTTGGGTGGTAAGTTGCATGACCGAGCAATAAACGGTGAAAGTAGTGTAGGTCAGAAGTGTAAAAAGTGGCCTGGTCTTTCAGGGTGTTTAAGCTAGGGGGGCTGAGGTGGTTAAAATCTGTTTGTTGATATACTGCACATGCCTGGTTTTACAATCTCCAGTTGAAGTGACTCACATAATGATATTTTTTTTCAACAATGCTTGTTGTTGGCAAATCAACCTCACGTACTCGTTTTCTGGAGTGTCTTTTTTATTTTATATTTTTTTTAAACTTTCTTCAATTATGGACTCTCCTGGGGGGGCAACAGGAAAAATGGTAGGAATAGAATCCCTGTTTAGTGCTCTTCCATAGTGAGTGACTCTATAACAATCCATGAGTAAAGTGCTCAGAACAAATAACTTACTTATTTGATTTATTTCCTTCTTGAATTTTTCGAGAGAGAGCTTGAATGTCCTCAAAATTTTGTCCGGTCTGTGATAGCCACAATACTATTCGATCCACATCTCGTGGAAAAGAATGCAATATGATGTTTTGATTTTTTTTCTTTATCCCCAGTTCTATTATGGCAGTTTGACACAATGCAGGATGGCATAGCGATATTCTGTTTTAGGCCTGTTTGAACATATAATAAATAAAACATTAGGACGATTAGAAATGACATGCAGTATACACGCCAGCACAGACATTACAAAGCCAAAATAGTATTAACTGTAGAATTAGAACAGGCATCCTCAAAATGCCTCCTAGCAGAAGTTGTAAAACTACTTTTCGCAGCAAAACCAGGCAGCCTAGAGCCATCACCCAACAGCAGGGCTTGGTGTGATTTATAATTTTCAAACATCTTGATGTACCCAATTTTGTTGACTATATTAGAGGATATATTTTAAAAAATAAATACCTCCAAGATTAGTATTTTTGTAAAGTCCAAATAGAAATTTGATTAATCTTTATAAAAAAATTTAAATTGGCCTCAGTCACTGATGGAGAGTGGTAATTGATCTGACGATTGAAGTGTTCCATGTCAATCATTATTATACGCTATACCATCCTTGATTGACAGGCAAGTGTTCATGTTATACTAAAGGCTATGTGTACTATCCGCATCAAATGCTAACAAAGTGCTGTTCGCTTGGCGTTTTCTGAATGGATCTAGAAAGATAAAATGGTAATAACATCTCAGACAATGTGGGAATATCGCTGGAATATACCCGCACCTTTATCGAGAATGTTGTCCCCAAAAATGAAGTAACACGCCCAAGACTCCATTTCACTTGTAAGGAGACGACTGAAATAAAAAATATATCGCTCGGCTATTTTTAGTGGCCAATTGAAAAAAATTGGGGGTTCAATCGATAGTCCACCATTGTCCGATAAGAGAATACCCCTTTAACACTGGCCTGTATTTCAAGCACAACATCGAATGTCAAATGTGTAGATAGAAATATGCATCTATGTGCGTTATAATGGACCACTGGTTTTTAATTGTACTCAAATTTATTTTACCAGTAATGGGTTAATCAATATACAAACCTATATTAAAATTATTGTTTTAAACATCATTAACTAAAAGACCAAAAAAATACATTTTGGTTAAATTATGGTCACGTTAACACTTCGATGAATAATACATTGTTTATTTACCTGTGTAACGTCGATTTTATGTAGGTAACCGAGGTAAAAAATCACATCTCAGAGAATATCAACCTCTAAGGATAAAAAAACGATAAATTTAAATATAAATTAGATTATTGTCTAATCAATGTTAAAACAATTGTGAACAATAAATTAAATAGAAAAAATATATATTTGAAAAAGTTTGTTTTGGTCTCTGTCTCTCTGTCTGTCTCATTCAAATAAGCTTTATTGGCAGGACCAAATACATGTTAGCATTGCCAAAGCAGTTGAGTTTGCATAGGGGAAGGGGGTAATATAAAGGGGAATGGACATAAGTCTGTGAAAGTTCTCAGTTTCTCATGTCCCTCCCAGTTTGTGACACGCTGTCACATATTGGGCAGCTCTCTTCACCATTGGCTCCTCTTCTCCCAGTAGAATTTGGAGTTTCCTCTTCTCTTCTGTAGAATTGAAGTCTGGGATGAGAGCGGAGAGTCTCTGGAAGTGAGTGTCCCTCACTGAGTACTTGGGGCAATGTAGCAGGAAGTGTTCCTCATCCTCCGGGACCCCCTGGTCACATTGCTTGCACAGTCTACTCTCCCTGGGCTTGTAGGTTTGTCTGTGCCGCCCTAATTCCAGGCTGTGGGCGCTCAGTCTGTACAGGCTCATTGTCTGTCTGTCTGTCTGTCTTTGGGGTCTTGTAGCACCTCCAGGTACGGGTTAGGCTCTCTGCAGTGACTGGTAAATCAATAGTTTTTTGGAGTTTGTTATTTCGTATCTCCATTCTCCAACATGTTTTACTTTGGAGTTATAAATTATGATTTTTATTTGAGATTTTGTCAGGCCGCATTGTTGAGTTTTGGGGAGACAAGGTGTTGATAAGTTGTTGCAGGCCACACGGCTTGGACTGGTTCTTACTGTCCAGTAAGGCTTTATGGTGGTAGGAGTTGGGACTGCTGTTTTGTAGGTGGTCCCAGTATGATAGCGCCCTCTTCTGTACTGCGAGACGTAAGGGAAATCTTGGACCGGCAAGCACTGTTGGATGTGCTCCAATGGACTTGGAGGAGGTGGTTGCAAAATTCCAGATGGAATATTTGTTGGGCTGGGGTCCCATTTTGATTGTTCTGGGTAGGTGACAGGACCCCAAACTTCACTGCCATAAAGAAGAATTGGGGCGATGACGCTATCAAATATTCTGAGCCAGACTCTCACGGGTGGTTTTTGGTGGTACAGCCGTTTCCTGATTGCATAGTAGGCTCTGCATGCCTTGTCTTTTAGTGCCTCTATGGCTGGCTTGAAGTTTCCTGATTGGGTAATGTCTAGGCCGAGGCATGTGTAGCTGTTAGTTTCATCCACAGTGCAGTTGTTTATTGTGAAGGAAGGGCTCTTTGTTTTGTATTTTTCTTTTGGAACACCATGGTTTTTGTTTTGCTCGAGTTGATTGGTAGTGCCCATGTGGCGCTGTATTTCTCCAGAACTTCCAGGCTGTCTTGTAGGCCTTTCTCTGTTGGTGACAGAAGTAGGAGGTCATCCTCATACAGCAGGAACTTCACCTCGGTGTCATGTAGAGTCTGTCTGACTCCTCGGGCTTGCCGGAAGTGTTCAGTTCTTTTCCCATTCACCTTTACGCTGCAGCTGTTCTCAGTGTATGAACTCTTGATGACGTCGTATGTTTTCCCTCCTATTCCGCTCTCCAATCGTTTGAGGAACAGGCCTGGGTGCCACACTGATTCAAATGCCTTAAAGTCCACAAAGCAGGCAAATATCTTCCCATGTTTTGTATGGTGGACATGGTTCTTGATGAGGCTGTGCAGGGTGTAGATGTGGTCTGTAGTGCAATGATTTGGCATGAACCCCGCCTGACTTCTGCTGAGGACATTGTGTTGTGTCAGGAAGTTGAGGATCCGTTTGTTGAGGATACTGTTGAATAGTTTCCCTAGTGTGCTGCTGACACATATCCCCCTGTAGTTGGATGGATCATACTGGTCTCCACTCTTATGGATGGGTGTTGGTTCCATACTGTAGGGTAGTAACCAGCACTCAGGACCAGATTGAACAGTTTACACATTGCAGCGTGTACCTCTGGGGAGCTGTGTTTAATCATCTCTGGCAGGATTCCATCCATCCCACTGGATTTTTTGGTTTGCAGGTTTTGGATTTTCTCCCCAATTTCATGTGGTGTAATCGGTACATCTAGGGGGTTCTGGAAGTCCTTAATTTTTTCCTCCATGTCATTTAGTCTTTTGATGTCTTTTTGTTCTACAGTTAGAGCCTCCTCTGGAATATTTTTGTAGAGGTCCTTTAAAGTAGTTGAGCCAGATGTCGCGATTTTGGATGTGGAGGTTGTTTTTCCTGGGTGCTGAGCCAATATTCTTCCATGTTTCCCAGAAAGAATTTTCCTGAAGTGCCTCTTCCAGCTGTTGCAGGTTTTTGGAGATGAGGTCTTGCTTCTTCTTTTTAAGGGTTTGTTTGTACTTTTTTTCTGTAGGGTGCTATGGGCTATCCTTAGGTCAGCGTTGTCAGGGTCTCTGTGTTTGTTATTGGAGACGGTCCGTAAGGTGTTCCTTAATGCTTTGCATTCTTTGTCGAACCATTTATTGGATTGTTTGTTGGATGGTTTCTTGTAGTTGGTTTTTCTCAGCTGGGCTGTTTCTGCAATAGTGTGTAGTATTTTATGGAAGTCCTTTGCTGCCTGGTTCACACCTGGTGAGCTTATCTCATAGGTGGTGTTTTGGAAGTTTTCAAGCTGTTTTTTAATGTCTGGTCTGTCAGTTACCTCTCTGTAGTTTGTGGTAGACTGTTTGGACCATTTAAATGATGGTGGCAGGTTGCGGAGAGACACCCGGTGGAGTTTTGGTGATGGTTTGCTAGAAGATTTGATGTATAGCAGTAGTTGGTTGTGGTCTGATAGGTGTGTTTGTGGGGTGACTGTAAAACCATTGAGTGTGGGGTTCATATCTGTGATGGCATAGTCTACCACACTGCTGCCTACATGGGAGCTAAATGTGTACCTTCCTAGAGTCTCCCTTGGTACGGCCGTTGAGGATGTAGAGGCCCAGACTGCGACACACATTCAGCAATTTTCTTCCGTTTTTGTTGGTTGTACTGTCATAGCTGTTTCTTTGATTCTGTATGGACTCCTGGTCGTAATTTGCATGGCCCAGTATGTATGTGTTGCCATCAGAACTTGTATAGTCCTTTTCCCTTCCTGTCCTGGCATTGAGGTCTCCGCAGATGAGCACTTGTCCCAGGGATTGGAAGTGGATGACCTCATTTTGTAGGATCTCATAGGTGTCTGGTCTGAAATATGGAGACTCTGCTGGGGCAATATATGCTGCACACAGGTAGATGTCAGACTGGGAGGTGAGGATGGAGCTGCTTATTCTTAGCCAGATGTGGCTCTCTCCTTTTTTTTGATTGCATTGATGTTCCCATGTAGCTCTTCCTTGTACCAGACTAGTATTCCTCCTGAACATCAGCCCTGTTTGATGTTTTTATCTTTCTGTGCGGGGACAGAGAATTCCCTATAGCCAGTAGGTACTGATGGTTCATCCTGGACAGACCATCCCTTTTAGTTCTGTTTCCTGATTGTGGGGTATCATCTGTGATTTTAGTATATTTATCTCTTCTCTCAACTGGGTGTTATCTTGCTGTAGTTGTTGCATTGTAGATCGTATTTCTAGTAGGGCAGACTTGTGTTCAGACTTGAGTGTATTCAGCTCTTCCCTCAGACGGTCATTTTGCATTTCCATTGTCACCTAACTGTCTTTGGAGCTGCTCTTTGGACTGTACAAAATCTCTTTCTAGGTGAGATAAGCAATCTCTGAGCATGTTGGGTGAGGGGACATCAGGCATGTCCATGGACAATGTCTTTGCTGCCATCTGTTTCTCATCATTTTTGTCTGTAGTTTTTTAAATCCTTGGCTTGATCTTTCATTAAGGGGAAGGCATGCTCAAACTCCTCGTTGTTCCTCAATGCCTTGTGCCATGATGGTGCCATTGTGATAAATGTCAAGGGTGAGTACAACACAACTGTCTTCCTCATCCCTGACCTTGATCTGTCTGCCCATGCAGATACCTCCCTTTGTAATATTCTTGTAATATTTACAGAAAGCTGTATGCCAGGCTTCAGTATTCTCAGTATGTAATAACAAATCGGTTTTCTTAATGCCATTTTCAGTATTGGATAAGTCGGCAAACAGAGTCTCTGGATTTTGGTTGTTCTTTTTTTTTTCATGGCTTTCTTTACTTGTTTGTTCTTTTCTCCCTCTGAGTAAACAATCTCTAAGACCTCAGACCCCCTGCTGGCTTTAGCTGTAATGGGGTCTGTGTTTGGCATATATGCTGTCTGCTGTTCCATTTTTAAGTGTAGAAGTTTGCGTAAATGATATTTGTTATGTTTCTGTGTGTTTGCTGTTATAGTAGGATTGTCCTACCTTGTGTCTGTTTGCTTGAGTCCTTCAGCCCTGGATGCTCTCTCATGCTGGATACTTGTCTGCTAGATGGTCTTGTTGTTTTGCATTTTTTGTCTTTATTCTCCTTTTCGTTGTTATTTCTTCTTGTTCATCTTTTTCTTGTGTGTAGTCTCAATTTTCCTGGTTTTGTCCTTCAATTTTGCCCATTACAAGGTATAAAGTGATGAAGTTTCAGGAGCTCATTCTTAGTGCTGCTGCTTCTCTGTCTCTATAGATATAGATATAGATGGTGCTTATTATTTATATTCGTTGCTGGTATAGTGTTTATAATCATCCTTTTTTGAAAATGATTTAACCCATTTCGTTGGTGGTTTTTGTGGCAGTATGCTTATTAGGTAAATACTTACCTGATTAGAGCATCCAGCAACGTCACTGGACTCTACACCTCCTTACTAGCGATGCCGGCGTCTTCTCTTCCGGGTGTAGATGTGACGTCATCGGCGCAGGCGCACTGAGGAAGGAGCGGCCGAGCGAGCGTCCTCCTCTCAGTGCGCCTGCGAGATTTAGAACGCAGACTGGGCCAGCCAGAGGAGGAGAGCGCTCGCTGGCCCTGTCAATCAACAGGAGGAGGGGGGCTTTTTTTTTTTTTTTTTTTAAGGAGGATGCGGTGGCTACCAGCAAGGTAATTTACATATTATAAAAGTCTAGTTTCTTTAAAAACTGCACAACAGAAAAGGGGTAAGAGTACTATATATTGAAAAATCGCACTATAAGGATTTTAATTAGCCCAAAAATGAAAAATTACTTTTGGGGGGTGACAGAAGCCCTTTAATTTACTACACCAAGTACCATATATAATGCTACACCTTTTTTTAAAATCAAATTATTACCGATTAGTGTACTGGTTATCAAAACATTATGATGCAACAAAAAAACAATAGAAATGAATCTGCGGAAAATCCCTTATGCTCAATCAAAGAATATGGCAGTAAGAGACACCTTATAAATACGCCTGTTGGCCTAACTACAGATAATAAAATCCAATCAGAGATCCCACTCTGATAGAAATATTATAGGAATTCTAATGATGTGCTCGTTCATTAAAATTTCCCATAAAATTACTGTTTTAACACTATTGACCCACTGATAATAGGGTCTCAACTATATGCCAATTGGAGCGATTTATAATTACTGCAGATTTAAATAAATTATACATTACCCCTGGCTTTGGGATAAAGAGCTTTTAGAAGGGACCCAGCTTTCCAGGATTTAGATCTGTCAGTTTATTTTTGTGAATCTTGGGTGTGTCCCTGGAAGAATTCCTTAGGGTGTAGGGAGATTTTTCTTAGGACTGGAAGTGGTGAAGATGTTCTGTGATCTGTCACGTCCTGTGGTACGTTCCTGACGTGTGAAGTGGTGATGAATATCCCCTGATCTCCTCCAAAACTGGATCAGATATTCTAATTCTTATCTATGTCCATCCCTCTCTTGGATTAGGGATTTCCAATTAGATAAGGTGGGTGTAATGTATGTTAATCATGGGGAAGATGTCATTTAATTGGCATTCCTTAGAAACTTCTGCCCATCTACCACTTGATAGCACTGTTGTTTCATATATGAAATTTAAATGATCAGGAATGCCAAATGCACACATATCTCACCTGTTCACATTACTTTCTTAACCTTTTCTTATTATATCAACCAAGGAGATTCTTTCTGACACTTTGCTCAGACCGACTGGCGGTATTAGAAGTTTCCCTAATCCTTGAATTTATGGGGCAGATAAGAATAGTCCTTAGAAAGTTTTATCCAGTTTGTGTATCTTAGCCATCCAAATGACTAATTAATTGCTGTCTAAGATAACTGAGCTCTTCTCTAAAAGAAGATCCTCTAAGTAGAAAACCAACTTATATGCTTCTACAGAATATACTCTCATTGATACATATGTGGCATAAAATATATATATATATATATAGATGGATATATTATCAATAACTGGATATGAATATACAAACTATATATATATATATATATATATATATATATATATATATATATATATATATATAATCTCTATCTCAATCATTGGATAAAATATATTAAATTACATGCAATCACATGTGAATATATACTTTTACACTGGTGATTATATGGAATAACGCTGCATACCAGTGTCTTAAGCAATAACCTCTCTTGATCCTGTTATTTAAGACAGTTTATGTGAGACCCATTATATTCTTTAAGATACCACATCTGTTGGCAATAACTTTTAAAACCATATACATTGCATGCCAGTGACTTATCCTGACCATTTCTGGCTTATTCTGACAGAGTTCGTTTGGCCTCTTAAAGGTAAGGTGAATCTCCATTTTGGTTCTAATATTGTCAGACCTTAATATTCAGATATAAATATGCTCGACAGCTAAAATGCCAGGAGTTTGGGCCGTATGGTGTGGTTGCATAAATGAAATTGGGTATATGCAAGCCTTTTTCTTGCATGCATTCAAAATCGTAAAAGATATACTTGTCAGTCATTATTTTTGGGGTTGTATGGCTGCATGTAACAAACATGGTTGTCAAATTTGTCAACCTGGCCGCCGCAGATGGTGCATTTTAAACCGTTACATTTGTGATCATCGCCGCAGTCTATATATCTGTAACAAAATCCGCAAAAGTTTTTTTCTTTCAAAGAGCGTTATCACTAAGTGCCAGGTTTCTATGTGTTTCAAAACAATCCTCTGAACGACAATACGTCCTACATATCGGGCAACGTGTATTAGACTGCTCAACACAATTTTGTCTCTGGCACACTTTACAAAACTGCATACACCCGTGTCGATATTTATGTTTGTTTACAGTGCAACAAACGTCGCAAAAATAATCAAAACCGATAAAAGCTTTTAGATTTTTTTTTATTTTTTATGCCATAATAATGCTTTTCATGGTGCAATATATAGACTGTCTTTTCTTTAGCTGTGCGGGCTGTGTGATAATAACGCCATTGACCCCTATTGTGGTACAAAATTTTAATTGTGATGTTTGTTTTAATTTTTTTTCAAATTCAGCAATGTCCGTAAAAGACACCAAATACTCCTCGGGTATTTGTAAGTCTCTATGCAGTTGTCGAGCTTTCTCTAACAATGCGACGTCGCTCAAAGCACCACCCTCCAAAATAGCGTAAACACTACCTGCCCCACCACGTCGACACCTGACAATGACGACAACTAGTTTGAATGAATTACCAGATATGCACTCCGCGTTACTCTGTAAAGCGTTAGCGATATTGTCCAAAAATGTTTCGGCTCTAACTAAATCTCTAGAATACCTATTAGAAAAAATCTAATCAAATGTTTCGCCGCCGTCTAAACGCAATTGTATGGCATCACCCGGATCGGCGTCCCTTAAAACCCTATCCAGCAATGTCTTTATAGAAGCGTGTATTGCATCAAGAGAGTCAACAAATGAGCGAATGGATTCGAGGTTAGCGAATCTGAAGTGTTCTGTGTACATGGTACTATTCAAATTTCGCGAAGACACGCTGAGGATAGTATACACGTTCTAGATAAACGGATCTAACGTTTTGTGGTTCAGGGGGTTAGTCTGTAACATCCGTGCTATAGGTCATGTCGTCATTTTGTGGGTCGCCAGACTGAATACGATTTGATGGCGTATTTGAAGGTCTGTTAATGTGCGAGCTGTTTGGATGACTGTGCTCTGCTTGCACGATCTGCGATTGCTGATGTTTGTCCAGCATTCAGACAAGCCGACGCACCAGTCTTGTTACGACATTCTTGTCTTTTTTGGATAGCTATTTTGTTCGGACGCGCCGGCGCCGCATTGTTACGCCGGCGACACCTTTATTTCTCTAACTGAAAAACAGACTCTGAGGCAACTGTGGTCCCCTCATGATGTATGGAAAAATGGCGAGAGACTCTATGGGTGGTGATTTTTCTGTTAATATTGGACCTGTGTTCATTCATGCGTTCGCGTAATGTTTGTATTGTGCGTCCTACATAATAAATATTACAGGAGCAATGTAGGAGATGTATTGCAATTCATATCCTGTCTCGGGTGAATGGGTCTTTGAGACTGGTAATGGTTATTTCTTTAACGTTGTGAGAGATCCTAGCGCAACATTTAAATCTCGATTTTCCACACCTGAAAGATCCCCTTTTGCAGTTGGTTTTCGGATCATTAAAGGACGATTTATCCAGATTTTTTTTCCAATTTTGGGCAAGATGGTTCTAAAGTCTCCTTCATGGTTTTGGCCCTCCTGAAAATGACATTGGGGACTTTGGAAATACTACCCCCTATAATGGGGTCCTTTTTGAGTATTGGCCAATGTTTGGTAAGAATCTCTCTGATCACTGTATGTTTGATATTGTATCTGGTGATAAGACTCAGAGGGAAGTTTTTAGTATTGGCAGGTTCGTCCTTATCCTTTTATCAAACTCTTTTTGGCTTGCTACTAGGGTTCTCATCTTAGATTCATTAATGAGTTTTTTCGGATACCCTTTTTCAAGGAACCTTTTTCCCACTAGATCCAATTGTTGGAGTACCGCATTGTCCGAACAATTCCTTCTTGGCCTCCTCCATTTGGCTGTAAGGTATATTATTCTTCCACCGATGCTGGTGGCATCTTTTAAAATCGAAGTAGCTGTTCGTATCAACATGTTTAAAATGTGTTCTCGTGACAAGGCGGTTATCCACTATACTAAGTTGAAGATCCAAATAAACCGCTTCTCTTGGATGTTTTTCAAGGGTAAAAGATAAATTCCACTCCTTTTCATTCATGTATTTAAGGAATGTTGTTAAAGTATCGTAGTTACCATCCCAAACTATCAGGATGTCATTGATATATTTCTCTTATATAGTTTTACGTTAGGATGCGTAAGTAGACCCATTTTATCTTCAAAGGCCCCCATAAATAAATTTGCATATGACGGAGTAAACTTGGTACCTATCGCCATTCCTTTTTTTTGGGCGATAGAAATTACCCTTAAACTCGAAATAATTATGGTTCAAGATAAAGTTGATTGTATAATAAGAGCCTTGTGCTATGGGCATATTAGGATCTAGAGATAAAATGTCCTCAATTGCTTTGAGGCCATAAGAGTGGGTAATATTACTATATAAAGATGCTACATCTAGAGTCGCCCAATGTAGCTATCCTCCCACTGGAAAGTGTTCAAAATTTCCAATAAGTGGGACGTGTCTTTCAGATGGGAGGGTCATTTCCCCACATAATTCTGTAGTATGCCATCAATGTATTCAGAGAGATTGGTAGTGAGAGAACCGATGCCTGAAATGATGGGTCTACCTGGGGATTTGTAAGTGATTTATGTATTTTAGGTAAGAAATAAAATCTAGCTGTGGATGGGTGCATTGTTTTTAGAAAAATTTTTCATTTTTTTAAAATCAATAATACCATTGGTGAAACATTTGTCTGAGTTGATGCAATTCCTTTTTATATTCCTGGGTTGGATTATGGATTAAAGACTCATAGTACTCTTGGATTCCTGGATGTAATAGCTAGTGTCCATGATAAAAATGCCCTCTCCCTTGTCGGCACTCTTAATTACAATATCCCTATTTATGGCCGAGGTGAGTTCTGGACCGAGGTTATTCTCTTTGTAAGTGTTATAGTAGATTCTCCTTAAAATCTGACATGACCATGTTAAAGGTCTCAATATGCGGACCTCTACTCTCTAACGGATAAAAGACAGACTTGGGTTTAACTTTAGACTGGATGAATGTCGGAGTGGACAGACTCAGGTGGACTAAGCGGATCAGCCGTGGTAGTGTCGATGTAGGGGTGGGATCCAAGATGGGACAGCCACTCGTCAAGGTTGGACCTTGAATGGGGCAGCTGTGGTTCTTTATAGAAAAATGTCTATGAAGGGATAATTTTTTTTTACAAATTGATTAAGCTCTATAAATAGTTCAAAGGGGTCAGGTCCATTGGTTGGACAAAATGATAAATCTTTGTCTAATAATTTAATCTCATTCTGTGTTGGGGAATACTTTGATAAGTTGAGGTCATTCGCTTTTTGTTCTATCATGGGAGGGTGATCTAATGGTTCTCTCCCTTTTGGGTTTTGGTCGTTTGTTTAGAGGTGCGCTTCTTTCCTTCTCCTCTGCATCCTCTAAATCTGCGTTTGGACGTTTTTTGCTTTTTATGCTTGAAACTGGAGAGTAAAAATGTTTTCAGTGATCTGGTTGCCACCTCTTTAAACCAGTGAAGTCTCTCCCTATTACTAGTTTGTGTGGGAGGGTGGTGGCTATGGCAACCTTGTGAGTGAGCATGTTCTCTTTGGACCATTGATCTTTAGCCATGCTGGTGTTGGTTAGACTCTGCCCGGTAGAGGATGAATGGAGCAGCTGATGGCGAAGAATTTTAATTCCATGAGACTCTCTCACTTCACGTGCCCGCATCCTCCACTCCGGTAGACAGGGCTGTGGGTGCAGTATAGAGGCAAATGGAGTCCAGGTAACGAAGCAAAAGTGCGTTTGTTTCACATTCGCTCAAACAGGAAAAACAAACAATCACTAGGTGTGAATTTACACACAAAATAATAGAGCTTCACCTGGCTCCTTTACTTGAATGAGTCCTGTTCTGGCCGATCGCACAGCCACATAAAGTATTCTCACAGGTTGCTGGGTGCTCTGTACGCCTTGTCCAGAAAACGGTATTGAGGCTCCAATCAATGTTTCCAGCAGCATAACCTCCGATCATTGGTTGTGTCTCAAATAAGATAAATTTGTGGCCAGCAGCGCATGTACCTTTTTATATTTGCAATACGATCCAGACAAATGTTTTGTCCATGATGTAACCAAAAATCTACACCCTTTATTACTTTGACAAGTAACTTTGGTAAAGAGCTGTTGTAGACAGCTTGAAAATATTAAGTCTATGCTCGTTTATTAGTTATTCATGACTTATCGAATGGATGGATTGTTTCCCTTTTTTCTTTGTTTTTTTTTTTTCCATATTTGTATCTGTTAAAAATAGTTTGGAGGTATCTGATCCATCATTTTCAGGAAGATAGAGTGATTGGTTATCTTCTGATTCTTGGATGTTGGTAGATACAGAATCATCTGGGAATTCATAAGTCTGTAAATTCTCATGTATTTGTTATGAGGAGCATATTCCCTCATAAATGTCACAATCGGATTAAATTTTACTTCACCAGTTTTTTGTTTTTTTTGGGGGGAGAAGAAACATCCGGAGTACTTATGAGAACTCTCCTTACACCATGTCGAGGTGTTGATGATCACGGTTGTACAGAGAAGTTCCGTCTGGTTTTCCACATCCAACTCACTTACTATTTCTGAAGGAACAATATAATTTAAAATCAATTATTTTTTTAATTAAAATCTGTTTGTGTTGATATACTGCACATACCTGGTTTTACAATCTCCAGTTGAAGTGACTCACATGATGATATTTTTTCAACAATGCTTGTTGTTGGCAAATCAACCTTACATACTCGTTTTCTGGAGTATCATTTTTTTTTTAACTTTCTTCAATTATGGACTCTCCTGGGGGGCAACCGGAAAAATGGTAGGAATAGAATCCCTGTTTAGTGCTCTTCCATAGTGAGTGACTCTATAACAATCCATGAGTAAAGTGCTCAGAACAAATAACATACTTATTAGATTTATTTCCTTCTTGTATTTTTCGTTATAGAGCTTGAATGTCCTCAAAATTTTGTCCGGTCTGTGATAGCCACAATACTATTTGATCCACATCTCGTGGAAAAGAATGCAATATGATGTTTGGATTTTTTTCCTTTATCCCCAGTTCTATTATGGCAGTTTGACACAATGCAGGATGGCATAGCGATATTCTGTTTTAGGCCTGTTTGAACATATAATAAATAAAACATTAGGACGATTAGAAATTACATGCAGTATACACGCCAGCACGGACATTACAAAGCCAAAATAGTATTAACTGTAGAATTAGAACAGGCATCCTCAAAATGCCTCCTAGCAGAAGTTGTAAAACTACTTTTCGCAGCATAACCAGGCAGCCTAGAGCCATCACCCAACAGCAGGGCTTGGTGTGATTTTATAATTTTCAAACATCTTGATGTACTCAATTTTGTTGACTATATTAGAGGATATATTTGAAAATATAAATACCTCCAAGATTAGTATTTTTGTAAAGTCCAAATACATGTACACAGGCCCATTGAAATGAATGGGTCAGGATTCAGTGCGGGTGCTATGCGTTCACGTCACGCATGGCACCCGTGCGGAAAACTCGCTCGTGTGAAAGGGGCCTAAGAGCTCTCCCTGACTGCTATGCACATGCAAGGGTCTGTATGGTAGACTATTGCATGCCCGCGTACCTAATACTGTGCGACACCTGAAAACCTTATATTGGTGAGGGGACATGACCACCGGCTCCCTGCACTTAATACGGACAGAGTTAGGGTCACCTAGAATCAAGCCAGCAAGGAAACACAAAAAAAATAAATGACTTATCTGAACAAACAGAAGCGGCCTCCAGCAGTGAACCTCATCCAGGAAGTAGTATAAACCGCAAAGTGAGGCAGTATGAGAGGGATTATAAAGGAAGACAATTAGTCAAAATAAGTGACACCTGGCAGAACGAAAGGAAATGAGAAAGTGAAACCAAAACAAAGAACATCATACAAGAGGTAGAGGAGAACGTCTGCCAGATCTTCTCACAGAAGTGACGGTGACATGATCATCGCCGCAGTCTATATATATATATCTGCAACAAAAGCCGCAAAAAGTTTTTTTTCTTACAAAGAGCGTTATCACTAAGTGCCAGGTTTCTGTGTTTCAAAACAATCCTCTGAACGACAATACGTCCTACATATCGGGCAACGTGTATTAGAGTGCTCAACACAATTCGGTCTCTGGCACGCCTTACAAAACTGCATACACCTGTGTCGATATTTATGTTTGTATACAGTGCAACAAACGTCGCAAAAATAATCGAAACCGATAAAAGCTATTAGATTTTTTATGCCATAATAATGCTTTTCATGGTGCAATATATAGACGGTATTTTCTTTAGCTGTGCGGGCTGTATGATATGTGGTACAAAATTTTAATTATGATTTTTTTTTTTTTTTTTCAAATTCAGCAATGTCAGTAAGACACCAAATACCCCTCGGGTATTTGTAAGTCTCTATGCAGTTGTCGAGCTTTCTCTAACAATGCACCATCGCTCAAAGCAGCACCCTCCAAAATAGCGTAAACACTAGCGGCCAGGCAGACGTTATTGTAATTATTAAAATCGTATAAATGTTTTTTACGATCAATAATCCGACTATACGCGATACTGCCCAAACGCCTTCTGGCCCTACCACGTGGACACCCCTCAATGATGACGACTAGTTTGAATGAATTACCAGCTATGCACTCTGCGTTACTCTGTAAAGCGTTAGTGATCTTGTCCAAAAATGTTTCGGCTCTAAATCCATCTCTAGAATACCTATTTGAAAAAATCAAATCAAACCTTTCGCCGCCGTCTAAACGCAATTGTATGAAATCACCCGGATCGGCGTCCCGTAAAACCCTTTCTAACAATGTCTGTATAGAAGCGTGTATTGCATCAAGAGCGTCAACAAATAAGAGAATGGATTCGAGGTTAGCGAATCTGAAGCGTTCCGTGTACATGGTACTATTAAAAATTCGTTAAGTCACACTGTTGATGGTATACACGTTCTAGATAAACGGATCTAACATTTTGTGGTTCAAGGGGTTCATCTGTAACATCCGTGTTTATAGGTCATGTCGTCATTTTGTTGGTCGCCTGACTGAATACGATTTTGATTGGGTATTTGAAGGTCTGTTAGTGTGCGAGCTGTTTGGATGACTGTGCTCTGCTTGTGCGGCCTGCAATTTGCTGATGTCTGTCTGGCATTCAGACGAGCCGACGCACCAGTCTTGTTACGACATTCCTGTCTTTTTTTGATAGCTATTTTGTTCGGACGCTCTGGCGTAGCACTGTTAGGCCGGCGACACCTTTTTTTTTTCTCTAGCTATTTTAGAACGTTTAACAAAAAAAAACTGATTTTTATAGCCTGTTTTAACTTTCTAACCCTAGCACTTAGTTGTTGTTCTGCTTTTGAAAGGTTGTCCACCTCCACCAGTCATCACTAGTCTGTCTAGCAGCTCTTTTTCAAGAGCGTCAAGATGCATAATCAGTCGTGTGTATTTGTTATGCGTAGTGTATTTGCCCCGCAGTAATTTTGTTGGGACTGTTAAACGCTAGAGACGTAGAGTCTTTAACGTAACATTTTAAACACATCGCCACGCGTGCCATTTTGTCGTTACATTTTGCAATATCCCTCAATGCGTCGTACGTCTCTCCACCCTGGCAATAACCGCAATGGACAACAGGTGCGTATCGCTGTTGTGGTTTGCATATTTGTTGGACGTTGCTGCATGTGTCTGACGTATCAAATGTGATGCGCTTTTTACAAGGTATTACATCTTGCGTATTGGGTATTGGTGTTATGTCGCATAAAGCTGTAATATAATTTATTACGCTAGTTGGCTCACCACTCTGCAGAACTGGCTGCGGCGGCGTTAGAATTCCAGCGATCGGTGTAAACTCTTCCTGATGTTTTGTGGTTGATCGTCGTCTCTCTTTAACGATGCGTTATTTGGTGTTTTTCTTTTCTTTTGGCTGAAATTTAAAGACAAACATTAAGATATAAGTATTAAGAATTTCAAGCGCACTAATTAAAACAGCTCACCAAAAAGATAGATAGCTAACTAGAGATGCCATTACTTTTATTAAAAATATAAAGACAAGCATCAAGATGCAAGTATTAAGAACTTCAAGTGTGCTAATTAAAACAGAGCGCCACGTAATATTAACTTACAGGCATCAGGACAGCGGATAATCGGCATTGCTGGATTTTAAGGCCGCCAACTGTCACGGGCGCTGGTGCACGGCTCTGGTGTTTCTGGGAATGAAGCAGTTCTGTTGACACTTGCGCCACTACCAGGCATCTGAAAAACTTTAAATTACAAGGTTTGATTAAACAGCATTGTTTATACACGCTTAAAAGTTAGACATTGTTTGATCGGATGTAGAGGGAGCCTTACCTGTTAGATTTCTTTGACACCGGTCGTGGCCATTTTTCTTTTCAGCGCTGCATTTAAAAAAAAAAGTATTAGACTTATAGACAATGTTTAAATATATTACAGCCATAATGCATTTTGGTCCTTGCGCTCTTTGCCCCGCTTGCGACGCTTTTGTAGGGCATCATCAGCGAGTTTCGTGATGTCAGTTGTATACACTTTTTTCTTTTCAGTGCTGTGTTTTAAAAAAAGTGTATTAGAAATATAGATAATGTTTAAAACAGACAACATCAAAGACGTCGATCGAGCCTTACGTGTTCTGGCTAGCCGGGTCGTCTTTCATTTCAGGTCGCCCTGGGGTTGTGAGATCAATAACTCACGCCGGATCGTTCTCCTTTAGATCGTCAGAATTGTTGTTGCTAGTAACTGCAATGTTTGAATGTTCTGTATTTTCAGTATCAACGTCTCCATTCACAATTCTTAAAATGTCTCGGATTTGATCTTGTGTAATAAACATGTATGAAAAATAACTTGCGCTAAAACTATATATGTAATAAAAGCATAAGATGGTTATACTTACCGACCAGGCAAGGAGTCGTCGGATTGTAATCAGGTTCGTTTGAAATGTCAGTATGAGCGATCGCCATACTGTGCACCTCGTCTGAAAGCAATTGTGTCCCACCACCGCTCATGTACGACTCGTAAAAATCGTCGTCCGCGATAAGCAGCTGCATGTCGGGGATTATGTCAACTCCCCATACATTTTGGCAAGAATTTATCTAAACAAATTGTATATTGTTAGTTGAAATATAGCAACATTTGTATGCTGTAAAAGGACATTTAGTTAGTGAAGCATTACACCTTTATAAATACAGCACAGTTACATAGATACAGATAACATAAGTCATATTCAATAAATAGTGAAAGATTTAAAAGCATAGCAGACAAATGGCGTTTACCTTTGAGGTGTTTAATGTCTTGGTGACCTATGCCTGTCCTTGCATACGTATCTCTGTGCTAGCCCTGCACAGAATGGGTCCTGTTTTATATAGGCGGTTGCTGTTGTAAACCACACCATGTGGTAAAGATTAGCATATTCATTAGTTGATGTCGCTCAAATAGTTAGATTATGTCTTATAATAATTTATATGTTTGTTATAGGCTTTTTTTATGTCCGAATCTTAATTTTATATCAAAAGCTTATCAAAATGTTATAAATGGGCTTATCAAAATAGGATTTTATCAAAATAGGATTTTATCAAAAATGAAACTTATCAAACTGTATAAATTCATATCAAAGTGGGTGGCTTTTATATCAAAAGCTGGACATTAGCCGGAATCTGAGAAGGATGTCTGGGACTGCTGTCACTATCTGTAGTAAAATGTCATGACCTTTGGAGTAGAAAGCCATGCTTTAAACAGATGTGCTTTTGTCTTCATTTGTAAACTGCCGGAGACTAGCCGGAATCTGAGAAGGATGTCTGGGAGCGATGTCACCATCTGTAGTAAGATGTCAGGAATCTGAGAAGTGATAAACCATTAATGGTCGAATACAACTGTAGTAAGAAGCAATATAAATTTAATATCAAGCAATATAAAAGGGGCGCGGGTATCTGTATAAAAGGGGGCGTGGTACCTGTCAATTTGCAGTTTGACAAAACATACACCCCCTTGCTACTAGAATGCAAACTGATCCGTTTAGGACTGCTTGTTAGAGCCCTGAATGGATCTCAAACAAAGCCATAATGCAAGTGTGAAAGTAGACTAAATGTAGAAAATGTATCAATTTTATGGAAATTAATGGGAAAATTATGGTAATTTTTGGGAAATATTTTTTAACCCCTTAAGGACCGGGCTCATTTTCACCTTAAGGACCAGGCTCATTTTCACCTTAAGGACCAGGCCATTTTTTGCAAATCTGACCAGTGTCACTTTAAGTGCTCATAACTTTAAAACGCTTTGACTTACCCAGGCCGTTCTGAGATTGTTTTTTCGTCACATATTGTACTTCATGACACTGCTAAAATTGGGTCAAAAAAGTTAATTTTTTTGCATAAAAAAATACAATTTTTACCGTAAATTTTGAAAAATTAGCAAATTTCAAATTTTCAGTTTCTCTACCTCTGTAATACATAGTAATACCCCCAAAAATTGTGATGACTTTACATTCCCCATATGTCTACTTCATGCTTGAATTGTTTTGGGAATGATATTTTATTTTTTGGGGATGTTACAAGGCTTAGAAGTTTAGAAGCAAATTTTGAAATTTTCAGAAATCTTCAAAATCCCACTTTTTATGGACCAGTTCAGGTTTGAAGTCATATTGTGAGGCTTAGATAATAGAAACCTCCCAAAAATGACCCCATTCTAGAAACTACACCCCTCAAGGTATTCAAAACTGTTTTTTCAAACTTTGTTAACCCTTTAGGTGTTCCACAAGAGTTAATGGCAGATGGAGAAACAATTTTGAAATTTATATTTTTTGGAAAATTTTCCAATATAATCAATTTTTTCCAGGAGTAAAACAAGGGTTAACTGCCAAACACTCAAAATGGGTTGCCCTGATTCTGTAGTTTGCAAAAACACCCCATATGTGGTCGTAAACTACTGTTTGGCCGAACGGTAGCACATAGAAGGAGGGGAACACCATATGGGTTTTGGAAGGCAGATTTGGCAGGACTGGTTTTGTTTATACCATGTCCCATTTGAAGCCCCCTGTTGCACCCCTAGAATAGAAATTTCAAAAAAGTGACTCCATCTAAGAAAGTACACCCCTCAAGGTATTCAAAACTGGGTTTACAAACTTTGTTAACCCTTTAGGTGTTCCACAAGAGTTAATGGCAGATGGAGAAACAATTTTGAAATTTCTATTTTTTGGAAAATTTTCCAATATAATCAATTTTTTCCAGGAGTAAAACGAGGGTTAACTGCCAAACAACACTCAAAATGGGTTGCCCTGATTCTGTAGTTTGCAAAAACACCCCATATGTGGTCGTAAACTACTGTTTGGCCGAACGGTAGCACATAGAAGGAGGGGAACACCATATGGGTTTTGGAAGGCAGATTTGGCAGGACTGGTTTTGTTTATACCATGTCCCATTTGAAGCCCCCTGTTGCACCCCTAGAATAGAAATTTCAAAAAAGTGACTCCATCTAAGAAAGTACACCCCTCAAGGTATTCAAAACTGGGTTTACAAACTTTGTTAACCCTTTAGGTGTTCCACAAGAGTTAATGGCAGATGGAGAAACAATTTTGAAATTTCTATTTTTTGGAAAATTTTCCAATATAATCAATTTTTTCCAGGAGTAAAACAAGGGTTAACTGCCAAACAACACTCAAAATGGGTTGCCCTGATTCTGTAGTTTGCAAAAACACCCCATATGTGGTCGTAAACTACTGTTTGGCCGAACGGTAGCACATAGAAGGAGGGGAACACCATATGGGTTTTGGAAGGCAGATTTGGCAGGACTGGTTTTGTTTATACCATGTCCCATTTGAAGCCCCCTGTTGCACCCCTAGAATAGAAATTTCAAAAAAGTGACTCCATCTAAGAAAGTACACCCCTCAAGGTATTCAAAACTGGGTTTACAAACTTTGTTAACCCTTTAGGTGTTCCACAAGAGTTAATGGCAGATGGAGAAACAATTTTGAAATTTCTATTTTTTGGAAAATTTTCCAATATAATCAATTTTTTCCAGGAGTAAAACAAGGGTTAACTGCCAAACAACACTCAAAATGGGTTGCCCTGATTCTGTAGTTTGCAAAAACACCCCATATGTGGTCGTAAACTACTATTTGGCTAAACGGCAGGACATAGAAGAAGGGGAATGTCATTTTTGGAAGGCAGATTTTGCTGGACTGGTTTATTGACACCATGTACCCTTTCAAGCCCCCTGATGCACCCCTAGAGTAGAAACTCCATAAAAGTGACCCCATCTAGGAAACTACGGGATAAGGTGGTTGTTGTTTTGGGACTATTTTTGGGGTAAATTTGATTTTTGGTTGCTCTATATTAGTCTTTTTTGAGGCAATGTAACAAAAAAATGTAATTCTAAAATTGTTTCTACATTCACTATTTGGTTTTGTGGAACACCTAAAGGGTTAACATAGTTTGTAAAGTAACTTTTGAATACCTTGAGGGGTGTAGTTTCTTAGATGGGGTCACTTTTTTGGAGTTTCTAGTCTAGGCTACATCAGGGGGGGCTTCTAATGGGACATGGTGTCAAAAAAAAAACTGTCCATCAAAATCTGCCTTCCAGAAACCATATGGAGTTCCCTTCGTTCTATGCCCTGCCGTGCGGCTATATAGCCATTTACGACCACATATGGGGTGTTTCTGCAAACTACAGAATCGGGGCAATAAATATTTAGTTTTGTTTGGCTGTTAACCCTTGCTTTATTACCGGCAAAATGGATTCAAATTGAAATTTTGCCCAAAAATTGGTGTTTTGGCACAGTTTTTATTTTATATTTTTAACACCGTTCATCCGAGGCGTTTGGTCAAAAGTTATTTTTATAGCGACGACTTTTACGCACGCGACGATGCCCAATATGTATGGCTCTCAGACTTTGGAGACACTAAGCAGGCATCCTAAAACTGCGGCCCTCCAGATATTGTAAAACTACAATTCCCACCATGCCCTGCTGATGGCTGTAGGTTGTCTGGGCATGCTGGGAGTTATAGTTTTACAACATCTGGAGGGCCGCAGTTTGAGGATGCCTGCTCTAAAACTAATATTTTTTGGGGAAAGAAAAATTGTTTCCGTGTCTCCAAAGTCTGAGAGCCATAGTGTTTTATGTTCTCTAGTGGACTGTTGAGGATTATAAAAATTTAGTACTCCATGGAAGTGTGATACTCCCTGAAGCAATTGATAATGCAGAGGCCCGGATGATCGGGGCAAGTGTCACATTGAGTAGTGGTGTCCTTCCGTATCCCCCTCTTGTGACACACTCTGCACTTTTTTTGGGTTCGTCCCTTCTTTCCAGTATGGGGGACCACACCTGGAAAGTGTTGACCAGGGACGATCCGGGCGCCTCCAATTCCCGAGGTACTCCGGCCTGCTCTTTCCCGGTCCGAAAAGATCAGGTCTTTGAGGACTGCCTCATAGAACTGGAGGAATGTCCCTGTGCTGCCAGCGCTTCGGGATAGTACAAAAGAGTTGTACATGGCAACCTGTACCAAGTAGACCGCAACTTTTTTGTACCATGCCCGGGTTTTGCGCATGGCGTTATATGGCGTGAGGACTTGATCAGAGAGATCAACTCCTCCCATATACCGATTGTAGTCGACGATACAATCGGGCTTGAGGACCGTTGCCGCGGTACCTCGCACAGGGACAGGGGTGGTGCCGTTACCGTGGATTGTGGACAGCATAAGGACATCCCTCTTGTCCTTATACCTGACCAGCAACAGGTTTCCACTGGTAAGGGCACGGGTCTCACCCCTGGGGATAGGTACCTGGAGGGGGTAGGCAGGGAGGCCGCGTTGATTTTTCCGCACGGTCCCACAAGCGAACGTGGATCTGGCGGCAAGGGACCTGAACAAGGGAATGCTGGTATAAAAGTTATCCACGTACAAGTGGTAACCATTATCCAGCAGTGGGTACATAAGGTCCCACACGAGTTTCCCGCTAACACCCAGAGTGGGGGGACATTCTGGGGGTTCAATACGGGAATCTCGCCCCTCGTACACACGAAATTTGTAAGTGTACCCTGAGGCACTCTCACAAATTTTGTATAGCTTCACGCCATACCTCGCCCGCTTTGTGGGAATGTATTGGCGGAAACTGAGTCTCCCCTTGAACGCAACGAGAGACTCATCAACCGCGACCTCCCTTCCAGGTACGTAGGCCTGCTGAAATGTGGCCCCAAAGTGATCGATGACCGGCCGTATCTTATACAGCCGGTCATAGGCAGGATCACTTCGGGGGGGACATGCTGCATTATCGGAATAATGCAGACATTTCCGGATGGCCTCAAACCGGTGACGTATCATGACCATACTGTACAGTGGGGTCTGTTAGAGTATGTCCCCACTCCAGTATTGCCTGACACTGGGTTTTTGGACTAGACCCATATGCAGCACGAGGCCCCAAAATGTCCTCATTTCGGCTGCACTGACCGGCGTCCAGCCACCGGGTCTAGCCAAAACTGAGCCTGGGTTTTGAGCGACGAACTGTTGGGCGTACAGATTCGTCTGCTCCACCATCAAATTCACCAGTGAGTTACTGAAAAAAAAACTAAAATAGTCTATTTCAGTAAACCCCACTGTGGGAATCTGGATTCCAGGATTGCCAGCAAAATCCGGAATCTCAGGCTCAAAGTCCACTGGGGGACACCAGCTAAGTTCATCGGCAGGGGGCTCCGGTGGACTTATTTGGTGGGCCGGGAAACCAGTACGAACCCCAGGGCGGCTCGTACTAGGGTGGGCCACAGGATCCCTAGCATGTGGGGCCCCTGGCTCCGCCTGGCGGCGTCTCCGCCGCCTTGGTGGCTCATCGTCATCAGATGATGATGAGGAGGATGCGGATGACAAAAGGAATGTGGGGTCATCCTCATCCTCACTGGGGCTCTCAGAGTCGGAGGCAATCTGGGCGTATGCCTCCTCGGCCGAGAACATCCGGTGGGCCATGGGTGTGTGTGCGTGTAGGTGTGCGTGTGTGGCAAACTTTATTATATGTGCGTGTGTGTGGGGGCAACGGGTGTTCGCGTACTAAAAAGTCCAGGCAAAAAAATGGGCAAGTGTTAGAAAAAAAAAAAGTTAAAACTTGCTGATCAGCGGTACAACGCTGATCAGCGGTCGGTGGGGTGGTGGGGCGGGCGATGCGCTAACAGTGGACGGACGCTAAAAAGTGCCGGCCAGTCAGCGCACGCAGAAAAAAAAAAGTGGTGGGGGGTGGGGGGTGCTGGTGGGGGGTAGGTGGGGGGGGGAGGCAGGTGGGGGGGGGGGGAAGTGGCTGGTGGGGGGTGGGTGGGGGGGCAAGTGGCAGGAGGGGTCTGGGTTAGGGTTAGATGGAAGTTTGGAAGTTTGGAATAAAAGTACTTTTTTTTTTTTTTTTCTAACTTACTTTTCCCTTCTTTCCCTGCCTAACGGTGCCTCTCCCTCACTGACCCTAACCTACCTGGGTGGCGATGGGTGCAGGAGGGTGATGGATGCCGATTAGGGGGACACAGGAGCTCGTTCTGGACGGTGCTGCACGGTCAGGGTGCTGGACAGGAAGAGGAGGGGAGAGAGGAGCGCAGGAAGTTTGAATCTCGCGCCTCTCTCCCCTGCACCAATCAGCACCCTGGACAGCGGCATTCAGCACCAGGGCCAGCACCGCCTCTCCAAATCCTCGGACTGCGATAGGTGGTGTATAATTACGCCACCGATCGCAGTCTTTTTCCGGTTCATCGGGTCACAGGACACCCGAATGGACCGGAAACGCAGAAAACCGCAGGTCTGAATTGACCTGCGGTTTTCTGCGATCGCCGATACGGGGGGGTCAAATGACCCCCCCCTGCATTGTTACGGGATGCCGGCTGAATGATTTCAGCCGAAATCCCGTTCCGATTAACCCCTGCGGCGCTGGAGTTCCGATTTTAAGTCAGGACGTACCGGTACGTCCTCGGTCCTTAAGGACTCGGGAAATAGGGCGTACCGGTACGTCCTAGGTCCTTAAGGACTCGGGAAATAGGGCGTACCGGTACGTCCTAGGTCCTTAAGGGGTTAATATAGTTAATTTTTTTTTTATTTTGTAACTATTTACTGCTGATAAATCTGCCCAAACTCAGATTTTGGCAGGTTAAGTCGACCATCTAATGCAGGGATCAGCAACCTTCAGCACTCAAGCTATTGTGAAACTACAATTCCCAGCATGCACCATTCATTTCCATGTGAGTTCTTAAAGAGCAAAGCAAGTATGCATGCTGGGAGCTGCAGTTTAACAGCTGGCATGTCAGATTTTCTACCCTTGATGTAATGTATATGGGGTTTCCCCATGCTCTCCTGTAGTAGATTCAGGGAAGAGATTAGGGGAGGGGCAGTTTTTAAATCTTTAACTGAGCTTAGCAGGTCAAAAATTCAAAACTGCCTGATCAGTGTCTTTAATGATCTGACTTAATTTATGAAGACGTAAAAACATTTTTAGCCTCCAGTGAAGTTACCATTTTTATTTTGTAAATTGGGTGTAGCCAAATTTTCAATGTTTTGTTTCGATTCACTAAAAAAATTTAATTTTCCTAAAAAAAAATACTTTTTTTGTTTTTCTGTTTATTATTTTTTTTTAACTGCTCTATAATGTGAGATTACGATTTCTAGTTGTTGTATTCGGTGTTAGTGTGATGCACATGTTGAAGTACCTGGTATGACATTTTGGTAATTTACGGTGATGTAGTTGTCACGATACGACCATCTATTTTCATGTAGAAACCCCAAAGCGTGACTTGGCTCATGCTGTATGATTCCTCTTTGCATGCAATTGGGGGCTAATAAATACAGGTTGCGCTCCTCCAGTTCGCCCAGAATAGGATAAACACCTGAAAGAACGGAAAGAAATGAATTTAGAGGTAGGTCACTTCAGGCTGACTGATTACTAGACTTAGAATTACCAACACTTCTTGAATGGGATTACGGAGGAAAAGGTCCATGACAACCAGCCTGCCTAAGGGTTTTAGTCGGTTTTATGGTTAAATTGATGATGAAGAGTGATCAGGGGCAAGGAGTAAAACTATGATCCCGATTTTTATCAGGGGGGGTTAACAGCTATAGAAGCTATACCTCGGAACTCTGAGCTGTGTCTGGTGTTGCAGATTATTTAAAAAAGATATTCATGGACTACCACTTTAAGCAGAACCGGCTGACCATCAAATGTGCATGGGTATTTGACCTTCCCTTGATGGCAGATATCAGGAAAAAAGGATATGGAAGTTGTACAATAGAGTTCATGTGTATAGAGGAGGGCTCGGGAGAATATTGCCACCTTAGCTTGTGGTTTTTACCTGGGCTAAGCTTGGCCTAGGTATTTGAGTTTGGAAGCGGAAAGGCATCCTACTCCAAGTACCAAAGCATATTTTGATGCAAAGAGAAATAAAAGGCGAATTCCTTAGTACATGTGCCCTAGGAACAGAAATTTTAATACACCCTGACTATTGAATATTTTTGTTTTTAAATTGAAAGTAGCCAAATTTACTATGTCCGTTACATTTCAATTCAAAGAATATTTATATTTACCTAAAAACTACTTTCGAGTTTATGTAAATTTTTATGCTTAATTACTCCATAAAGTGAGATTTTAATATCTAGGTGTCGGTATGATGCGTGCGTTGAAGTAAACGGTACCTGGTTTGACGTTTTGGTAATTTGTGTTGATATCGTTGTCACGGTCCGACCAGCTATCTTCATGTAGAAATCCCAAAGCGTGACTTGGCTCATGTTGTATGATTCCTCTTTGCATGCAATGAGGGTCTAATAAATTCAGGTGTTTATCCTATTCTGGGTGAACTGGAGGAGCTCAACCTGTAAAGAACAGGAAGAAAAATAAACTTAGAGGTAGGTCACTTTAGAATGACTGGTGAGATTTAGAATTTCAAACAACTTTTTCTTGAATGGGATTACAGATTAAAAGGTCCATGACAATCAGTCTGCGTCATAAACAAGTGGGACTGTTAATAGACCTTTTTTTCTAATAAAGGTCAACCACTTTCAGAGTAACTGGCTGGTCAAAAAATGTCCCTTGAATTTGCGATATTTTCGTCACAAATTCAAGAATTCGCGATTTATTTTCTTGATTGCGAAAGTCGGCAATGTAATATTCGTGTAATGAATTCCCAGGGGGGGCTACTCCATCTGAGACAAGTCAGCAGGAGTCTGAAGAGGAGTCAGAGGAGGATGGTGCCTGGGAGGAGGAGGAGGAGGAGGCGGAGCAAGAAGAGCACGCTTTAAGCTTTTCTGGTGTCTGTGGATGGGGGAAGGAGACCAAGGATGACCTTTTCCAGAACAAATAATGGTCCCTGTCTTATGTAAATACAGCGGCATAAAAGGCCTTTTCTGTTAAGTAAATGCCTAATGTTTGGGACCTCGAAGGAATTCAACACGTGGTCGTCACAGGTGTTGATCGAATTTCAACTATTATCATAGTGGGGGGGATTTCGTTAGCCATGTTTTTATTAAAATTTTATATTTTTTGTTCTTTTAAACGTATGTATTTGACATCTATTTGTACTGGCCTGCAGTAAAATTGATACTTTTCTGCCTGGTGAATGCTTAATGTTTGGGGTCTATACTACACTGGCCTGCAGTAAAATTTATATCCATTGACCGTGTAATATACCTCCAGCCACATAATCACATAATCACTTAATCATTTATGTATGGTAAATGACAATTTTACTGTTGGCCAGTTAGATTACAGGCCCCAAAAATTATGCAAACTGTTGACCGCCTAATGTACCTCCAGCCACATTATCAATTATTTTCTGTACGGTGAATGAATAATTTTTGGGGCCTGTTCTCCAGTGGCCTACATTAAAAATTTTATCCATTGACTGCATAATGTACCTCTAGCCACAATCACAATTTCTTTTGTCAGGTGAATGCCTTATTTTTAAGGACCGTACTCCCATGGCCTAAAATAAAAATAAATTCTAGGCTCCAGCAGGGCACATTTCTGAGAATTTCCCTTTTAAGATGCATAAAAATGGTCCCTGATTTAAAATGCATATTTTTTGGGGGGAATTTTTGCCATTAATACCCCTCTGGTATGTCGCTGTCTTGTTGTGGGACAATTTGTGCACTTCTTGTGAGTATTTGGTTGCTGCAAATATGACCTGAAGATTTTTCAGGTTCGCCTGCCATTAAAGTGAATGGGGCCAACCGCGAACTTGCGGATAGCAAACATTTGATCACATTCGCGAATCGTCCTGGCCGATGTTCGTCCATCACTACTCCTGATCATTCTATATGGAAGCTTGGCCGATGTGATGGGGGGGAAGAAGTGTTGGGTATGTCTAATGCTTTGTTCTGAAGGTAGCTAAATGGCCTGACAGCTAACTCTCTAATTACTGAAATAGGGTGTATGTAAAACTTTAGGGTTCTTTAACAGGCAGATATTTATTTTATTTTTTCCTCCCAAAACAAGTGCTGATCAATGATGTATAACATGTCTACTGGCACTCGTGTAGCTCTGTTTACTCAGAGTAATTATTGACACTATAGGTGCATGATAGTGACTGTTTTCACACATACAGTTCCACTATTGTCTCCAATGCACATACCTGTTTACACAAGCCAATATACAATGCGCATCCTACATCAAAGTCTAGTGCTCGGGAGCATTGATCAGTGGGAAGTTTTGAAAACTCAATTTGGCAACTTCATTGAATTTAGCCTTTTGTGTTTGTATAATTATTGTTCTTCTTCTTGTTGTTCTTCTTGTTGTTCTTCTTCTTGTTCTTCTTCTTGTTCTTCTTCTTGTTCTTCTTCTTGTTCTTCTTCTTGTTCTTCTTCTTGTTCTTCTTCTTGTTCTTCTTCTTCTTGTTCTTCTTCTTCTTGTTCTTCTTCTTCTTGTTCTTCTTCTTCTTGTTCTTCTTCTTCTTGTTCTTCTTCTTCTTGTTCTTCTTCTTCTTGTTCTTCTTCTTCTTGTTCTTCTTCTTCTTGTTCTTCTTCTTCTTCTTCTTCTTCTTCTTGTTCTTCTTCTTCTTGTTCTTCTTCTTCTTGTTCTTCTTCTTCTTGTTCTTCTTCTTCTTGTTCTTCTTCTTCTTGTTCTTCTTCTTCTTGTTCTTCTTCTTCTTGTTCTTCTTCTTCTTGTTCTTCTTCTTCTTGTTCTTCTTCTACTTCTCCTTCTTCTTCTTGTTCTTCTTCTACTTCTCCTTCTTCTTCTTGTTCTTCTTCTACTTCTCCTTCTTGTTCTTCTTCTACTTCTCCTCCTTGTTCTTCTTCTACTTCTCCTCCTTGTTCTTCTTCTACTTCTCCTCCTTGTTGTTCTTCTTCTTGTTCTTCTTCTCCTTCTCCTCCGTTGTGGAAGGGATACGGCCATGCTACAGTGAAGAGCCCGCAGCCACCTCTTATTGAATAATAAAAAAGACCGCATAAAATAGTTGGTCTTCGTTTTTGATGGCTGTGTGACACCTTTAATGCAGTTTTTAAAAAGGGGCTCTTGCTGGTATAGGGTTTGGTTGTTTAAGTTGGGGGCGACAGTATGCATATTGCTGTTCTGGCCTGCTTTCTGACAGGTTATTTGAAAGTAAACATTGATTATTAATCAGCTCTGGCATACCCAATTCTCTGCCCTACAGGTAGGAGCGCATCTGCTTTTCCTCTTTTTCCTCCTCACCAGTTCCTCCTCTCTGTATCTTGCTGACTTTTATAGGACATGGACACTTGCAAAAATGATTTGGAAAAAGTCATCACTAAGACCTCCCCCCCCCTTCCCCCTAAGGGGTGCAGACTGGATGGTATTGGTTAGCACTAGAGATGAGCAAATCAAATCCCACGAAGTTCAGGATAAATTCAATTTGCCTAGAAGCTGAATTTCCTTTTGCTTAGTGTCAGCAAATCGATTTAACCTGAGATACAGTTGCAAGAAATAGTATGTGAACCCTTTGGAATTATATGGATTTCTGCACAAATTGGTCATAAAATGTGATCTGATCTTCATCTAAGTCACAACAATAGACAATCAGTCTGCTTAAACTAATAACACACAAAGAATTAAATGTTACCATGTTTTTAATGATTACACCATGTAAACATTCAGAGTGCAGGTGGAAATATATGTGAACCCCTAGACTAATGACATCTCCAAGAGCTAATTGGAGTGAGGTGTCAGCCAACTAGAGTCCAATCAATGAGATGAGATTGGAGGTGTTGGTTACAGCTGCCCTGCCCTATAAAAAAAACTCACACCAGTTCTGGCTTTGCTTTTCACAAGAAGCATTGCCTGATGTGAATGATGCCTCGCACAAAAGAGCTCTCAGAAGACCTACGATTAAGAATTGTTGACTTGCATAAAGCTGGAAAGGGTTATAAAAGTATCTCCAAAAGCCTTGCTGTTCATCAGTCCACAGTAAGACAAATTGTCTATAAATGGAGAAAGTTCAGCACTGCTGCTACTCTCCCTAGGAGTGGCCATCCTGTAAAGATGATTGCAAGAGCACTGTGCAGACTGCTCAATGAGGTGAAGAAGAATCCTAGTGTCAGCTAAAGACTTACAAAAGTCTCTGGCATATGCTAACATCCCTGTAAAACACTAAACAAGACTGGATTTCATGGGAGGATACCACAGAGGAAGCCACTGCTGTCCAAAAAAAACATTGCTGCACGTTTACAGTTTGCACAAGAGCACCTGGATGTTCCACAGCAGTACTGGCAAAATATTCTGTGGACAGATGAAACCAAAGTTGAGTTGTTTGGAAGAAACACACAACACTGTGTGGAGAAAGAGGCACAGCACACCAACAACAAAACCTCATCCCAACTGTGAAGTATGGTGGTGGGAGCATCATGGATTGGGGCTGCTTTACTGTATCAGGACCTGGACGGATTGCTATCATCGAAGGAAAAATGAATTCCCAAGTTTATCAAGACATTTTGCAGGAGAACTTAAGGCTATCTGTCCACCAGCTAAAGTTCAACAGAAGATGGGTGTTGCAACAGGACAACGACCCAAAGCATAGAAGTAAATCAACAACAGAATGGCTTAAACAGAAGAAAATACGCCTTCTGGAGTGGCCCAGACAGAGTCCTGACCTCAACCCGATTTGAGATGCTGTGGCATAACCTCAAGAAAGCGATTCACACCAGACATCCCAAGAATATTGCTGAACTGAAACCGTTCTGTAAAGAGGTATGGTCAATTTCTCCTGACCATTGTGCATGTCTGATTTGCAACTACAGGAAACATTTGGTTGAAGTTATTGCTGCCAAAGGAGGTTCAACCAGTTTTTAAATTCAAGGATTCACATACTTTTTCCACCTGCACTGTGAATGTTTACATGGTGTGTTCAATAAAAACATGGTAACCTTTAATTCTTTGTGTGTTATTAGTTTAAGCAGACTGTGATTGTCTATTGTTGTGACTTAGATGATCAGATCACATTTTATGACCAATTTGTGCAGAAATCCATATAATTCCAAAGGGTTCACATACTTTTTCTTGCAACTGTAGTAGTATAAAAAACTAAAAAATTCAAACTTGCCGCCTCCATTTGATCACGAAGTGCCGCCAGCCTCTATCTTACTTGAAGACACCAAGCACAAGGAAATTCGAAGGCCATACTGTCGCAAGCAAATGGAGGCGGTAAGTTTGATTTATTAAGTTTGAATTATTGTTAATTTAACACAGATGCCCAGATACTCCTAAATGATCGTGACATCTGAGAGGTACAATGACGGGGGCGGCGCTATTAATGCTCCCGGTCATTTCACTCACTAACAAAACAAAGCGCTTCGTGACAGTGATTCCACACAAAGCTAATTTTTTTTGTAAAATTTGGCGAAGCAGCCAAATCGAATTTTCAATAAATTCGCTCATCTCTAGTTGTCACACAGGGCACTGAAATAATAATGGCTTCATCTCATTGGTGTTGAATTACATATCTTTACAGTTTACAGCTGATGTAGGAATAAGTAAATGTAGGAAAAAATTAATACTGACACATGAGTCTTCCTACACACTTTCTGCATTCCCTCCACTCTCCCTCTCTAATATTCTATTAATCATTTTCAGCAACACTGTCACTAGTACATGAGCGCTTGCCACAGCTCTCCCTATGCTCAGCTCACAGGACAATGGAGGAGACTATGCGGGATTAGAGTTTTATAGGGCTATCTGTGGATTGGCTAGTTGCACTGCATTATGGGTTATCTCACGTTCTCGGGCTTCTTACTTTTTTTTTTTTAGAAAAAGTGATTAGTCCGAAGCGTAAAAATATTAGGATTCATTGCAGATCAAAGTATTTACTTCTGACCAAATTCAGCTTCAAATTCTTTGCTTCGCTCAACACTACTAATCTGGCCTAGTAATATTTTGAACTTTGTTCCAAAGGATTGGCATATGAAAAGGGTTTTATAAAATGCAACAATACAGCTACAGAAGTATTATGAGCTCATGTCCACGTATATAACCAAATAATTACTCATGTAAAGCCAACCCATGGAGATTATATTTAGTATTCAAAATATATTCAGGAATTTCCCATGGAACATTAATATTAGTATGATTAAACATCATGCAAGTACTAAAAATAGTCTGTCACTTGAATATTTATTATACCGTATTTTTTGCCCTATAAGACGCACCGACCCATAAGACACACCTAGGTTTTTGAGGAGGAAAATAAGAAATATATTTTGAACCAAAAGGTGTGCTTTTGGTGGGTTTTGAACTAATTGTCGTCTGTGGGTGACGCACTGTTATGGGGGATCTGTGGGTGACGCACTGTTATGGGGTATCTGTGGGTGACGCACTGTTATGGGGTATCTGTGGGTGACGCACTGTTATGGGGTATCTGTGGGTGACGCACTGTTATGGGGTATCTGTGGGTGACGCACTGTTATGGGGTATCTGTGGGTGACGCACTGTTATGGGGTATCTGTGGGTGACGCACTGTTATGGGGTATCTGTGGGTGACGCACTGTTATGGGGTATCTGTGGGTGACGCACTGTTATGGGGTATCTGTGGGTGACGCACTGTTATGGGGTATCTGTGGGTGACGCATTGTTATGGGGGGATCTGGATGGCACATATATAGCATCTTATGCTATGTGTCATCCACAGATCCCCTCCATAAGTGTCCCTGTAGTGAATGACCCTCAATACAGGGGGTGGGGGTCGCATCTGCTTTTATGACAGCGGGGCCCGTGCAGTGACTGTATTCTACTACACGGGCCCCGCTCACTGTATGATCGTATCTCTAATAGTTAATTGTTATGTATATACCTTAATCGCATAATCAGCGCCTGTATACTTGCAACTACAAGCGATCGGTAGGTAGCAGAGAGGAGGGAGGAGGCAGGCTGGGAGGACGGGCGCTGGCAGCGTGAGTCACTACGTCACGCGCCTGCGCCGCCTGCTTCATTCATAAAGTGGGCGGCGCAGGCGCGTGACGTAGCGACTCACACTGCCAGCGCCCATCATCCCGGCCTCCCTCCTCCCTCCTCTCTGCTACCTACCGAGCGCTTGTAGTTGTAAGTATACAGGCGCTGATTATGCGATTACGGTATATACATAACAATTAACTATTACAGATACGATCATACAGTGAGCGGGGCCCGTGTAGTAGAATACAGTCACTGCACGGGCCCCGCTGTCATTATAAAAGCAGATGCCGGCCCCCAGCCCCTCCTCCCTCACAGCTGATACACCCGCATCGCGGCGGGTGTATCATTGAAAATTCGGCAAAATCAGCAGCATTCGCCCCATAAGACACACTGCTATTCCCCCCCCACTTTTTTTTGGGGGGGGGGGGGGTGCGTCTTATAGGGTGAAAAATAGGGTAATTTATATTTTATGGCAGAACATTTTTACTATATTTTACACATTAGATTAGGAATATTTTATTATGCACTGACCCTATCTATATTTTAAATATTGTCTCCAGGATATATTTTTTTCATCCTTGATTCTTTGTTAGCAAGTGCGAATAACCTAAAACTTGCATAATAGTATTCTATCCACGAATTATAATAAAGTCTGCAAAATATTTTACCATATTAAATAGACTCAAAAATTTTTCTTATTTTATATATTGACCAAAGAATATTAAAATATTTTTATTGTAGGTTTCAGAATATTTGTTATATTTTACATATTGGCTAAGTACCGTAATATATGTGTGTGTAAATAATCTTTAGTATATTTTTCAATGTTGTATTTTGGCCCATGAATATTAGGTATATATTTTATATTTTGGCTTATTGACTATTCATACTTTATAAATTAACTAAAATATATGGGGCAGAAACTGTTTTAACAAATTTTATTTAAGCCACTCAAGACTTGGGGGGGAAAAAAATATCTATTTTCTTCAAGACATAGAAAGATCAACATTACACATTGCATTTTCCAGGGAACATGGAGAACCTAGAAATAGAACAAGAAACACAAATCGGTGGTCTTCAACCAAGTAATAAACAAAAGCATTGGGAACAGTCTAAATGTCTTCTCCTAGGGTCATCTGCAAGTGTTTTGAATATTGCCCTGATATTGTCCAAGTTTGGTATCTGTAGGATTGTCCAATAAAGGATTAAACATGATGATGAGCAAGTTTTGTGATGCACAAGTCCAGAGGGAAACTGTCCTGGGGCATAGTAATCCTAGAATCTGTTCTAAGAGCTGATTAGCAAAAGAGAGAAGGAGAGAGCACAAAGATTCACACATCAACTGACTCCAGAACTAAACCACGATGAATCAAAGAATCATTCTTCTGATCTGCTTGGTTGCTTCTACTACAGGTTTATCCATCAAGGTGAGACTAATATAATATCTAACATGCCCTCTAAGCTGTTCTAATTGGCTTATAGAATGGTCATTAGCTAATTGTTTATCTCATATGTATTTATCTATCTCATATCTATCTATATTGATCTATCTTTATAAAGCAAAAATCTGACAGCCCTACATCCAAGGTAAAATTAGGGCTCTTTCACACTTGCGTTCTTTTCTTCCGGCATAGAGTTCCGTTGTCGGGGCTCTATGCCGGAAGAATCCTGATCAGGATTATCCCCATGCATTCTGAATGGAGAGAAATCCGTTCAGGATGCATCAGGATGTCTTCAGTTCAGGACCGGAATGTTTTTTTGGCCGGAGAAAATACCGCAGCATGCTGCGCTTTTTGCTCCGGCCAAAAATCCTGAACACTTGCCGCAAGGCCGGATCCGGAATTAATGCCCATTGAAAGGCATTAATCCGGATCCGGCCTTAAGCTAAACGTAGTTTCGGCGCATTGCCGGGTCCGACTTTTAGCTTTTTCTGAATGGTAACCATGGCTACCAGGACGCTAAAGTCCTGGCAGCCATGGTAAAGTGGAGTGGGGGAGCAGTATACTTACCGTCCGTGCGGCTCCCCGGGCGCTCCAGAGTGACGTCAGGGCGCCCCACGCTCATGGATGACGTGTCGCATGGATCACGTCATCCATGCGCATGGGGCGCTCTGACGTCATTCTGGAGCGCCCCGGGAGCCGCACGGACTGTAAGTATACTGCTCCCCACTACTACTATGGCAACCAGGACTTTAATAGCGTCCTGGGTGCCATAGTAACACTGAACGCATTTTGAAGACTGATCCGTCTTCAAATGCTTTCAGTTCAATTGCGTTTATCCGGATCCGGCGTGTAATTCCGGCAAATGGAGTACACGCCGGATCTGGACAACGCAAGTGTGAAAGAGCCCTTACAAAATAGGTGCACGCCTGAGGGGACTAGACAATTGCCCAATATACTGTACAAAATAGCAAAAAGGCAGCACTCCAAAATCAATGAAATTAAAAAAATATTTATTCACCCATATGGTTATGCTTGAGAAAGTCTCTAGGGTTGAGCCAAAACGTTGAGTATCCACATGGGTGAATAAATATTTTTCATTTTCATTGATTTTGGAGTGCTGCCTTTTTGCTATTTTATCTATCATATTATGAATTCATTCTGATGGTCATACTCCTTTTTAAAAGGTTTAAAGGGCTTTAAGGGGACATTTTTTGAAAATAAAAGATTGGACAGAAATAACACCCCCACCAATCCCCTGCTTCCATTGGTTCAAGGCTCTTCTGATCCTTGCTGCTTTCCACTTCCCATCCTGGATATGCCAAGAAAATCCTGCCCATCCATTCACTGTCCTTAGTAATAACCTACCTCAGCCAATTATTGCTTGAGTGAGCCTTTCCTGGAATATCGGGGTGTAGAAATAGGACAGGAAGTGCTGGCTAAGTAGTGGCAGGGGATTGGTGGAGGGGCGTCCATTTTTTTTTTTCTAACCCTTTCTGACTTTTATTTCAATGTCAGCCCCTGGAAAACATCCTTACTGTTAAATATAAATATTAGAATTGTGCTCCTTTAGCAACAAATCCTGTTTTACTAAATTTCTATATAAAAGATATACTTGGAGGTCTTTACAGATACAAGATTTGGCAACATTTAGTTTACAGTGTACAAATGTGACAATGCTAAATGTTATGTGTTGTTTAAAAAATACAATAATCACATAAAATATTTTTGTTCACAAATACAAATGTATGTGAGTTGTATGATTTAATAGGGCATTTAGAAGAAATAGGCTATATGCTTTTTTTCCGGGACATGTCTGGCACTTCTACATCATGGAACCAGTCAGTGTTGTTTAAGTGAAATGTGTTTTTTAACCCTTTTCTGTTAATACACCAAGCCTATCATTGTTCTTCTCGCTTAGGGGTGAAAAAGTCGACCGAAGTCAGGAAAAAATCATGCTAAGTCTTCCAATATATTCCATCTCTGTCATGTACAGTACAGACCAAAAGTTTGGACACACCTTCTCATTCAAAGAGTTTTCTTTATTTTCATGACTATGAAAATTGTAGATTCACACTGAAGGCATCAAAACTATGAATTAAACACATGTGGAATTATATACATAACAAACGAATGTGAAACAACTGAAAATATGTCATATTCTAGGTTCTTCAAAGTAGCCACCTTTTGCTTGGATTACTGCTTTGCACACTCTTGGCATTCTCTTGATGAGCTTCAAGAGGTAGTCCGCTGAAATGGTTTTCACTTCACAGGTGTGCCCTGTCAGGTTTAATAAGTGAGATTTCTTGCCTTATAAATGGGGTTGGGACCATCAGTTGCGTTGAGGAGAAGTCAGGTGGATACACAGCTGATTAGTCCTACTGAATAGACTGTTAGAATTTGTATTATGGCAAGAAAAAAGAAGCTAAGTAAAGAAAAACGAGTGGCTATCATTACTTTAAGAAATTAAGGTCAGTCAGCCGAAAAATTGGGAAAACTTTGAAAGTAAGGGCTATTTGACCATGAAGGAGAGTGATGGGGTGCTGCGCCAGATGACCTGGCCTCCACAGTCACCGGACCTGAACCCAATCGAGATGGTTTGGGGTGAGCTGGACCGCAGAGTGAAGGCAAAAAGTCCATCAAGTGCTAAGCATCTCTGGGAACTCCTTCAAGACTGTTGGAAGACCATTTCAGGGGACTACCTCTTGAAGCTCATCAAGAGAATGCCAAGAGTGTGCAAAGCAGTAATCAAAGCAAAAGGTGGCTACTTTGAGGAACCCAGAATATGACATATTTTCTGTTTCACACTTGTTTGTTATGTATATAATTCCACATGTGTTAATTTATAGTTTTGATGCCTTCATAGTCATGAAAATAAAGAAAACTCTTTGAATGAGAAGGTGTGTCCAAACTTTTGGTCTGTACTGTAGGTTTAGACACTTTTAAAGGGTCAATGAATTTTGATAAACCATTTGAAATGGTGACTTATCAAATGTTTTGATCAGTGGGGGTCTGAGTGATGAAATCTTCACATCCCTTAAACAAGGAGAGAGAAGTGCTCATACATTGACCTCCCTCACTCTTTACTGCAGAATCTAGAGGGGCCTATAGACCTTCTATTGAGTCCATGTCCTCGTTCTAGCAATTAGTTAGGATCTCAGCATTCAAACCTCTACCAGTTAAAACCTCTGATATGTCTGACATACCAAAGGTTTTATGGAGACTCAGTGACTCTTTAAAGAAATGACTCAGTATTTAGGGGGCCACTCACATTCAGTTGCAGTTGGCCGACTCTCTCACAACTCCTACATACATACATATTCAATGGGTAGAGATGAGAGAAACTGCTAGACACTTCTAGTGGCAAGCTTATCTCCCAGGAGAAAAAAAGAATAGGGAAAAAATATTTTATTTTCCCAATCCTTGTCCAGATGATGGGGGGGAAAGTCTTTATACTTGGTGATCAAATCACTCACCTGCTGTCAGCATCTCCCTTCTGGTTCCATAGCTCTGTTCACCAATAATCCTGTCCATGGCATCTGAATTTCCAGATATTTTTTACGTGCACCACTATGCCACACACTGGTCTTAGTGGGGAAATGTCCACAAGCAGAATGTGACCCAACAGTGGTGTGCTACTTGACAAAGTTTATAGACCGGGGACTAGAAGATTACAGAATGGAACCATAGAGCCAGAATGGAGTGGCAGGAGTCGGGAAAGTAAAATGGCCAAAAAGCTGGACAACCCCTTATATGTAAAAAAAAAAAAAAAAAAAAAACATTGAGCACAGGGAATAATTGTATGGTAGATATTGAAATCCTATGAAATTATTTTTTTTTAGCAAATAGATGTCCTTCCAAAGTCCACTTCACATATCATGCTTATAAATGTTTTGTTCTCTTTCAAAGGAATGGAAAAGGGCACACGCCCAATAGTCCATGGTGATGTAATGAAATGGATGGGTCGTTATGCCACAAACTGTGTTAACTGTCAATGGCCGAAATCTGCAGATGGAACTGTCCAAGTGCCATATACCTTATCTTCAAATGACAGTAAGTTGTTGCTGTAACGGTCACGTCCACACACATGCAGGGGGAAGGATAGTGACCACTGCGCTCCACCCTCACCCCTGGCCCTGCCTACTTGCCCCTCGAGTCCTGATGACAGGGGACAACTGGACGACAGTCCCTTACTTAGGATATGTGCAGGGAAGACAGACAAGACAAAATACGGAACGTGAATGGACCGGGTCAGAACCAAGAGAGCTACGCAGTACAAAGGGTTAAGCAATGAATGGTCAGGAGAAGCCGGGGTCAAATACCAGAAGAGTAGAGAAGTACCAGAGGAGTACGCAAAGAGTAGTTAGGTGGGAGCCGAGGTCACAATACCAGGAGGGATGCGCAGTACAGGAGGAGTAGGCAAAGGATCGTCAGGGAACAGGATCGGGTGAGAATTCAGTAGTCCAACAAATGGCCAGGAACCTAGAATTAACAGGCAACCTTTGGCCAGCAGGCTGCCTGTATTTATAGTGGGGTCTGAGGGTCATGTGACGTGGCCAGCGTCACATGACCGACAGACAGACAAGTCGAGCACCGAGAGATCAGCTCGGCGCTAAAGGCAGACCTAGGAGCAGGGAGCCTCCCAGCTAGCAAAGCCGCCCTGGGAACAAGGCCAAACACAGATCCTCGCTCCCGAAGCTAAGCAGCAGGTCTGCGACTGATGGGAGACAGAGTGCGCCTTTGGCGCCCCGTGACAGCTGCATTTCATACATCAATGAAATACATTGATAATGGTAGCATCTTCCTAGAAATTTCACGCTTATTATAATGTCATCTTCATTTAACTAGGTGCTGAAAATCAAAACCTACTGTATGACTGCAATGCAAGAATTTGAATCTTTGACCTGTGTGCGCTTTGTAAACAGGACAAAAGAAGTAAATTACCTGAACATTTCCTCATCTGGTAAGTCTTCAGGTTTACCTAGATAGGGATGGGAGCTCACTCATCTAGTAAATTCTGTCCAGAATCAATGTCCATATTTTGGGGGTTAAAGGGTTTGCTCAACCCTGGGGACCTTTTCTATAGGTCCCCCAAAGTGTCTGGAACAGGAATTATACTTACCTTGTCCCTCAGGCAGCACAGATTTTAATTCTCGTCATATCAACATCTGCTTTGATGCAGGTCATGTGGCAACTACATGAACCATGCAATTTTTTTTAATCTATCTAATGGCAATACATTGGTCTCACCATCTAAAACATTCCCCTTTGTGCAGCTGTGAGTTCAAAAATAGGGCATGTTGGTTAGTTCTCTAATGACCTTGCTTACAGCTGAGAAGGTGATATACAAAGTATGAAAAACATAATTTGTAAGGTTGTCAAAAAGCTTGATTCGGTTCTCTTCTGCATTCAAATTTTCAACAGACAATACTTCAATGGTCAGGGCATTTGTAGTATGGGTGTAGCCTTTTTTAATTTAATTTTTTTTGCATCAAAGTATGCTTTGGTACTTGTTGGAGAAGGATGCCTTTCTGTTCCTCAACTCAAGTACCTGGGCTAAACCTAGCCAAGGTAAAAACTCCAAGATAATAAGGTGGCAACCACGTATATACATTTGAGCCACACACAATAAAAGTGTTATGAAGGAAACCATATTCCCAAGCCCTCTATACATATGTATACTCGTTTGGGCTTTCATTAGGGAAGGGGGTGGACCTGCTGGTAAACATCTCTGGTAGCAGCTTAACCTGGAGTTCAAAAAGAGAAGGTATATTTAAATCCAACTTTCTAGTTGTCTTCCCCAATATCTGCATTCGAAGGAGAGTTGAGTACCAATGCACATTTGATGGCTAGTCAATTCTGCTGAGATGGGCAGGTTAGTAGTCCACCTGCATAAATTGGTCGTTCTTGATTAGAAAAAGAGGTTGGATTTCTATGAACGGCCCCACTCTTGTTCATGTTTTTTATCTGTTATCTTATTTAAATGAGCTGCAACCCTAGACATAACTGTGGTGTGGCTCCTTTATTGTAATTCCTGCTTACCCCGTTATAAATTAGGATTATAGTTTGACTGTTTGCCCCTCATCAGTCTTCAACAATGTCAATTTATCCCTGAAACAGACTCCAGTAACCTGAATCAGACTGGTTGTTATGGACCTTTTGCCCTGTAATCACATTCAAGAACTGTTGGAAAATCTAATTAAATAGTAATCCTTCAACATAAAGTAACTTGCCTCCTAAATGCATTTGTTTCTGTTATTTCAGTTGTTCATCCTATGTTGGACAAAATGGAGGAGCTCAACCTATACGTTTATTAGCCCCTGGTTGCATGTCCAGAGGAATCATACAACATGAGTTAAATCACGCTTGGGATTTCTACATGAAAATAGCCGGTCTGATCGTGACAACTACGTCATTGTAAATTACCAAAACGTCACTCCAGGTACCGTGTACTTTAATACACACATCACGCTCCCATCCGATATAATACTTCTATATTATAATCTAATGTTATGGTGCAATTCAACATAAAAATTTACCTAAACAATACAAAAGTAATTTTATTTAGTTTTTTTAATATTCTAGATATTCTTTGGAATGTAACAAACATTGTAAATCTGACTACTTCGAGTTGGAAAAAAAAATACAATTTTAGTTTTTAGTGAATGTATTTGTCTTTGGAAATCACAAATTAAATCAGGTTATTAAAAAAATTGCTCGATTTCAATCTGATTTTATTTTTTAAATTCTTGACCTGCTCAGGTCAAGATTTAAAATTTGGCCTGAATCTGCCACTGAGAGAGAACGGGTAAACCCCCATACACATTAGATGGTCAACTTATCCTGCCGAAGTCGGTGAGTTTGATGGACGTGTATCTAAAGTTTATGGGCAGATTTAGCAGCAGTGAACACAGTTCCAAAAAAGAATAATTTGAGAAAAAAAATAATACTTTAATAATAAAAAGTTTCCAAAAAATTACATAATCTGCATCTTTTTGCTACATTTAACGTTTTTTTAAAATAATTACAAAGCATGAAATACACTTTCAATATTTTCTATATAAGTATATCTATGTGCTTCACATTGTACCTAATTTTATTATTTTTTTTTTACCTAGGGACAGAGCCCAATTTCGATATACCGGATGGCACTACCTTGGATCTGCCATACAATTATTCCTCGGTGATGCATTACGGCAAGTAAGTGAATTAAGATGTATTTAAGATGAAACGTGGTAGATAACTGACATAAGGTTCCCATACACCTTTAGTGGTCAGCCAAATGCCATAGACATATACAGTCAGCTGTGTTTTCAACTGGCAGAGAGGAGAAAGCCGTGTGCTGACATATCTGCCAGGAGCTTATCTCCAAGAGGAAAGGGTCGGGGACTGAAATTCAATATCTGTCAAGTTTTTTTAATATTTTTGAAAGAAGTAAAACAACTGTACAAATTTTGTATCGCCATAATCATTTTGACCCTTAATAAGAAGGTCATATCATTTTAGTACACAGTGAACACTATAATATAAAAACCCCAACAACTTTGAGCAGAAATATGTTTGGTTTTCTTTTCACCCCAGTTTTTTTTTTTTTTGCCCCTCTTCCAATACAAGACATGGTAAATTCAATGATGTCATTAAAAATGGAATTTGCCCTACAAAACTAAGACCTACTATGGCTATTTGAGCAATTGATTGAAAAAATTGAGTTTTGGAAGGTAGAAAGGAAAAATTAAAAAGGATCCCCACACCCTTCCCATCAGTTGCTTTGGGCTGCTGTGGAGCCGGAGACTATACAGTGTAAGCAGCAGGACGCAGATAGCTTTGTACATGGGGATACTGCAGCTCAGATCCATCTTCTTCCACAAGGAAGGGAAGATTGTAATGACTGCCAGCTCTGTTATGTCTTGATGGGCTTAGATTAACAAGAAGTTCAGTGCATTAAACCGAATAATCAGAGAAGATCTGACTAGCCATGCTACTACTTTAACTGATCACCAGCCATCACTCCTCCCTTGTCTGACTGAGTGTGTTAAGTGGGACTCTCTGCTATGCTTGCAGCCAAGACACTATGCCCAGCTACCTTCTAAAGACATGGAATGTACCCCTGGGGCAGGAAAAATGAAATAAAGCAATAATAATAATAATAATATTTTTCCTACTAGGTTTGCTTTCACAATTAATTCAAGTCTACCCACCATCACGCCCATTCCTGACCCAAACGTGTCTATTGGACAAATAGATGGCCTCAGTGTCCTGGACGTGTCAAAAATCAACAAACTCTACAACTGCAGTGAGTATAATTTTTAAAATCAACAGTAGCAATGAACCTGAGCCACGTCATATATTTAAAAATTGTCTACTTTGCCCTTGTGTGGTTGAGTTATCCAATAGGAATTTGGATGTCTGAGTAAAAGAGATGATTGCTTTAAAGGATCCCTAAAAAAAATAGCTGATGAAACTTTGTAACATTGTTCGTATCCCTGGCAGTAATATGTAAGTAACCTAGCAGATGGTCTTGAATTAATTGGCATCTCCACCATAAGAGAACATGCTGCCCATTATAATCAATAGGCTACCTGTTTAAGGATGGTCTGGGTCATCAAGAGTTAGAAATGCTCTTTGTGGCCATTATCCTTTTCAGTAGATTTATATAGGTTGCAAAGGAAGATATTTTACTTATGTTTTCAAAGTATTACAAGCACAATCTGTGTATATATGTGTGTGGGGGGAGGGTTAAAGGGATGTCCTCAGAAAATAATTTAATTTTTGTATATTCAATTTTCCTTAAATATGTCACGTCCCCACCCATAGTTTGGTTGAACTTGATGGACTTATGTCTTTTTTTTCAAACTGATTAAATGTATAACTTTTAAATGTATATTTTGAGATTTTTTTTTTTATACCATTGCAAACTTTAAGAATAGACTGCCACTTCCTGTTGTGTAGAGATGACTTTTCAGCAGGCATCTCACCACCAAGTTAATGGCTTTGTACAGATAACACATCATTAACCTATTAACAAGATATACACCTATGTGTAGTTAACACTGGATCCAGCATGCACAATAGATGATGGAACTTAGGCTACTTTCACACTGGCGTTTGGTGCAGATCAGTTTGCATTATTAAGTCAAAAAAAGTCTAAGTCAAAACAGATCCGTCTTGACTTGCATTGAAAGTCAATGGGGGACGGCTCCGCTTTCAATTGCACCATATTGTCAATGAAAAACGGATCTGTCCCCATTGACTTACATTCTAAGTCAGGACGGATCCATTTGGCTCCGCATCATCAGGCAATCACCTAAACGCTGCAAGCTGCGTTTTAGTGACCGCTTAAACGCAACGGAGACCAAACACGGCCATATTCATGCATTCTGAACGGATCCTTATCCATTCAGAATGTATTGGGGCTGAACTGTTTTGGGACCATTGTGAGACCCCTGAAACTGATCTCGTAAGCAGAGAAACGCCAGTGTGAAAATAGCCTTAATTTAGTCCCCCTCCCTCCACAATGACTTCTGCACTTATCACAGAAGATGTCTAAACTTTCCTTTTAAACCTAAAAGAACAAGTCATGCACATTGTTTGTTGTTACACATTGTGGTCCATGTAACTGATAAGAATATGTGAATTAATTTAAAATCAAAAATTGAAATGGAGAAATGAGAATTGTTACCTTGTTATAAGTAGTAAAAAATATAGCAAATACTTTCCATTTAAGTTAGCCTGTGATAACAAAATGATCAGTCTTATTCTACTAACCACGAGGAAAGGACTGCAGAGTAAGCAATCATTTCAGCCTTTTAGGACATGATTAAGCTAATCGTGAGAACATTTAAAAAAAAAAAATGCTTTAAAAAGTACCAGCAACCCAAACAGAGATGAAGAATGATGTAATTGAACAAAAATAATTTTGCAAAAAATTAATGAATACTTGACTATTCTAGCTAGATATATCACATTTATTTAAAAAAAATTTGCCAACTTTTAAGTGTTAATTATATAATTCAGCATGGAAAAATTGCTAAGTTTTGTCATTTACTTTCTGTTACAAAAAGGTTCCGGTTGGGAGGTATTCTCTTTACTTCCTTATAATGGTACCAACCTGTGTTTAACCTGCAGAGTAATGTGCACGTCCACCTACTGAGCTGGTCGCATATGCTCATTTTCATCCTTCTACTGCCACCAGTCAGATCTACTCTTATAGGCTGTGATCGCTACAGGGAGAGACCTGCAGGGGAAAGGGTACACCCCCTGAGAGCTGTGATAGGGAGAGAGCTGCAGGGGAAAGGGTACACCCCCTGAGAGCTGTGATAGGGAGAGAGCTGCAGCAAAAAGTACACCCCACTCAGTTATATATTTTTGTTTTTGTTGTCAGATGTTTCCAGCAAGCTGCTTAATACACCAGATGGAGATTTCTCCTCTACTAACTATCCATCCAATTATCCGGACAACATGAACTATGTATTTTTGATCAGAACCCCAGATGGACAAGTGAATATGACCACAAATTTGCAAAAAAGAAACCAATACTTGAATGTAGATTTCCATAGATGTGTAATTAGAAGCTCGTGGGCCTCAATGTCAAATCTGTAACAGAGCCTCATTAAAAATACTGTTGTCTGCTTACTTGGAAGGACACTTGGGCTCTCTTAAAAACCAAGGCCCTAGTGTGGCTTGTATCTCTGACCCCCCCTTCCCTTTCCCATAGCATTCTGCTATATAGCATATAGAAATGGAGAGACTATAGGTTCATCAGGGTGTGCAAAGGTCCTTCAGCATCATAATTGCACAACAGTAGTACAAATGGCAGCTGGTAGGTTCAGGACCCACTTATATATTTTGCATTGGGGTCCAGGAACTTACAACTTTATAGATAATCGTTCATGGACAGAGGAATAGTTTTTTTTATTTTTTATATATATATATATTTTTTATATATAAGTTAGATAATGATGGATCAAATCCAATCATGTTGATCAATGTCTTAAATAAAATTCTAGTTAAAATTACAATTTTAAGCCAAACCATAGTTAAAAAAAATTGTTGGGCATCTTGATGTTTATGTTGCTGTTTTTGTTGCATACAATGTAATTCTTGTGTAGATTCTGGGCCTGGTATTGTAGCTCAAGCCAGTTCACTTTAAATGTGACTACACTGTATATGACCAGATGTATCCTATGTGCAGGAGTGATGCTGGTTTTAGAAGTAAAATACAGCTTTGTTCTATCTCATAACCATATTATCTGGATAAATGATGGTTAAACAAAATGAAAATTCTATATTTTACAAGGGTGTTTGCTTTTATTTCAGGTTGCCTTGACATTCAATGACTTTGATCTTCAGAGCTCTCCTAAGTGTACCCTAGACTAGATTAGGATTTATGATGGACCTAGTAGGAGAGGTCCGATCCTGCTGAACAACACTTGTGGCACCTAACAAATTCCTACAGTAATTGGTTCCACGTACCAGATGCTGATGGAATTTGTTAGTGATGGCGCGATTTCATCTAGGGGATTCGGTGCTTCATATAACATAGGAGAGGATCAAGAAAATGGAGGTAAAATATATGTACTAGTTATACACTACAATACTGTATACCTGATTATAAAGATAGATACTACAACAGAAAGAAACAGAAGAACTTCAGTCGTCATTTTTAGATTTTTAATTGTGTCTTATAATCGTCACTTTATAACTCTACTCTAGAAAATCATTGTACGATAGGCATTTGCTGATTTTTAGAATTTTCTATTTTTAGTGTTTTATATATATTATATCCTTTGGTCATTACTGTACCTAACATTTTAAATTGCTTTATTTTAGTGCCATGTGGAGGAACTTTCTTTACGGCAACGTATAACATCACATCTCCAGGTTACGCCTCAGGGTCCTACTTTCCCAACCTGAACGTGTGTGTGTGTGTGTGTGTGTGTGTGTGTGTGTGTGTGTGTGTGTGTGTGTGTTTTTTTTATTTATTTTTTTTATTTTTATTTATTTATTTATTTTTTTTTTACTATGTATGCACCTACCGGATACAAGGTGATTAATTATCATATCCCTAAAGTCTAAGCTTCATTATCTTACAGCAGTTTTCCAAGATTTTGATATTCGTGACCTATCTTTAGGATGTGGACATTTCCCAACTGCAAATTTACTATAAACGTTCTTGGGGATAGGGTTTATTTCTGGATGTTTTAGATCGCTGTTATACACGGCACTGAACGAGCACTGTGTATACAGAAAGGAAGCAATGTGCCACTGCCTGCTCTTGCCGGGGGAGTGTAGGAGCTGTTGGGTCTTCCACAGACCTCAATCAGCCCTGCAGTGAGGCTCTACAGTTCTGTATAATGCTGTACGCCTCTCTGGTGGCTGTATTTCCCCTGTAACTGGGGCTACTATGTTAGAACCAGCTACAGGAGAAAAAAATAGTTTTAAAAAAAAGTGAAGTTAAATGTCCCCCAGAGGTCTTGTATGACATCTATGGAGGACACAAAGTGTAAAAAAAAAAAGTTTCATCCTTTTTCCTCATTTACATCACTTAATTAATAAAAAATAAATTTTTGGTATCGCCACGTCCATAAGGACCAGCTCTATAAAAATATCACCTGATCTACCCTTACAGATGAATATCATAAAAAATAGGCCAAAACAGCTTGCTTTTTTTATTTTCTTCACCTACCAAAAACATATCAATTGATCAAACAGTAGTATGTATTCCAAAATGGTAGCGTTTAAAATCTTCCTCATCCCACACAAGACCACAGCAAGAAAAAATAAAAAATAAATATGGATCTAAGAAAATGGCAATGCAAATTTGTTTTATTCCAAATATGCTGCTTAGGCCTCATGCACACGACCGTATGGCTTTTTCAGTGTTTTGCGGTCCGTTTTTCACGGATCCGTTCCGTTTTTTGTTTCCGTTGTGTTTCCGTTTTTGGTCCGTTTTTCCGTTCTGTTTTTCCGTATGGCATATACAGTATACAGTAATTACATAGATAAAATTGGGCTGGGCATAACATTTTCAATAGATGGTTCAGCAAAAAACGGAACGGAAACGGAAGACATACGGATGCATTTCCGTATGTGTTCCATTTTTTTTGCGGACCCATTGACTTGAATGGAGCCAAGCACCGTGATTTGCGGACAAGAATAGGACATGTTCTATCTTTTCACAGTACGGAAATACGGAAATACTGAAACGGAATGCACACGGAGACACTTCAGTTTTTTTTGCTGAACCATTGAAATGAATGGTTCAGTATATGTACCGCATACTGAACTACAAAAACGGCCAGTATACTGAACGCAAAATACTGTCGTGTGCATGAGCCCTTATTGTATAAAACTATAAAAAAATGGCATATTTGGTACTGCTGTGCCCATAATGACCAGATCTATAAAAATATCACATGATCTACCCCATCAAGTGAAAGGAGATCTCCGATCCGGTCTACTACCAGTCTTAAAAGCAGAGAGATTCAAATGTAGAAAATAATGAATTTTTCAAAATTTTCTGTAACTTTAGAATTTTTTTAAACTATATATAAAGGTAAAACATTTTGACTCAAATTTACCATTAAAATGATGTACAATCTCATAATGGCTTGGATAAGTAAAAGCATTCCAAAGTTATTACCACATAAAGTGACACATTTCACATTTGCAGAATTAGTCCTGGTCAGGAAGGGGGCAAATGGCCCGGTCTGGAAGTGGTTAATATCTGAATCTCAGAAAAACCCATTTAATTCTGTGTTTCATTATTCTAATATCTGCACATACATTTTTTTTCCTCTTTTCCACAGATCTCACTAAAGGGAACGTATGACATAGAGTCAGCTATGTCTTGCTATATGGATAGCCTGGTTGTCTATGGCAGTGGGGTGGAGGACGAGTCATCCACATATGTTTTGTGGCACAGGCTCAATTTCAATTACTTTAACTGGTAATAAAATCCTCATGAATTTCCAAAGTGATAGCCCCGTATAGAGAAAAGGATTCCTTCTGACGTACACCATCTGTGAGTAACTTTCATAAATGTATTTATACTTTCATATAACTGTGATATAAAGGCTTTCAACTGCTGGTATCGATTAGTAAATTTGCCAACGCATCTTCCTATAGAATCCTATAAACATGTTAGGGGGAAGTTTATAAAATTTAGTGTGAAGGAAAACTGGCTTAGTTGCCCACATCAACCAATCGGATTACACCTTTCGTGTTTCAGCTCCTACCAAATCTAAAAGGTGGAATCTGATTGGTTGTTGTTGGCAACTAAGCCAGTTTTCCTTTTATCAGTTTTGACAAAGCTTTTAGGCGTAAAGAAGTTGCAAATGATGACTTGCACCATATTTGTGCCATTGTTTCTCAATTCTCGCCACTTCACAAAAGTGACCAGACAAGGGTAAGCCTGAGCGGGACTTATGGGATTTACTATAATGTATAATGGATACTGGCATAAATTATAGCTGTTATCTATACCAGATTCAGTTTATGGCACATGGATAGCCAAAGGATGTGCCAAAGGGTCACTGAGCTTCTTAATACCATAAGGGTTTATCGGTGGCAGCCTGAAGGCTGAGGCCCCCACCAATTACTAGAACGAGAAGATAGAAGTCCATTCTCTCTTATCTCCTGAGGAGATGATATGCAAGAGCTTTTCTCTCCTACTTCTAGCAAATCAGTGGGGAAGTCAGCACTCGGACCCCCACCAATCACTAGAACAAGGAGACAAAAGTGCTCAGTCTCCCTCCTCACTGCAGGAGATAGAATTGTTCTAGCAATCTGCCACCAATCAAAACCTTTGATATTTCGCTTTTTGACATTTCAAAAAAAATGTTTACAAAAATTCTGTGACCCTTTTTACCTTTTTTATAGATTTGGCACATCTTCAAATTAGTGGCACTGAAAACACCAGCCTTAGTAAATCTGCCCCCATTTGCTCTATTGATATCTATTATTATGTTAGTATTTTGGTGTGTGTGTGTATATCTATCTATCTATCTCTCCTATCTATATATATATATATATATATATATATATATATATATATATATATATATATATATATATATATAGTCTATATCCACACACGTTCACATATATATGTAATAATTCAGCCTTATATGCTTGTATTAAATATGCAGAGTTCTTCTTTAAAGGAAATATTTTATACTCTTATGACAGCAAGGTCTAGTAACACAAGCTAAACAGGAAATGAGGTCTAGCAACACGAGCTAAGAGGAAATGGCTGTCTGTAGCTTAAAACCGCATGGCTAGAAAGAGATATGCATGCTTTAGCAAAAAAGACCACATTTATGATAGAGGTACATGAAGAGAGAATTGCCGAATGCATGGCATCATAGCTGCAGAAACATATATATATACACATATATTCATTTTAAACATATATCTAACATATGCATTAAACATAGATTTTACATTAATACGGGATATAGATATAAGCATTTTTGTATCTTGACGTTCACCTTTGGTTTAGATAAGTAAAGGACATTTTTTATCAGGTATATGTTGGTACAAAATAAACGAAGATAATTCCGCGAAATATCTGAACAAAGCTAAAGTCAACAAAGATTATGGTTAGATATCTTAATTCCAAGAATTATGAATGCATCACATATGTATCTTGTTTCTAGGAAATTATCATGACTTTTTTTACTAAGGTTGTATAGAGGTGAGATTAATAAATTCGTTACCTGATTGGATTAAGCTTAGGGGAGGTATATGATAATCTTGTGGTTTGTATCTATAAATTGTCTGCTATATCAAAATAAAGGACAACCATTTTAAACCTATCAACGTGTATTGGTCTTTAGTGGTTGCCCGGCCGGAGGTTCACCCACAGACAAACCAGGGGCCCTTTCAATTGGTAGCAGAGGATGGTTCACTGACTATCCAGGTGAGTAAATAATTTCTGCCACTATTTATGTTGGTTGGAATGTTTCTCTCCTGGATACGGTGAATGTCTGATGTATACTGGATGGCAGGTTAGTGACAGGTTAGTTTAGTGTTCATAGGACTGTGGGACAGACACGAGGCAGCACTCAGTGTTCTGCGTATCCTGATGGGAGCGGCGTCTCCTATAGGCACAGTGGTTGGCAGGGGATGTTGTTCCAGGAACATACATCATATTGATGGCAGGGAATTTTTCGAATGTAGAACTAGTCTCTTCGAACGTTGGCAGGGATTTTTCAAATGGGATTAGTCTCTCATTTGACGGTTTGAGTTAAAGGCTAACTCTGGATTTATGTGATTGAGTTAAAGGATAACTCTGGATTTATGTGAAACAAGGTACCCGGAATATATGTATAAGGAAAAGGAATACATATGGAAAAAAAAAGGTGAGGGAAACGCATACATCTGAATGCAGATGTTGGTTTCTAACTCACTAGGATTGTCTGTGGAGTGAATTGTTTATTAAACATAACTGTACAGTTCAAACTTGGAAAGTGACATTGATTACTGCAGTCTATTAAGTTCGTAAATGGTGTTGCCCGTATAAGATATTTTTACACGTGTTATAAGAATATTGTGCTAGTGGAAAATCTGATTGTGCTGACTTAATTGATTCTCAACATAACAATACTAACACAATTACTTTCTGCTATTTGCTGCTATTTCCGCTTCATTGTTTGCTGCTTGAAAATATATGTATAGAGTTCATTGTCGATTTCATTATACATTATGGGTAACGGCGTGGGAAAGGATCTGGATGGTGAGCCAGAGACCAGACCCACACCGCTACATTTTGTATCAGGCACCTGTGGGATTAGTGTAACTGATCCATTTTGGGTAAATATCTGTGACCGCAGTCAGCAACTGTGTATTACGCAAATCAGCGATTGTAGGTCCTCGCAATGAAGGAACTGAAAGTTATGTGCCCCAATCCAAAAAAGGACCCTAGAGCAGCAGCTATGTTTCTGCAGAAATATACCGCAGGGAGCCATTTAACTTTGGAGGATATTCAGATAATACTCTCAGCCATAGACCCAGACACTGGCTCTCAAATTGATCCAGAAAAGGTAATGAAGGAATCAGAAAAAGAAGTTAGGGATGCAGGAGACAGAGATAGCCCCAAGGTTTGGAAGAAGTTTTGGGATAAGATAGGAGTAGAATGGATGAAAAGATACAAAGGGGATTCAGGTTTACACACAATGCTAAATACAAAACAAGAGCCGAAAGAGGATTTTTATAGTTTCTGTAAGGGACTGTTGGATCTCTACAGTAGTACAGGAATGAATTCACCTGAATTGTTCAAGACTACATGTATGACAAATGGGGACCCTAAGACGACACAGCTAATAAAATTAGTGAATAACGAATGGCTTACTCAAACAGTGACAGAATTTATGGATGACATAGCAAAACGCTCGGCTTCTGGTGTTTTCAATCAAAAGGGAGGAGTATTTCCATTGTTAGTGCAGCAGGACATACAACAGGAGTCTATATTGTCAGGTGGGGAAAGCAATTACATGATGATGTCAAGTTTCCCCCGGGGAAGGAATAATAGAAGAGGTCCGAGAAGTAGGGGCCAGGCAGATTACCTGGGAAGAGTAGAAAGAAATCAGAGACAGGGCTGTTTCATTTGTGGGAGTTTAGGTCACTGGAGGCGGGAATGTCCAAAGGTGAGAGATGAAGATAGGAGAGAATACAGAGGGAGAGGCGCCTCTGACTACCGAGGGGGGCCCAGACAACAGGAAAGACAGCAAGAGATGACAAGAAGACAACCCCAGGGAGATCGTATTAACATACACTGGCCAGCACAGGATGGGGGGAGTAGACAACCCAATTTGCAATCGGACTTACAGAGGTGGTCTGAGCATGAACAGTACCCGTCCCCACGGGGGAACAATTACTACTAGGGGTGCCCAGAACAAGTCCCATCCTTCATTATGCATTTTGTTCCAACTGATTGGCAAGTCTTACCACAAGTACTACTGCAAATTGATGGTATTAAAGTTAATTTATTGCTTGACACCGGAGCAACGACTTCAAGTGTAAACAAAATAGACTTCATTAATGATAAATGCACCGAAGGAAGTTCTATGGGTATAAATGGGACGACAGTGATACATAAGGTGACAGCACCGCTCCCGGTTTGTACTCTTACGGGGGAACTAGTGATGCACATGTCTTTTGCAGTCCTACTAGAGTGCCCCGTTTGCCTATTAGGAAGGGATTTAATGGCAGCATTACAGATTTCATTAGTCTTTGACAAAAAGGGCAGACTGACAGCAACCTCAATGAAATGTGACCTGACAAACCCAAAGAGACGTGACATGAATGGGTTCTTTTTAAGCATACCAATGTCCCTGGAAAATCATCCAATTTGGGCAAAATGTAAAGACTCAGCAGGGAGGATTAACTGTGAGCCCTACCGGCCCTGTTTGAAGGAGGGGGTCATGCCAACCTTTCAAAAACAATACCCATTGAGTGAGGAAAAGTTAGAGGGTATAAAGCCACAAATTGAGAAATACTTGCAGATGGGAATTCTTAGGAAAATTGTCAGTCCCTGGAATTCCCCGATAAATCCCGTAAAAAAGGCTAATGGCACATGGCGGCTGGTACAGGATCTAAGGAAGGTAAACAAGGCAATTATCCCACTTCCCCCCTTGGTGGCAGATCTTACAGCTGTGTTCGGGGCCATTCCTGCGGGATCCAGATATTACACTGTAGTTGACCTCAGTAATGCGTTCTTTTCCATACCAGTGGTTTGGGATGCACAAAATCTTTTTGCTTTTCAGTGGGCTGATAATGGTCAGGTGACTTGGACCCGTCTCCCTCAAGGTTTTGGGGATAGCCCAGCAGCCTTTTCTATTGTATTAAAGGCTACATTGGAAGATTGGGAACCAAAGAGGGGATCCACCTTAATACAGTACACAGACGACCTTTTACTCTCCAATTCGGAGTTAGAAGCCTGCGAAATAGATTCAGGGAGTTTATTAGACCACTTGGCAAGCAAAGGACACCTGGCCTCGAAGAAGAAAATCCAATATGCAAGTACCCAGGTAGAGTATCTGGGGTGCATAATAGAGGCAGGAGAGAGAAAGATCTCACCCGCTAGAGTCAAGGCAGTGACCTCCCTAAGCAGGCCGAGGGACAAAGCTACAATGCTGTCCTTTTTAGGGTCAATAGTGTATTGTAGGCAGTGGATTCCCGATTGCTCCCATTGGGATTCAATCCTAAGAAAAACTACACTCACAGAAGTCCCAAAGATAGTGGAGTGGACAGAGGACAGAGTAGAAGCCTTTGAGAGATTGATTCGGTCCCTGACCCAAGCCCCAGCCTTGGCCCTGGCAGATTATGGAAAGCCATTCCAATTATACTGCGTGGTATCTGGAGAAACCTATGCAGCGGTTTTGACACAGACACATGGGGGGAGAAACAGGCCAGTTTCATACTTATCGAAAAAATTACCTCCTGTAGTTCTTGGAATGCCTCACTGTCTCCAAGCATTAGCAGCCGCGGCTATGTCAGTAAAGGATGCTACCAAGATAGTCCATGGAAATACAATGGAACTTTTCACCACTCATACAGTCTTGTCCCTCCTTCAAAACATGACCACACAACACATGACAGCTCAGACTGTCCGGATATGAGACCATATTACTCAGTACGGCAAACCTGTTGATAAAGACAAGTCCAGACACCTCACCAGTGATAAGATTGTTGCATACACTTTTGAGACTTAAGCGTGAAGGTTCTGACGAACAAGTAGACCCAATACCTGAACACAGATGTGATGAAATAATCTTGTCATGCACAACACCTAGGGAGGATTTAAAGGACACACCACAGACTGGCAGTATAGATGTTTTTGTGGATGGATCATGCACAAGACCAGATGACAGGACATACCAAACAGGTTACGCAATAGTCATGCTCCCAAATCAAGTGATAGAAGCTGAACCAATTGTCACAACTTCGGCACAACAAGCTGAGTTGGTAGCGCTCACAAGAGCCTGTGAAATATTCGCAGGACACAAAGTGAATATTTATACTGATAGTAGCTATGCATTTGGAACAGTGCATGATTATGCATTAATATGAAAAAATAGGGGGTATATCTCAGCAGACGGGAAGAAGGTAGCGAATCAGAAATACATAGATCACTTGCTACATGCAATTCAATTACCAGAAGCCATAAGTGTGATAAAAGTGAAAGGACACTCTGCAAAAGGAGATTATCAAGCTATGGGAAACAACCTAGCAGACAGAGCAGCAAAAATGGCAGCCAAGAGAGACACGAGAAGGGAAAGTAAGTTATTATTCATGACAGACTAAGTGAAAACTGGGAGTCAGTAGTATATCAACTTCAGAAACAGTCTACCAGTGAGGACATCAAGTACTGGAAATCTCAGGGACTGCAGACGACAGGTACAGGTATGTGGACAAAAGATC